>NC_090932.1:116083787-116386817 GCF_040938575.1 Ambystoma mexicanum | reverse complement strand
AACAGTGGGGCGAATGTCCCATCTGTCCCCTCTGATGCCTCAAAGTGGCATTTTCTTGTTTTAAATGTTGCACTTCTGCAGTCAAAGACTGCATGGCCGATATTAACTGCTGTATCTGTGAATCCATGGTAGTGACTGACCGTCTCCGACAGCAATGAGTCAGGCTTTGGTATCTGTTATGCTTGGCTCAGCACGTATGTGAAGAAATCCCAACATAAGGTTACCCAGCTGTCATGACATAGAAAGTCACCCACCTGTTTCCGCAGACCGTGTTGCAGTAATGACAAATTCACTGGGTGACTCCTCCGAGTTCCAGCACAGAGGCTAAACCAGAGAGAGGCCCCCAGGGAAACCCTTTTGAAGGAGAAAACCCTGGTTTGAGCTGCTCGGGTACGCTGATTCCGGTCTTCATAAGGAATGGATGGATGTATGGAGATGCTGCCCGAACCATAGCATAGCAGCCGCAGCATCCTATTAGAAGACAGGTGAGACTGGTTATATTCAAGCTCCTGGAATCACCCCGAGGATGTGTGGCTAACCCCAAGAGAGCTTACCCTAGTTAGGGACTAGTGGCTGGCCTGCCGTGGAAGAAGCAGCAAAGGAGGGGTAAGCGTTCTTAATGGAGCACCGTGAACACGCTCTAAAACATGTAAGAAGGAAGGAGAGTGAGAGTGACTCGACCAGAGAAAGAGACAGGAGAAGTGGACGTTAGATGTAAAAGATGACCTCTGAACCCAATAGAACGTACCACAGGGGGAGTGATCCTGCGCCGTTCGCATCCAGCAAACTGTGGACTGCTGGGAGTTGTGGTCCCGAGAGACCTACGGGGTGTATCCTCTTGCCGCCTAGCGAAACGGATAATTGTCAAATCAATTTTGAAAAAAGGTTTCCCATGCAAGTGACTCTAATTCTGCCCCTCGGCCCGCCTACATAGTGATGTCCGTGGGTATCCTGCTTGTGTATTTTGGCTGATGGTACTGCGGCCGCAGAATGCCCTCGCGGAACAACAGGCATGAGAAGGGAGAGACTAGCGAAGGAAAAACACTGGATGTCAAAAGACACAAACAAAAGACAGAAAATGAAAGCACAAGGATCTGAAGGTTTGGGTAAAGATAGTAAAAGAGCACAAACTTCTCTATGGAGAGTAGCAACGGGATGCTGTGCAGTCGACCAGACTGGAAATACTGTTTCCTGTGTTGGGGGCTTGGCTTGACCCAGATGGATGACAGAGCTGTAGAAAGCTGGCTGCTACCGCATGGATCTGGTGCCGCCATGTTGGGAGGACGCACCGTAGCTAAAGCTGATTGCCGAAGCTTGGGTCTCCGAGCCTGGAGGCGTTGTAGAACCGGAAGTCCCATCACAAATACCTAGTGTCAATGCGCATGTTCACCTTTGGTTTCCCCTTGGGATGCACATATATACCGTCAAAAGAAGTGTTGTTTTGCCCAAATCACATGCTAGTTTTGTGTCCCTGGGGGGACTATTAGGAGTCAGTAACTCAAAAGGTCAATCTGGTTCAGCATTACAGTGTCAGACCCCTGTGCACCTGTGCACAGCTTCCGGCATCTGAACTTGACAGAGACTCGCTGAACTAGGTCTTTGGTTGTTTCTTTGGCAATTATTGAGCCCTTGGACCAAAACTGGCTTCCAAGACAAAGGACAAAATTAAACAGTGTCACACGGAGAGATAAAGATGGGAGATAATATCTATGTCTTCCGTAACATATTGAATCCATTTGTAATTATATATTGAGAACTTTTTTTTTCTTTCATATTAATGTGAGATATTACTTTTCTAAATATGTGATCGGTAAATTGGTCCTTGCAGTAAAAAGGGAATTTGGAGTAAGGAATCCAAAAATATCTGTTTGCCTGGGATATCAATATTTCTCGCACTAGCCTTTAATTTTGGCATTCCAGTCGAACATTCTGCAAAACACAGGATGGCGTTAGCAAGTAGACAACATACTGCATATGTGGGTACTGTGGGGCCATGGCACCCCTTGGAAAAACCGATCTCTCAAATACCACTGCCTTAAAATCTGGACAGCTGTCACTTCGTCACGTGGGAAAGTCATAAGTTGGTCACCTTGGCCAAATCCCCTCTCCATTAGATACCAAGGTGACAAAAGCTGCTATATCGTGTTGGCCATCAGCACTGGGGTGAGGTTTGAGACATCTGACACAGCAATCAAGCAAGCATCAACATATGCTTGCATGACCATCAAGTATTATAGATGCAACCGAGAGGAAATGCGTTCATTAACATTCTTGAGACAACACTTGTGAAAACAGAGAAATAATATGAGGCCGGGAAGCCCAAAAAGAAACACGCCAACACAGGTTACAAAGAAACATACAAGTGCTTTATTTAAAAGCTACAACAGTTAGCAAGTCAATTGACAAACGGATAGCTATTCGGCTCTCAGAATAACATAACGAACTTCAACAAGGGTTCGATGTGTTAGTGAGAGACCGCATATTGGAATACCCGGGCCTTTTATACAATTTGTCCAGCCCTTGGCCAACCCTCTTGCGGGTTAACCATTCTGCGAAATTGGTCTTAGGGTTCCTTGCCAGGTCAATCCTTTAATATATGCATTTTGATTAGTTTCGCTGATATAAGTAGTACATTTACATATAGGTCAACGGTAGGACAAGTCCTCTGTTCGCGACCCCGACAAGTGGCCTGCAGGCATATTAATTATTCAGTTGTACGGATGTCACAACGGCCAGAATCTTACTCAGAATGTCATTTTGCCTCCATTTTGATGTTCAGGGTGACTTCTACATAACAAGAGAACCTAAAATGGCGGCTCAATTCAAGATGGCGACTTACATTACTTTCTCTAAGGTCAAGACCTTGCCGTGGAGTTTGTCCGCACATGATGTTTAGACAACTTGGCGTAGGCCGACACACATACAATTGTTACAATATGAGGCATAATATTGTTTCTATTCCAACAAACCCTCCTTTTGGCCTATGCCAAGTGCTAATACCATTTCTAATGTCTTCGTAAATAACTCCATGCATTGTCGTCCATACATCCTGAATCGTTATCTGTAATATCTATAGCCATTAGGTCGTTCACCAGAACCTCTTGTAACACAAACTCTTTAGATGCTGTATCTGGGGCATACATGTTGTGCCCTATCGTGCTCACTGCCTGAGCGCAACATCCCCCTAGCATTGCACATATACTGGGTAGACATTGGATACAGCAAAAAAGGAATAACAGGATTCCCAAAATAACCAGTATGACAGAAAGCACCTTCCAACCCCAGGATCGTAGAGAATCCCAGAACCAAGCACTAATACTCCAATCTCCCACAGGAACATGCACTTCTGAACTAAGGACGTGCAAGTTCTGTATTGCTTTGAAAATTGTCGGTGAGGAATCTGGTACGAAAACACAACAAACGGACCCCACTAATTTACATAATCCACCACGTTCTGCCAGAATGACATCTAATGCCATCCGGTTTTGGAGCGCTACCAATCTTATTGCTTTCTGTTCCAGTGTCATATTGTAGAGTATATCCGTGGTCCGGTTGATGGTTCTCTCCAGTACTCTTGCTAGTCCCCTAATATTTTCAGAATTTGCTATCTGTCCCCAAAAGGGCACAACTGATTTTATATAGCTCCCAATATTTGCCCAGGGGTTTCTCCATTCTCGTCCCGCCGTGGGCGAGCCTTAGAAACTTCCAATGTGCTAGCTATGAATACCCCAGGTAACAGGATTCCTAAATAACAGGTTCCCTGCCAATCCTTGGGCAACCAGGGAAATGCTGTACTACCGCAAACTAAATAGACAGGGCCCCCTACATACAGAGGCCTGTTCTCTCCTGTCAAATTTACAATGTTCACACAACCTTCAAAATCTCCCATTGACCGAGTGCCATTTCTTTGTACACAGAAGGGGACTCAATCGGGGCTATGGTTAATGGAGTAGGAAGGAGGCACAGCGTCCTTATTGCCTATCGGAGCCATTTTAAAGGAAATTAGAGTTTGGAAAGGAAGAAACAGTTTATCAGATGGCCTAATAGAAGCAACATTAGGTTTACTTCTATTTGCAAAAAGCGAGCATCCCAGGGGAGTCAATTCACGTTTCTCAAAATTATTTAAATTAGTTCCATCAAAGTTCCCTGAGATGCTATCATTCCAACGGCCAAAGAATAGTGCTCTAAGAGAGGCATAGCAAGCAGTCGTTAAAGGTAAAGGGTGAATAAACCATCCTAGCCCCTTGTTCCCATGTTGCGGTAAATGGGTGCAAATCCAGCAATTACTCTTATTAAAAATGGCATGCGTTGAATTCATTATTATCATTAAAGTGTTATTATGGTACTTTCGCCTATGCTGGGAGTCCCTAGGTGACAAAGTATGAAGGTGTACAGAGGAGTCAAAGCAGTAGGTACAATTTCAATTGGCAGAAGAGGCTCTAGAGGATACATTTCTTCGAAGTACCAGAGTCCCACGGCAGTAACTATACAAATTCCAATTACTATTATCACAACACAGCAATACGTTTTCGGGGCCCAGGCACATTGTTCATTGTCCGAGTTGGTCACCCCCTTATTTACAAGTCCAATGCGAGCAGCAGCGGTGGAGGTGGCAGGCATTGTAGTTTCTCAATCGACGACCCCAATGTTCGTTGCTGGCGACACTACGGTCGCGCGATTTCTTAGTCCTTCCCCAACCCTAGTCAGCAGAATCCCTTTTTCTTTCAAAACTTTCTTTTGCAAGAACAAAACTCTCAATGACTCTTTTTCTTCTCCAGATGCACAGAAAAAAACCTGTGCCGTAATTCTATTTTCTTCGTCGAAGGTCGTACCTGGTGATTCCTGGTACTGTTTGATCCGGAAATAAGGTAACGTCACTTCCTGAGGGAAGCAACGTATCAGAGGCGACGGGAGTCGCAGAACTTGAAACAACGTTTTCCGGAAGTGACCTTTCCAAAGAGTGTGGAGACAAAATGGACTGTTCCCCAAGCTCCACGGGCTCAGAGAGATTCTCCGACACACTCACAGCGCTATTTACTACTCCAGGATCTGAGATTGTAGCATCAGCGAGGGGTTCTGCTTCTTCTGTAACGTGTGGCGTCGGGTGAGGAAGTTTCTTGACATGCGTCGCGTGGATCCAATGCTTCTTTCCAGCCACCCGCACTGCTGTCTGGGTGACCAACAGCACCTGGTAGGGTCCCCGCCAGCGAGGCGCGAGGCAGGAAGACCTTTCGTAGGCCTTCACCAGGACCCAACTTCCAGGCTGAATATTGTGTCCTGGGCCCGTAAACCGTACAGGTAAAGCTGATTGAACCTGATGATAAATGAGATACAGATTTTTAGTCAACTGGTTACAGTAGTCTACAAGCAATACATTTTTAACCTCCCTCAGTGCATTAGGCTTCGGAAGACCCCAAATATTAGCAGGTCTCCCCATCACTACCTCAAATGGAGAGAGCCCAGTCTTAGTTTGAGGTGTGACAAGCATGGCTAACAATACAATAGGTAAGGCGTCCGGCCATTTCAGTTTGTTGCCGGCGCATGTTTTAGCAAGCTTATTCTTTAGGATACCGTTATGTCTCTCTACCAACGCAGCACTTTGAGGATGTCTAGCCGAGTGAAATCACTTTTCAATGTGTAACGCTGTGCATATCTGCAAAATTACTGCTGCAACAAAATGGGGACCGTTGTCCGACCAAATTACTCTTGGCAGCCCAAATCGTGGAAAGAATTCCTTTACCATAGTCTTCGCAGTGGTCATGGCAGTAGCATCCTTAACGGGGAAAGCCTCAACCCATTTACTAAAAGCACAAATGATCACAAGGACATATTTTAGATTGTTACACCGTTCCATCTCAATAAAATCAAAGTGGATGACCTCGAAGGGAACAGAAGGAGGCCCAAAACTACCCCTTGGAGTTACTGTCCCCTTCCCCACATTGTGCTGTAAGCATATCATGCAATTTTGGACGTGGCGCTGCGCGATCTTCGAAATTTTATCATTTACCCAGACTTGTTCTAACATTTTCGTGATCTGCTGAGCACACACATGCGTAGGACCGTGTGCCATCGTCACCATCGCCAGCATATATGAATCAGGGAGCAACCATTTCCCTTCAGATGTATACACCCAACACCCATCTTCGTCTAGTTTCCCCATCCCTTCGGCCCACCTTTTAGACTCTTCTATCGTGGCATCAGCTTGGATATCTCGTACAGACCCAATACCCTCATCCATTACACAGGCGTCTTTTGTTTCTCTTAGAGCATACATGTCTGCGCTAAGGTCTGTGGCCGTTTGCCTGGCTATCTGGTCAGCAAAAGCGTCCCTTTTCCCACATCATCTATGACCTTACGATGCGCTGCACATTTCATGATCGCTAACTGACTAGGGAGCGCGAGTGCCGAGAGCAATTGCATTATCAGGGGGCCATGCTGAATCTTGGTCCCATGTGAGGTTAGGAACCCTCTTTCCGACCAGAGCCTCCCAAAGTTGTGAGCCACCCCAAAGGCATACTGGTTATCAGTATATATGTTTACTGTATGCCCTTCGGAGAGTTCACAAGCTCGGGTCAATGCTATAATCTCTGCGGCCTGCGCGGAGTTATGCGGAATTCTTAGTTTCAACAACCGTACTCAATGTAGTAACTGCATAGGCAGCTGTAGATGTACCATCCGGGAGTTTGAAGCAGGAGCCATCACAAAACAGCTCCCCTTCCACATTGCCCAAAGGAGTATCTATAAGATCTATCCTGCCCTTCGTTTCCTGTTCAGTAGTATACAGGCAGTCATGTGATTCTTCGTCACCGCAAACAGTATTTTGCGGGAAAGGTAGAAGTTCAGCCGGATTAAGAACACAACACCTCTTAATTTGAATGTGAGGGGCAAACAAAGTTAATTCATACCTCGTCAGCCGTGCAGAGGTGAGGTGCTGTGTTTGGGTTTTATTCAAAAGGACATCTACAGAGTGAGGTACCATCAGGATTAAATCATGGCCTAGGACCATTCCCTCACTCTGTTTTACAGACTCGGCAGCAGCAGCCACAGCTCACAAACATCTTGGCAAAGCGCATGCGACAGGATCAAGGGCGGAAGAGTAGTAGCCGCACGGTCTATTCTTCCCTCCGTGTTCCTGTGTTAACACAGCTAAAGCACATCCATCACATTCATGCACAAACAATACAAAGGCCTTATTGTAATTTGGAGTACCCAGAACCGGTGCAGAGCATAACGCGGTTTTGAGAAGCTCAAATGATCGTTGATGTTCCGACTTCCATGGCAGCGGCGAAGAAATGCCCTTCTTCGTCAAGGCCAACATCGGTTTTATCACTAGTGAGAAGTCCGGGATCCACAGCCTACAGTAAGAACCCATACCTATTAAGGCTCTGACTTCCTTCTGTGTAGTTGGAACAGACATGCCAGAAATGTGTTTTATTCTTTCAGGTGTCAATCTTCTCCCCTCCTTTGACAGCAATATTGAAATTTCTTAAGCGAAGCTTTGTGACCATGTTCAGCCAAATGAATAAGCAACAATACCGTGCCTTCCTTACAAGCACTTTCTGAATCTGCAGCTAAAAGCAAGTCATCGACATACTGAAGCAGTGTACAAGTAGATGGCAATTCAAGGGTGTCAAGCTGCCCTTTCAAAGCCCTACTATAAATGCTCGGACTTTCAGTATAACCTTGAGGTGCACGAGTAAATGTGAACGAACGTCCCCCCAAGGTGAATGCGAACAAATATCTACTATCCTTGTGTATAGGAATACTGAAGAAAGCATTCTTCAGATCCACAACACTAAAGTGAGTAGCTGTAGCAGGGATCATCGTTAGTATCGTTGTCACATCAGGCACAATTGGAAATTGTGGGGCGACAACTTTATTAATAGCGCGTAGATCAATTATGAAACGGAATGGGATTGCATTGTCGCCTTTCTTGTACATGGGTAAAATCGGGCTGTTACATAAACTACCTGCAATCTCTTCAATCACTCCTCGATGCACAAAATTGGAGACAATGCACTTCAAAGCACGCTCGCCCTCAACTGATATTTTATATTGCGGAATGCGTGGTAGTTTAACTCCATGTTTCAAAACTATTTTAACGGGTTCAACCTGTAGTACCCCGACATCATTGTCGTCAACCGCCCACAAACATTCCGGGACAACGCTAAGCTCAGGAGGCAATGGTCGAGTCAAAAACTGAGAACTGGGAAGTTGCTGTGGTGAAACCGTCAGTCACACTCCGTCAGAGGAACAATGAATTACTGCATTTAGTTTCTTCAACAGATTTAACCCCAGCAAATTCTCTCCATAGTTTGAAGTCAAGAGGAATGGACAGTGGTCCGTGAAGGGACCCAAAGAAACAGGCACCGGCGAAGAAACCGGACAAGCAACTGGTATACCAGAAAACCCTACAGAAACATTAGTTTGCCCTGACAGTGGATTGTTTGGAACCCGAGAATGATCAATGGAGCACTTCTGTGCTCCAGTGTCTATCAAGAACTGATGTTTCCTATTCCCCACTAACAATTCAACGTAGGGACCTTTTTGACTAATGGGAATAGCTGAAGGTTCCAAACCCTGCTTCGGGCAATCCTAACAAAATAAAATGTCGTCGGAAGGAAGCTCTTCAGAAAGGTAGGCAGCAGAAGGGTGATCAAATATGTTTCTCGTGTCCACACTCGAAGTCTGATTTTCCCGTGAAAAAGGTTGCTGAGGATCTTGCGAGAACTGACCTCTATCAGGGCCCCCCACTCCGGGGCGACCTCTAGGTCGTCTACCCATACTCCCAAATGTGTTGTTTGACTTCTGTCGAAGGACGGGGCACTGTGCACGCCAATGACCTTCCTGGCGGCAATAGGCACATTGATTAATATTCACAGGACCCAAGGGAACGTTCCCTTTTGGAACATACTGACCTCTGGTCTGTGAATTACCTCCTCTGGGATTTCTAACAATTTGTTGTAACAATACTTTAGTCTTCAAATCTCCTTTCCTCTTCTCTATTCTCTCTTTTTCATTATTAACACGGTTCTCATAATACTGAGCCATGTGCAAAACTTCAGATTGGGATTTCGCCTGCCAAGCGCTCTCAGAGGACATAATCTGTGACTGGATGTCAGGTAGCAATCTACATACAAATGTGTCCACAAACAACCTTTTCCCAGACTCTGTGCCCAAGTCCTGTCAACTGAAGTCAGAGAATACCTGTTCGAATCTATTAAAGAATTCGGTGGCACCTTCAGTTTTTCCTTGAACACAGGCCATAAGTTTGTCCCAAATAATTCTCTTCTGAGGAATTATGGTTTTCAATTTTGCGACAATTCTATCAGGCAAAGTGAGTATTACCTGAGGTGGTTTCTCACCAGCTGGTCTTTCCCCATCAAGCCTAGTTATGTTAGCCCACATATCTCCCAACCCTGGCACATCGTCTATTGTTCGAACCTGCTTCCATAAATCTACGGGCAGGAGTACAGGGAATAGCAAGTCAATATCACTTAAGGTGAACACAGAGGACTGCAAAACGGACTCTATCTCTTTGTAGAATCCTGTCAGGTTTTTCCCAATATCGGGAATTGATTGTCTAATAGTGTTCTCTTCCTGTCGCGAAAATGGAACGTGAACAAATTGCGATACATAATGTGCAG
Source organism: Ambystoma mexicanum (assembly GCF_040938575.1). Lineage (NCBI taxonomy): Eukaryota > Metazoa > Chordata > Amphibia > Caudata > Ambystomatidae > Ambystoma > Ambystoma mexicanum. The sequence continues at coordinate 116,377,170 of NC_090932.1, read as the reverse complement.
GGATGTCCATAGCGGGTGCACCTGTCCCAGTGTTAGCGGGAATCTCAACCTTTCGGACAAATGTCAGAGGAACCTCTCTCATTGGCAACTGAGATATAGGTAACTCCGACCGCTTACTGAGCAAAAGAGCCAGGTCGAGCCTAAGGCAGCCGAAGAAGTGTCGGGCGAAAAAGCCCTTTTACAAATACCCCATAACTCTATAGGACAACTAACCTTTTTCCTTACACATTCATCCTGTAGGTACTGTACCATTACCTGAATCACCTTCCTCTGCGTTTCTACTGTATACTGACTATACGTGTCATATACTTCATCCGGCGGTATCGATGAATCCGAGATCCATCGAATCGCATCTTTGGTACAAATTCGTACTTCCTCAGATGCCGATCTACGACACGGAAATAACCGTTTCTGTACATACATACTGTCGTCTTCACCATCCTCATCCCGTAATCTTTCTAAGTCCCTCCTATACTCAAACAACCTCTCAAGATGACCATGTACTTTCTCCTCTGTGTCCCTTGAAAGCGCTTAAGTATTTAGATCCCTCAACCCTTGTGGGAGATCCCTATTATGTAATCTACCCCACATTACACATAAATGAGTCCCCAAACCTTCAATAAAAACATTTTTCTCGGGAAAATTGCCCATATTTTATAATGTGGAGAAAACGTCAGCTTGATCACCTCTCTCCATACAATGCTTAGCCCATGCAAATAATGCCTGTTTCTTTTCTGCAGAGACAGTATTTCGAGTAACAATCTTTGACCCCGCACCCTGATCAACTTCAGTCAGTACAGAACCACCCGGGAGCAGAGGTGCGGGCAAATTCAATGGCGGTGCAACTATCGGTACAAGAGGAAGGGGTGGTAGAATAGGTGGAGGAACAACAACTAGAGGAATAGGAACAATAGGTTGTACAGGGGGAAAAGGAATAACAGCAGGAATAACAGCAGGAATGGGCAGAGCACCAGGGAGAGGATCATACGGAGGTGGCGCAGAGGCACCAGGCCTGCGTTCGTTTAACAATTTATCAATAAATTCTTCGGAAACATGAAAATCTTTAGAGGGATAGATTTTCTGGATACCGAGTGAGAAAGCCCTATCCATATTTTTGACTGACTCTGAATGTTTTTCCTTATCATATAACAACGCCTTTTCGGCATTTGTTTTATGACGGCATGCATGTTTATCCCTACTTTTAAGCTGCTGCAACGCTTCTTTTTTCCATTTCTGCAAAACATCAAATGCTGCAAGTCTGGCCTTCGTTTTTAGCGAGACCGATTCTAGGTATTCAATACGGGGGATCTCGAAACTACCATTGATTGGCCACTGAAATTCGGAGGCATGTCTGGTTTGTCTGTGCCAAATATCATTAAATACTATACTTCCAATGCCATGCTTACAGTACATAGTACACGCCGGCGACCCCTCCTGTGGTGCCGGGCGGCTAAATTCCAAAGATTGTCGATCGCTGCAGAACAGAGCCCTAAAGCAGCTAGACAATTTCCCAGGCATTTCACAAAAAATTGGTGTTACCAGGTCAATAATTGTGTCTGCAGATACAATACGCCAAATTCAAATTGTCAGGGTTAAATTAAGAGTCGGGTCACGACTACACCTGACCAAACCTAAGGAGGACCGTACGGTTTACCAAAGAACTTACCTAACGAATTTTACCTTGTGTTTGGTGGTTTCGACAAATCTGCCCGCCTCAAAAATGGACCCTCGTCAAGATGCTGTGTCAGACCACACGACTATCATCCAAGGATCGGATCGTGCAGCGCTGCCGAGGTATCGCGTCTCGTTCGGTCGGGCCCACAGTATCACACCGTCCGGTCCCGGTTCGATAGCCTGCGTCAATCCTTCAATGATCCGGCATCAATCTTGAGGGTCCCTATTCGGGCGCCAAATGTGAAAACAGAGAAATAATATGAGGCCGGGAAGCCCAAAAAGAAACACACCAACACAGGTTACAAAGAAACATACAAGTGCTTTATTTAAAAGCTACAACAGTTACCAAGTCAATTGACAAACGGATAGCTATTCGGCTCTCAGAATAACATAACGAACTTCAACAAGGGTTCAATGTGTTAGTGAGAGACCGCATATTGGAATACCCGGGCCTTTTATACAATTTGTCCAGCCCTTGGCCAACCCTCTTGCGGGTTAACCATTCTGCGAAATTGGTCTTAGGGTTCCTTGCCAGGTGAATCCTTTAATATATGCATTTCGATTAGTTTTGCTGATATAAGTAGTACATTTACATATAGGTCAACGGTAGGACAAGGTCTCTGTTCGCGACCCCGACACTTGGCCTGCAGGCATATTAATTATTCAGTTGTACGGAGGTCACAACGGCCAGAATCTTACTCAGAATGTCATTTGGCCTCCATTTTGATGTTCAGGGTGACTTCTACATAACAAGAGAACCTAAAATGGCGGCTCAATCCAAGATGGCGACTTACATTACTTTCTCTAAGGTCAAAACCTTGCCGTGGAGTTTGTTCGGACATGATGTTTAGACAACTTGGCGTAGGCCGACACACATACAATTGTTACAATAGGAGGCATAATATTGTTTCTATTCCGACATACTCTTTAACTATGAGACAATTACAACAATTATTTGTTTGGGATTTATACAGACGATTAAATAAATAAAGATGGAATGCCTTTGTCTTGGGTACCAACATTATATCACTGTTAGACAAGAAGGGTCAGCTCAAGCATTTATATTAATGGAACTTGTTGAAATGTGACATATCTATTCCTCATTAGAAATACTCTAGACCCTAGTAAAAGGTAGTGCACCCAAGCATTATGTCACCATTTTTGATAAAGACAATAATGGCCGATAATGTACTGTAATCGTCAGTACATTAGTCCACCCGTCTCATTACATAGTCCTTAATAAATTAAGGATCCCTGCCTTCCAAGACAGAAATCAATTAAATTGCAAAAAATGTCCAGAAATGCCCCTTACTCTATAAGAGGAGTATAAAGCCCCATCCTTCATTCTACTCAGCCTGTTTTTTTACGATCCCAAACCCATGAGGGAAAGCAAGTGAGCGCTGTAAGGACTGTGACAAGACGGTTGGACTAGATTAATGAGGATTAGTGTACATATTGGCCATTACCTTGATGTCCACCCTTCTTTTGCCACAGTACATTTTGAGTACAGCCACTCTTTTGAATGAAGCTGCTTTTTTTTTAGCATAGCTACTGTGTTGAATTTAGCTGCATCTTGAGTATAGCCACTATGGTGAATTCAGCTGTTTTTTTAGTATAGTCACTGGCCCTCATTACGACCCTGGCGGAAATCGAAAAACGATGGCGGAAATGCAATACCGCCATCGAATAGCGCTCGGTGCAACTATGACCCGTCACCGCAAAGTACGATGCCATTAGCGACACCGTAGTGAACGCCAACGCTAACTGCACCAAGTACGCGCGCGCGCGCCATGCCAAACCGTAAAAACCACCATGGCGCAAGGGTACGCGAATTCCGACCCTAGCGGACATGTACCTAACGCCACCAAGCACGGCGGAAAGTACCATTCCGCCATGGCGAGAAGTACGGCATCGCGAATCAACCGTAAACGGCCCAACTGAGTGCCTGTACACCGCTCCCTGCCCACATAGTACAACTCCCCGTAGGTGCAATGAAGTCACAATGCAACCAGTGAAATGTACAAGTCACCCATGCATGCCAACGAACAAATGAATCACAAGAGTGGCCAATGGGAGCTGCAGGGCACAGATGGCACGAATACAGAAGCCATTCCAATGGACATGACCACAGTCCCCCACCAAGAAACGCACGCAAACACAGGCACCTGTGACCAGCAACATTCCGAAAATCACATCATTCCACCAGTCCACCTGGCTGACCGGCATCTGTTACACAAAACCCAATCCCCCGCCCCTGAGCATGACATCATTCAAACAGTCATATTGGCAGCCCTCATCCCTGACCTCACTGGGCTTCGTAGGCAAACGCGCCCAGCACAGTACCACGCAACTATACTCCGAAGCTGGAACCCAATGCAGATCTCCTCACAATACATCGCTCCCCAAATAGGAACATGCCACATCACTTGCAAAGAAGAACGCTACACGGCCCATATCAGAATAGAAATTTAATGCACAACAAAATCACCAAGCCTATACAGCCATTAGGCCATGAACTCCAAAACACATTTCACCATTGTGGGCTGCATCCGCAAGAAATGACCAGCTACTTCTTGTGTGACGCCCTGTTCCTTCATGGCACACAGAGCCACATTCACGTACGAAAAGGCAACATGGAAGCGCACAGAACCGCAGGGCCGTCCCAATGGGGAGGCACTAGTCCAGCTGAAAGGCCGAAATGTTGCTCCGAGCCACTAGTACTGCGTAAGGGCATGTGGCCCATTGGCGATCGTCCCATAAGATCGTAATGCTGCTCCACTGATTAACACGAAGCAGCAGGTGTCGGGAGTAAAAGCCATCTGCAGGAGTGGCATACAGATGGCAGTGGCAAAAGGGGAGGAGATACCTGTCAACCAAAAGAAAAGAAAAAGAACAGAATGGCCATCAGAACTACATTCGAACAACTCACTTCAATGATCACACTAAATCCACAGCCATATGCATGCTAGCCCACGCCAAAGGATCATCACCACCCCAAAACCACTTGCGACTCATAACTATCTATATCGAGGTGTAAACACCATCACACACGAGTGTACCTGTGCATGCGTCTCTGAAAACAGAATCCATCAGATGGGATTGGTAACGTGCATGGACACAAGTGTCTGAGGGCGCGTCGAGACAGGGAGGGCTCAACAAGGCCAGATAGACGATGGTCCCACTATGGCAGCCCTGCATCACATAGCGCAGGGGAGGCGGACAGATTCCAAGAAGCCCTGTACATGGCAAACTCTGTATCAAATCATCTGTCCATGCATCCATTCATCATTCCCTCATCCCGGGATAAAAACGCCTGAATATTTACTCACATAACATTAGAAATATCCATTGAGTCTGTGCGTTATGCAGCCTGCAAAATCCACTGTGCCCCAGCCCGTAATTCCAGTGTTGTGAAGTAACATGTATTTGGGAACGTCCGGCCTCATCGCCCACGTCGCTATTGCGCATCCCAAACTATTCATATCAATCATTGCATCCTCGCCATGGCCCCTGTCCCAAGGACATTGAACAATAGAACGTTATATTTGCAGTCAGACCTGTGGGCATCTCCTCGCCGCTAGCTGATAACCGAAAGCGCCGCCCTTCGAATTCCTCATTTGCAACATCACGTCGAAAAGGCATCTGTGGCCGCTTGAAATCACAAATTAATCCATCTAGTGCGGCTGTGTGTGAAAATGGCAACTGCCTTCACTCACAAATGGGACGCCCTGCCCGTCGTTGCAACTCGGTACAGTGATGCATGAGGGCCCACCGTCACTCGAGTACTACGTTCCACTGACCCCTCACAAGTCTGTTCGCGACTGCAAAGATTGCATGTGAAACAATGGGACCATAGCCGAATGAACATATCAACCAATGTTACACGGCCATCGGGTACAAATACATGATTGCAATTGCAAGATGCCATGCGTCGAAGTGCAGCGTTGTGTGTGGGACGTGCTCGGCCAAAGGGGAGAGCAGCTTGCACAGGTGGAATGAATCACCACAGGTGGAGGCCATACAGCCTGAAAACACATAAATTGCACACCCAGTCTCCTCCCACAACCACACCCACTCCGAAATGCTACCGGCAGGACTCGCGATGTTGGCCCTGGGGGACCTGATAGCACTGCAAGTACTCCAACTCCAAGAAGAAGACGAACACCAACTACAACCGGCCGCACGGAGGAGACGCAGGAGGAGGAGGGCAAGGCAGGGCCAGCAAGGGCCGCCAGCACAGCCACTACCACCACGCAGGCAGCCCGCAATCCCACGCCTCCGAGCACATCCGTTCAACCTCACTGATGAGCAGATCCACACCCTCTACCGTTTGGACCGGGACACCATAGCCGCCATCGTGGACATGACACAGGCTGACCTTGTCAGCATGATAGATAGCCCAACCGCCATCCCACCCCTACTGAAGGTGGTGTCTGTACTCCACTTCCTGGCCACAGGCACCTACCAGCACACAGTCGGACAGTTGCATGGCATTTCTCAGCCACTGTTCTCACGGACACTATTGCAAGTGCTCGATGCCCTCCTGCAGCACGCAGACGACTACATCTCTCTACCACGCTCGGAGCAGGAAATTACCAACACAAAAGTGGGATTCCATGCACTTGCCGGCATACCGGGTTGCATTGGTGCCATCGACTGCACCCATGTGGAATTGGTCGTCCCACATGCCATGGAGGCCCAGTACCGCAACCGAAAACAATTTCATTCTCTGAATGTACAAATGGTGTGTGACTCCAACAGGATCATTACACATTGTTGTGCCCGATTCCCTGGATCAACCCATGATTCAATGGTCTTGAGGAACTCTACAATACCACGCTACATGGAGCGACACGCAGGGAACAGATCATGGCTACTCGGTGAGTCTCATTTCATGCATGATGATGTGGGGTATGTGATTCGGCAATGACCTGGCAGGAAGGGGGGGGGGTGTGTGTGCGTACGTAGCAATGGCATTCCACATTATACGTTCATCGTCCACATACAGGTGATGCTGGATATCCACTGAAGAGATGGCTCCTCACACCAGTCCGGAACCCACGGGACCAGCATGAGGAGGACTACAACCATGCCCACTCACGTACCCGTGTAGTCATAGAACAGGCATTCGGCCTACTGAAGACTCGTTTCCGCTGCCTCAGCAGGTCTGGCGGGGCACTCCTGTACCGCCATGAGAAGGTTGCAAAGATGGTGATGGCATGTGTCATGCTCCACAACATGTGCGTACGTAGAAATGTGCCCATGCCCCCTGACGCAGAACTGCAAGCACCTGAGGATGGTCATGATGAGGGTGGGGATGTGGCAGCACCTCAAGGAGTCTGCGAGGCACAGGAGGGCCGTGACATTCGTCAGCATCTCATTGATGCATGCTTCTAGCACTCACGCCTGGTGGCTGATACATGGACACGGTACTCGTGGCACTGTGTGTGTCTGGTACATGCACAATATGGACTGTACGCCTATGATGGCCTAGTACACAAAGATCATTGTCCACACATCTCATTGGTTGATCGTGCATTGTTGATGGCATATGTGATATCATGTTAAACACCCTATCGACCCGCCACCCAAGTGAGCCCAACACACCCCCTCCACCCTCCTACCTCCCCCCCGAACACCAGTGTCCAAAGATGCTCATTGTCAGTGGGCAGTCGCTATTGCAAGCCCCCTCTGCGGGTATCAGGGGCACCCCTGCCTGTGGAGCGCAGGTTCCTCCCAGATCTACGTTGGGGGCTGCCCTGGACGGAACTTGCAACGGATGATGTCTCTGCCTGCTCACGTCCATGCATGTCCCTAAGGGTTTGTGAGAGCTCAGTGAGCACACGGCGCACTGCGGCAAGTTCGGCACATACGTCTTTGGACGTCGCATGCAGTTCCCCCCTCAGGCTCTCGGTGCTTCTCTCCATTTGGACTCTCAGGCTCTCGGTGCTACTCTCCATTTGTGCCCTTAGTGTCTCTGTACTTCTCTCCATTTCTGCCCTAAGTGTCTCAGTTGATGTTTCTATGTCTGCCTTAGTGCCCCCACATTCATCGGCATGGTCCTTGAGGAGCGTGGCCAGTTGCTGCTGTTGCACGATTAACTGGTCGAGGGACTGTTGCCTCTGCTGGGCCATGGCCATTTGCGGTGGTGTCACAGAGGGGCTGTTCGCCTCATGTTGCCCTGCCACAGGGCTTGTGGGGGATGGCCAGTCGTCGTCTTGTGGGTGCCCCTGCGTGGTATCCTCATGTTGTACGGGATGGGACAGACAGGGGGATTGGGACAGGTCATGGATGGATCTGACTTCGACATCCCCGTCTTCTGTGTCGGAGCATGCTGCCATCAATGGGGTGTCACCTATGGTGCTGCTGCCACCAGAGGCAGTGCCTTCTGTGGCATCCATTGGGGGGACCTGTGGTGCTGCTGTTGTGGGCATGCTGGCTGCTGGGGTGCCTGTTGATGTTCCCTCCTCTGTGCTGCCACCTGATTTGTGCTGCTGCCGTGTCTTGATGCGTGCAGCTGAGGTGGAGGGTCTTTGGCCGTTGGTCTTGGCCCTCTTTGCAGGTGTGCTGGTAGGGGTGTCCTGAAGCTCGTCGTTTGGATCGGACCCTGTGGTGGAGTAAAGGAGGGCGAGGGTTATTAATGGGTCTGTGGGAATTGGAATGGCATTGTATCACATGCATTGGGGTGGTACCTGAGGGTGATTTGGGTCGGGGCCTTGGAGGTGGTTTCATTTGTGTGTGGAGTGAGGGTGCAGTTGTTTGGCAGCCTGCAGTTAGGGTGTGCCTGCTGCACGTGTAGTGGGTGTTTTTGGGGTTTTTAATTATTTATGTATTTATTGTGTGTTTTAAAGTGCGCTATCAGGCCAATGTGTGTGGACGTCCTCCTGGCCATGTGTTTCTGTTGCACTATGTGGACACATGGTACTTCACATGATTGGACATTGTGGATTTGGCATTGTTTTATTTGGGCCACCTACCTGATTCTTCAGATGTCTGCACTCCTTTCTCCATCCCTCCGACTCCCTCTATACTCTCCATTCCAATGGTGGAGGCACAGATTTCTTCCCAGGGGGTCAACTTGATGGGTGATTCCGATCCTCCCCCGGTGGCTGTGGCAATGTTGCGGTTGGCAGAAAGTATGCTACGGACGCGTATCTGCAGGTCGTCCCATCGCTTTCTGCATTGCTGTGGGGTGCGGGGTGCGGTCCCCACCGCACTTACCCGCTGTGCCACCAGAGCCCATATGGCCTTCTTGTTCGCAAGTGCCGTCCTGGTCATTTGCGTGGAGAAGACGGCGGCGGCATTCTCCTGGAGGGTCTCTGTTAGCACGGTGAGTTCCTCACGGGAGAAGTGGACCTGCCGCTTGCGGTCGCACGCTTTCTTCGCTGCTTTTCCCATTTTTCTTGGTTTCGCTAGGGTGGATGACGGGTTGGGGTGTGTCTCAGGGTGGTGTATTTAGTGGTTGTGTGGATTTTGTGGTTTTATAGGTTTACGGCGGGATGTTTCCCGTTCCGGGCCCATGTTTTTACTTCCGTTTCCGTATATTTCCGGTCACCGTACTTTCCGGTTGGCGCTCACTGCGGTGTCCGCTGAGATGGGTGGCGTTATTGCACCTAGGGCGCCGTACGGCGGCGGTGTGGGCCGTTTTGGGGTCATTTCCGCCATCGCGGACTTTGCACTTCCGCCATGCCGTGGTGCTCGTGCCCGATGGGTCGGAATGGGCCGCACTTTGCTCCATCGTGCAATGGCGGAAACGCTATTTACGCTGTGGCGGTCCGGTCAGTCACTTTCCGCCAGGGTCGTAATGAGGGCCACTGTGTTGAATTTAGCTGGATTTTTCAGCATACCCCCTGTGTTGAATTTAGCCGCATTTTTTAGCATAGTCACTGTGTTGAAATTAGATTCATTTGCGCGTATAGCCACTTAGTTGAATTTAGCTGCACGGTGTGGAACCAGCCATCACACTCCATGCTTATGGAAAATAGCCAAAGGCACGGCCACCCACCTTCACGCACCGCTATCATACACTACATTAAGACACATTGTACAACACCTCTGCCACAAGAAGGCAGCTATCCCCCACAACACAATGTCAGTCTAGTTGGACACATAACGAGTCTCCTGCACTCTCATACTCTCCAGACTACCTTGGAGCACCCATCCACATGCCAGCTTGACATGGGTAGCATAACAGCAACTTGGACACCCCTACCACCTTTGTATTTGCTAAAATGCACACACGCATTCTAAATTCCGATGACAAATTTCCCAACCATTGAACTGTGGTCCCCTAAGGGTGTTCACCTACAGTGCTTTGAGGCCATACCAATGTGCAAAAGGCGCAATACAAATTACAAATGACATTAAATTACATAACATTACAGTCCTTAATAAATGAAAATAAAGAAAGGAGCACACTCTAGCAATAAGCACCCATTCTGTGGGCTTCATCATGTGGTAACGGCCCAGGGTCCCACGTTAACACACTGTGAAATCCCCAGAATGGTACTTATTCCTATTAGCACCCCAAGGCTAAACTTCAGTGAACATGCAACCCATTGATTCATACAAAGACATTCTCCTCAACTAACATGGCCGCTAAGGAACTGGAAGTCACTGCTCCGGTGGGGGCCACTCTTCCATTTCAATGGCGGCCATCTGTGGAGTGTGCTGTGACGCGGCACCGGAGCTGCAACATAGGAGTCGGGGCTGGCAGGGAATGGGGAAAGTGTCGGCTGCGGAGAGTGGGGAGAGGGAGAGAAGATGTCTGGCAGGTGCCTCCACTGCTAGGGTGGCTCAGAACCCGGGATAGGATTGTTATATTCAGCCTGAGTTTTGAGCAATCTGATTGGTGGACACCCCTGCCAAAGGTGCTAATTAACACTTCTGATGAGGAAACCAGGGATATAGTACACACAATTTATAGAAGAAACAACATATGGTAAATCATATTGTTAAGGGTCTGCTTGATGAATGAGTGATCCTAGCATTTTAGAGGGAGCCTGTAAACAAATGCTGCACCACTGTAGGAATATACCTGGATCTGCCCACACATCCTGTTAGATATGTCTGAAAGTCTGCAAAGAACAATGCTCAGGATGCAGCCCTTCCTGTGACATGGAAAGTCTGGAGAAAGATGGCCGCTGACCTAACCCTCTAAGAATGCAGTAGAGGTATTCAATAAATGTCTTTCACATATGTCAACATTGATTGGCTGACAACCTGTGCCTTTCAAGGTAGATGCCCTAGGTAGAATTTCATTGTGATCAACACAAAATGTCCTCAACACTGAGGAGCCATTGTTGAAATCTACTCACCCATCAGTTGTTTCAACTATTACAAGTAAGGTATAACAGGCCATTCAATTATATCCATTGTCCATTGAAGTAATGGGTGCCCAGGACTGGCTACATCACGACTCTGGTTATCAGATATTCCGAACCAAACCTGAAGTCTGTGTTTAACCCTGACAGTTGACAAGAAGTTAACACGTGCATTTGCATTTGAAGGCTAACAAGGCTGTATGAAAAAGAATAAACAAATCAATGAGTGACAATACATTAGCCACTCCTGAACAAGTGAAAATACGTTAGCCACTCCTGAACGACCCTCAATTTTCTGTATAGTTAGTGGTAGAAGCATTTAGCATAATAAGAGACAAATGTCACCATAGTTAACAAGGAGAAGATGACCTGTGGCAGGCTTTAAAATTCACATGCATGTAAAGAATCTGACTGTAATAGTCTGGAAACAGCATGGTTGGTACTCATTTTGGCACATTCTAAGTTGCGGTGCAGCACTGTTCATACCCAAGGCTGGAATGGCAACACCTTCTCCTTGAAATAGTACCCTTTCAAGTAGATCAAAAAGAGAGAAGCAAACTAAGGCAAGGGGACAGAATGTTCCTTGTGGATCCATGCTTAGCATGCCAGCCTTCAAGGGCTAAATAACAACACACCTCAAACTACATGCATACAACCTGTTGTGTTTTTAATGGAATCCAGGGCAAAACAAACATGATAAGCACCACAATGTGGCCACGCTGACCCATACTGGTAGCGCCTAGGCAGACACACGTTCCCACTGTGGAAAGGCTCATCTCAATGGGCATCAAAAACACCAGAACTTCATGCATGACACCTGCTGTGTTTGTTACTGAGAATCAAGGGTCACACTGAGCTTGAGAATGGGCACCATAGAATCATACCACTTTTTCCAAAAAGCCTGTATGGGCAATGATTTGGTGCCACTATTAATACCCTTATTGGAAAACGCCCTTGTACAATAACCAGGTGTGACACTAGTTGGATAGCCCATCCTTGGATCAGTTCATACTTTCCTCCTAGATAAAACCCAAGCATGCAGAATTCCAGGAACACAACCCATTGGTCTACAAGAAGTGACATTCATTCATGACTATTCAAGGATTTATCAATGTGGTCTACAATGCAGCAGATCTGTTTAAAAAAACAGTGTTAAGTTGCCGCACTCTGGAGGATAAACAATATGTGACTGACCATAGATTAACAGAAAAATTACATTGTGTGCTTTGAAACAGTATATTCTTATTGTATAAGCGCCTAAAAGCAAACAATAAATAAATAAATAAATAAATAGATAAGAGGACATGACCTGGAATGGATCAGCATTGAGGAATTCATTTCTTCACACAAGTGACATTACCTGGTTAGAAAATGCATCACCAAGGTGGAGACATCTGACCCATTCATATTACTAGAACAGTATCATGCTGACACAACAATTACACATTGATGTCACAGCTTCTGATGCAATGAATCACATAACCTTTGTAATATTACTCAATCTGCACTGCATGCCAAACCTAATTTGGTGATGTGAATCGCCTACACCAGGATAATATTAGTTGTATCTTAACCTATTCCATGCTCTCTGTCCTCTCAACAAGATCATTAACTTAGCTACAAGGACTCTATTTTAACTCCCTCACTTCACACCTACTTCCTCGTACCGTCACAAGGCTGGATGGCTGACGATACAAAACAGGGCCAGATTTAAATTTCCTCTCCTGATTCACACATCTGTCCATGGTAAGTGTGAGAAACCAGAAGGATTCTCACCCACTAGTCCCGGGGGATCTGTCATCCAGGTGTCCAAGACACGGCCACCACTTTTGGATCCAGTTCCTGGGGGTGGACCAGTGCGGGAGTATCACCTGGGTGAGGGGCCTTTGGGGAGTGGGACGCCATATGGCGAGATAGGGTATCCCCTTTCCTGTAACAACTTTACCCCATCCTACCAGGGAGGATATGTAGCAACTCTATCCCCCACCCTTTTCCTACATGAACACTTTCACATGGACAGCCCGCTTTGAGAGAAAACAGACTAAGACCTGAGCAGTATACCTAATGTGTCCCAATGCAATGGTCAGGCAAGGTGAGGCAATTACTAACCATCACTCACACCTGACTTCCATTAAGCTTCCCCACACAAATATAAGGTTTAGCACAAAAGCACACTCTGAGTGAGGCAAAGCACACAAAGGAACAGCAGTTTTGAGACGGCAGCTGCACGAGGAAGGAAAGACGGCAATCAAAGAGGGGATCACAAGGACGGAAAGTCCCTTCACCTTTCAGGCAAGGAACAGTTACATTCAAGAGCCCTCTGGATTAGGCAGCTTAAAACCAGGAAACCAGTCTGAAGAATTCTGCATTGTGTGTTGAAGATACCTGCGGTCCTCCTACATGACTAAGTGAGTAGGGGAGATGCAGCAACCACTGTGGTACTGTCCTTGGCTCCATGTACAAGGTAGCATCAGAGAAATCCGGTGAGTTGGGGAGACTGATACAAGACCCGTCTGTGTTGAAGCCAACGTTGCAAGCAGCAACATTGTATAGCGAGCGCTGGAATGAACATTGTTACAACACGTGTGTTGAAAGACACAAGTAAAGCTAAACTGCTGATAAATGCTTGAACTTTGAATGGAAAGATACGATACCGTTGGCAAAGTGTCCAGCGCAGCATGCGTGTTCAATTGAAGGTCTCTGTAAGGTATCCAGCTGAGAAGTGGCAGAAGTGAAAGTTAAAGGATTGTAATAAGAAAGACTTTCACACTGGATGTTATTCATGTGCAGTATGTCTGTATGAGCTGATTGCATATGTGCTGGCCCCTCTTCCTTTGGCCTGCTAATGGTATGGGTACTGCCTGTGGCTGCAGCCTCAACCCCACATGCACCTCTATTGGTATGCTGCGACATATTGTTATTTGTTATTGTTATTTTACATTTATAAAGCGCTCACACAGCCCGCAGGCATCGAGGCGCTGTTACAGGAATTGTTTTTTTTTTTAGTTGCATAATTGTGTTTTTTTTTTTTTGTTTTAGTTACGTATTTATAACGCGCTTAAACACCCAGAGGTTTTTTAAGCGCGGACCCAGGGATCGAACCTGTTGTTGCTTCGTGTCGTCTTGCTTCCAAGACGCGCACGCTGCCACTGAGCTAGACATATGGCTATAATATGCAAGATGCAACATGCCAATATGATTTTACATGACACAGCTGGTGCATGCAACAATACTCCACCTGAATGGTCCAGGCAGCAGAACCGTTATTTCAGCACTCCAAATGTGCGCTTGGCTATGACTCTGGTGGAAATGTGGGCTGCATTGTAGCAGGACTCTGCTGGTATGGTGGGATTCCAGATAGGCATCATCAGGAATGGTGATGGCTAGTCAGAGCTGTCCCCTGTAAATGACGATCATCTATTGTTATGGTATGTGATTCTATAGTGGTTTGTATTGGGTGTGACCCTCAATCAGTATGTTTTGGGGGGTGCTGGCTGATACTCACCAATGAGCCACTTGTTGCCAAATGTTTCTGATGCCAGTGCCTGGTGGATGGGGGAATGACGTAATATATATCTATCGTGGGTGCATCCAGGGTAGTTTGCTTTCACATGCATGATGTGACCCTTTGCATCACAGATGGCCTCCACGTTCAGCAAATGCCAATTTTTTCGGTGCCGATGTATATGTTCTGTGGCTCGTGGGGGCTCTAGTGCAACATGTGTGCAATCAATTGCCCCAAGTACCCATGGGAACTGGACAACAGCATAGAATTCTTGAGCCACTCTTTGCCTTACCTGTACGTTGCATGGCATGTCTATGTGGCTGTGCACACGTGCTATTATGCAGCTTACGACCTGTTTGAGGCAGCGTGATTGTGTAGTCTGTAAAATACCCCCAACAATGGCTGTGGTCTGTTGGAATGTGCCAGTCCCCAGGAAGTGAAGGGCAGTTAGGACTTTCACCAAGGGTAGTATTGGCTGTGAGCACATGCTTGGGGACAGCAGGTCATTCCCCCACTTCCTGACCTATTCAAGTATGACATGGGGGGAAGCGGTATGTGCCATATACTTGTTCATCAGGCATGCCCAACATCATTGTGCGTGTATGGCAGATTCTGGCCCTCCTCCTTCTCCTCCTCCTCCCATGAAGCAGTATGTATTCAAGCAATGTAGGAACGGGCATGGTCGCAATGTTTCTCTACGATTGCATGGTGTGTTTTTAACTGAGGATTGCATGGGTTTTTTTTCATTTGGGATTGCATGGTGCAGTGCTACTTTGCGGCTGGTCATGGGTGGCGATAAAATCAGATTGCAGGGCGGATCCCCTCGGCATGGGGCCTGTAAGATCTCCCTCTCAGCTGGCTCCGGGAGATGCGTATACCGTGTCAGTCAAAGAAACGAGGAGCCTCCAGGTTTCGGCTCCGCCTATTACCATATTAACAGTAAAATCCTTGATTCATGAAAAACCAATAAACATTAAACCGACTGATGAAAATGGACTGGCTACAAAAGAAGGCAATGTTACTCCACCTGTAACTCATCATGAAGTGGATTCAAGCGATCCCCAAAATCAAAATAAAAGACCATGAAAAGCCAGAGAAGTTATTGAAGAAACTGAGGCTACACACCATAATTTAGAAAAAACAACTAAACCATCTACGCGGTTTAAGGTCTCCCAAATGCCTGGCAGCAATAACAAAGCTTGTCATGTGGGTCAAAATTCTACAAGAAAGAGTACAATGAAAATTCAACCCCGCTGAAATTATTATCAGATTTCTTCTGTAAACATTCTAAAGCCATTCAAGAAAAGTGTCAAGAACTAACGGACGCAGAGATTCTCGAAGCAGTACATGACAATACACCACCACACAAGCAGCGTAAGCTGGCCATTGCAAGCCGGAAGTCCACCTTATCATCACCTAGAGGACGTGACCATCTCAACCAGACAATAAACAAGGACAAATGGCAATTTGTCGGAAAAACACAGCTTATTTTCGCTCCTTCGATGAGTGCCATTCCAACCCCTGAGACGGAATCGACTAGAAGCCTTTCTTCCATGCACTCCTCAACACCTCCGAAGTCCACTAAAGAGATAGGAGTTCAAGAACCTCCTGAACCTCTTCAACTCGAAGCCTTTAACCATAGTAAAACTGAAACTGAAAATGATCTACAAGAAACAAGACCCTCTCTAGATGAGAATGTGAGCATTAAGGTCATCAAGACTCCTAAGCGGCCTAATTGAGACCCCAACCTTCTGCTAAAAACCTCAACCCATATAAGGAATTCGCTTCAAAACCGCGAAGACCAACTTGCCCTAGACGACCAAAAGAAATTGGATGAACAAAGTCCCTTACCAGCCATCAGCCTGTTAAATAATGGTTTTACCACACCCTATGGGACCCCTCCTGGAAAGAAACCCCTTGTCTGGGCAAAGTCACCTTCACAAAGAGATCTGATAACAAATCAAAAAAGCAACAATATCTCCACTGAGCCAGTCAATACCTTGGATCCTGTGGAAAACTCAAAAGACCTAGTTCCTGAAAGGGCAAACAAGGCCAATGAGGGAAGTATGGAAAACCTCTCTGAGAATAACCACACCCAGAAAAAGGAAAACAAACACCAATTTGATACATTTTTGGACCCTCTGTACACAAACTTGGAAAACTACAGCTCTCCTCGAAAATGTTCCTCAGAACAATTTAATAGAATGCCGCACTCAGCAGCTACACCATCAACTCCTCGGGTATCATCCCCAGTAAAGGCTAAATTACCCTCTCAAAGCTCAGCTGCAGCCAAAGAAACGCCATCCAAAAAACCAGACATGTGTGTACTGATGTTGGCAATAACTATTGCCCTAACGCCTTTTACTAAACTGTATGAGACTATCGGGGATGCACTTAAAGACCATACATCAATTCAAGCAATGATGTTAACCAAACTGATTTTTCTTGAAGGTTACATCATGGCGTTAGAATCAAAACCAAAGTCCTCATATCCATCTCCGGATCAACAACTTCCCTTGGCCTTAAATTCACAAGTAGCTACTTCGGACCTAAGTCACCCAACTCAAATCAGGGAAAACCTCAAGTCAGAAGGTACTCAAATCCTTCCTTTTATAGACCTAACAACAACAGTGATTTCACCACCGCAAAGTTCTTGACTTCTAAAGAAACTAAAGGAGTGAAACCGATACCTAGTGATAAACCGGCATTGGAACCTATCTTCCACCAGCTGGGGATAGCCAAAGGTAAAACGATGCCATCAATAACGCTTCTAAAAATTCCAACGGCTCAGACAATCCCAAAATTAGCCCCTAAAGAAACCCAAGAGACCCAAACATAAGACATCGAGATAATCAGCCAATCTCCTAGAGCGATGGAAGATTTCTTAGACAATGAAGAGCTGATGACCATTACGCAACTCATAACTAACACTACTACAAGCTCTCATTGTGAGATCCGAGAAAATTCAGCACCCAAAAATGGATCCTCCAACCTCTACTATGTAATAACGAGGACCCTGAAACTCCAGAATCATCATTCCTTACTCTTGAGGATCGAAGACACCTTTTGACTATGAAATGGAACAACAAACCTAAAGTCCTGACCTACAACCTAACCACCTCTTCGAAACCAACAAAGAATCATCGAAACCTCGATGTAGGAAAGCGGGACATATCCAGATATAATTCGGAGGAGACCCCTGATTACCGGCGCCACAGGAGAAACTCGGCTCACCTACCTGCTGCGCGAACTAGAAGGCCCCCCTATCCAGTACAAGAAAAGGGATCTTCACAGGTTACCTATAAATGAAGGATGGACATCTATCAAAAAAACCTCAAAGAAGGCTACAAACCAGATAGATACTCAAGCTAGAACAGATCCCTGGTAATCATGATGACATTGTCCTAAATAGAAGAGCAGTAATTGAACTATTCTATCACATCCCGAAACTACGCTCTGTAAAGTCATCGGACCTTCAAATTGTCGACCAAAGCCACCAGCACTTAAAGGCCATCTCTCACTTGTACATTGCATCATCTACTGAAAACAATCTCTTAAGAGCAGTGGCAGAAGATGTTCAAATCATGGGCTATGATTTAACCGAATCTTCGAGAAAAATCAAAGACAGTAAACAATTAGAAGGGAGAAAGAACTTGGAAACTCACCAACAGAATAACCGATTCAAAGCGGTCTCGACAGCCCATCATAGATCATCTAAGAAACCAGAAACTATTTCAGCGACAAATGTGATCCACTCCATCGACCACCACTAAAAATTGATGCTAGAGAGAGCAAAAACATCGGATCGGTCTTCTATACTCATTCATCATAATACATCAAAAGTAAACAAAAAAGGAGCTCAAGAAATCCTTCCTAATTCAATTACTCAAGCTGAGGATCTACATACAAAGAAAACTTTGAAAATCTTAAGAAACGTCCAGAATGATATTTGTTCCACTACGACAAGACCACAATCAGGCCTTACATTTCAGACTATGTGGTCTTGGCTTCCGAAAGCCTTGAAGACTCAACGCCAAAGATAGCCACTCGAGTCTAAAGAACACATCTCTACGAACGACCTTCGACCGGTAACTGATCAAGATGTAATCAAGATGTGCTCATGGAACACCCAGGGATTTTTACATCTAACAGCCCCGAGCACCATAAATCTGAGTGACTATGATATTATATGTCTTCAGGAGACTTGGCTAACCCAAAGCCCTACTCTGAACGGCTATGAGATCAACACAGCTCCAGCCAAAAAAGGTATCACAGGACACCCCACTGCAGGGTTACTAATTGCAATCCGAAATGTACGTGGCCTTACATGCATTCAAAAATTGAAGGAAAACCAATTCATGCTGGTGGTGAAGTTAAACTGGACCACAATTGACATGGAAGAAAATAAGACCCTTACAAAGCTGGTTATCATTATCAGTGTTTATTGGAACCCTGTTGCTATTGAATCTGCAAAATTCATTAATATGATAGAGACTGAAATCGACTGGATTCAAGCAATCTATCAAACTGACCACATTGTAATATGCGGCGACTTAAACATCAACTGCCAGGATAAAATTGATGACAGTAAAAGAAAACCCAAGAAACCGCCTATTGACCAAAGAGCTACTGAATGGATGAAGCTGATGAAATCAAGGTATTTGTCTTATCTTGATTTGGTCTTTAGCGCTCCTAGTAGACCGCCGACCTGGGAACAAGCTGGCTCCCAATCAACGATTGATCATATTTTTGTGACACGATCCCTACTGCCATTAATAAAATCTTTTGATGTGGTGAGGATGCCTGCAAGTGACCACGACCTCTTACAAACTACTTGGTCTTCAAGTCCTCTAAGCCATGCAACAATGACATCCTACCTTGAGTTAAAGGAGCAAGACTCAGAATGACTAAAAGGGCCTTCACTTCTCTAACGGAGGCTTATAGTGACTTAAAAAAAACGTGAAAGCCGCATGATGGTGGATTGTATTCTGCTACTAAACACCTATAAAGCCCCAAAAGGAAAGAAGAAGCCACCTAAGCTACAACAGAAACATGTATAGGACAAGAGATCAGCAATTCTTGGCTAGGTCGGTCTGGTCTAACATGGCGACATGTTAATTCCTCTTTAATTTTACAATATGATATATTGTCAAAGAAGACAAATATTTCCTTTTGTATTTCTTTCCAAGGTCCCGTCTCATAAAAATGGAAAAACCCAGATTGAGACTGCGCCCAGATTTGAAAAAAATAGGTTTAATGTGTAGAGGTGCCCTTTAAGATGACACGTGTTTCGGTCCCTTTGTAGACCTTTCTCAAATCAGGGCTAATTAAACTGAATATACAACAAATGAGTGCCAACAGTAACATAAGAAATTATGTTAAATCACATATCTTACAATGTAAAAAAATTCACATAAAACAAAGTAACATATTTGATTCATAGAAAGAATAAATCAAAGGTCACCTCTACACATTAAACCTATTTTATTTCAAATCTGGGCGCGATCTCAATCTGGATTTTTCCATTTTCATGTATAGGACAAGCTGGTGGCAGAAAAAAAAGAGGGATTTAGCCCTTTAAGTGCCAAGGACGAGTATACTCGTCCTTTTTACATAGACTTCAATAATAGCCTGGCGCTTTAGGAGGATTAGATGACAGGCATTAAAATTAGATCCTAAAACTGCCCCAAGTACCATTTTGGAGGCACAAAGAACCTACAAATCATGGTTGAGAGCCCATCGGACCATATTATACCAACGAGACGCTGAGAACATTCTCAAAGCCATAAATGGTTACCATGCTAGAGATTTTTGGCCCCTACTAAATTCAACATCAGCAGGTGCCCTTCCGTCTCAACAGAACGGAATAGGGGAATCGACATGGGAGACCTATTTCAAGACTCTCTTCCAACTTCCAAATCTTTCTCAGGAGGCCATGGGTAGATGTGACTGCCAATGTATACGGCTGGACAACAAAGATGATATCTTTGACCTAATAAGAAAACTAAAATCATCACGCTCTCCAGGACCGGATGGTATAACAAACCTCAATTTGAAAACTCATCCCGAAGCCTGGTCGTCTCCTCTAAGTATGATCTTTAGACGCTGCCATCATGGGACTCAGCAAATATAGTTCTTATGTATAAAAAGGGAAACAGGGCCGACCCAGCCAATTACCACCCAATTGCCCTCTTAGACCCAATAGGAAACGTTTTTGGTTCACTCCTTCTTCAACATTTTACATCATGGGCTAATAAAGACCCCTGTCAAGACCACCTACAAACAGGGTTCAAAATGAACATGGGCACAAACGCAAATATACTCACCTTGAAAAGTAAGATCTTTGAAGGCAGCCCCAGAATATTTGTCACCTTCGTCGACCTTACCCGGGCGTTTGACCGAGTCGACCGTTCAAGATTGTGGCAGAAACTCTCCTTTTGGAAGTGCTAAAATGAAATACTGGAGCCAATAAAAACTTTGTATTCCAATACGACTATGCATGTTTGTTTGAACCAGCAAGGGACTCTTTCAGCCAAGATCAACACTGCCAGAGGTGTGAAACGGGGCTGCCCCCTGGCACCGGCATTGTTTTGGACCTATATGGGCGATTTTCAGGAGTCAGAAAAGTCAATACGATCTTTTCCACCAAAACTTGGAGGTGAACAGATCAGTCGTCTGCTGTATGCAGACAACTTGATCCTCTTAGATCACACCCCAATGGGTCTACAACGGCAACTAAACAACTTACAACAATACATGGTGGAAAATAACTTGGACATTAATGAAGAGAAAACGAAAATGATGGTAATTGAAAAACCAACTAAGAAGTATGACAAGATCTCTCTTCGTCTGGGTACAGCTATAGTGGAAAGAGTCAGCAACTTTAAGTACTTAGGCATTACCCTGGATAGTATGATGAAAGAAAAAGCCATGCAGGAGGTCCTCTACGAGAAAACGAAAAAATCGCGTGGCCCAGGGGCAAGCTATTGATATCAAATATGGTCGCTTTTCGACAATCCCGGTCAGAGACTTTTACAAAAAGAAGGTTATACCATCTCTAACCTATGGCTCAGATGCCATGCCCAACCTTCCTCCTGAGCTATGGTCTAAATTAGAAGCAATCTTCTGGAGATCAGTCTTAGTTCTACCGAAGTCAACTTCAGTCGCGTTAATTAGACGTGAACTTAGCCTCTCATCATTGAAAACAACAGTGGATTCTAACAGCATAATGTTATACAGGAAATGTATATTGAAAGATACTCCATATGTCTATCGATTGATAAACCAAGAATTGCTGCTTGGATCCTGTAAAATGCTGTCTAAATGGAAAGCAGGAAATGTGGCCCTTTTACACTCAGTGGAAAGCTGTGATGATGAGCTTGTGAACAACCGAGTAACAGTTATAAAAAAGATCAGAGAATTGGACTGGATAAAGACTTTAGAAATGGCCAATAAAAACAAACTCACAACTCATCTTCCTCCAATCTTTAAGAAATTGTATACCCTTCAAACTTATATCAACCTATTTCCGAACAGAACAGCACGTAACTTCTTCATGAAAATTTTGGAAACGAAATATTGGCCATCAGAGGCTTAGCTCTGACAAACTGTTGTCGTCTCTGCAAATCCACCACGAAGAAGGAAACCATCCTCCATCTGCTCTTGACCTGCCCAGCGACACGAGAGACTTGCTCTCTATATTTGAATGGTACCATTTTGAACTTCACTCTTTTGGATGAGGAGAATTGCTGGCAAAAACTGATTGGAGGAGATAGACCGGCATGGCTATGTGAACATTATGCAACACATTACTAAAGTGATGCTTCCATCACAAACCCTGATTTAGCAACTGTACCTTTGAACTAACGTTAGAGCATAAGAATTTTCTTTTTTGTTTCGCAACAATGAACTTTCAAGTTTCCTTTGCTCTCTTTCGTAAAAAATCTTTTGGAATTAAACACAAATAAAACAAATTTTAAAAAATGAGGATGTTTGCATATTCTGCCCTCTTCTTCTACTTTGCACTGGCCATTCCATCAAACCTCGTACACTATGTGCAAACATTGCGCAATGTGCCAGGGACCAGCGTAAAGTCAGATCTATAAATAGGAGGATATAGTTGTGCGAAGAGCAAAGTGCACTTTTTTTACGCAAAGTGCATTTGCGCTGCGCAAAACATTGTGAAAATCATTACCCATATAGTGAGACAGCGATAGTGGGAGAGACAGAGAAAGAGAGAGAGAAAGAGAGAGAGAGAGAGAGAGAGAGACAGAGACAGAGAGGGAGATAGGAAGCGGGTGAGAGAAAGTCTCTGTGTGTGCATCTGTGTGTGTGTGTGTGTGCGTGAGATAAAGAGAGAAAAGCAGGGCACTACAACAGCATATGAAGCAGCGAGTATTGAATATTTGTGTGTGATTTCATGATATGTCAGAGTTAAGCACAAACGAAAAACCATACTGAAACATCCTGTGCACTAACCACATGTAATTAAGAAGCGTGGCATTTACCCCTTCCCCACCCCCGTTACATTTCAGCAACTTACTAATGAGCAAATAGTATAATTTGAAGAAGGTTGGAATTCGCATAAAAGCTGGGTAACATTACACTTGTTTACATAAATAACACATACAAATGTATTAGATGGCATTTTGGAAATGCAAAAAGTAGACACTCACTTATATTGACCTATAACAATGAGGAATGACACCTGCTAAGTGTGACTGAAAGAACTTCAATATTCTCCGAATGCTTAGAAACATAATATAACGTAGAAGTAAATAGTGCCAAAACTCTACAGGATGACATTGTAGCTCTCTGAAATGTAACTTGTACCTATTAGTGAAGTTTACAAATAAGGATTGCCATTTCAAACATGTCAAATCCACCTGATATCAGAAAGTCACCCCTTCGCATTTCCAACCCTTGTTTAGTACAAATAGCAGTTTGTTGGCCCGCCCTCGCAAAGCCAGGCTGGACCCCAGCAAAATCATGTACCTCACCTCGCAAGCCCAGGCTGCACCCCAGCAAAATCAAATGCCTCATCTCACAAGCCCAGGCTTCACCCCTGCAAAAACGCTGGCCCGCCCTCGCAAGGCCAAATTGGACCCCAGCAAAATCGTGTGCCTCACCTCGCAAGCCCAGGATGCACCCCTGTGAAAATGTGCTCCTCACTCGTAAGTGGAGGCTACACCCCTTATGAAAATGTGAGTTCACCCCCCCCTACACCCCTACATTCTGGCGGCATGCCCCCCCCCAGTGTACACCACCCACCAGCCCCCTTCACCTGTGACACCCCCCAGGCAGCCCCCTCCAGCCTGGATGGCCCCCACTAGCCCCCTTCACCTGTAACACCATCCTAGGCATCCCCCTCCAGTCTGGACACCACTTACCAGCCTCACTCACCTGTGACACCCCCCAGGCAACCCCCTTCAGTCTGGACACCACCCACCAGCCCATCTCACCTGTGACAACCTCCCAGGCAGCCCCCTCCAGTCTGGACACCACACACCAGCCCCCACACCTGTGACACCCCCACAGGTCCCCCTTCCAGTCTGGACACCACCCACCAGCCCCACTAAGTTGTGACCCCCCCACCATCCCCCTCCAGTATGGACACCACCCACAAGCCATCCTCACCTGTGACTCCACCAGGCAGCCCCCTCCAGTCTGGACACCACCCACCAGCCCCCTACAGATTGGATACCACCCACTAGCCCCCTCACCTGTGACACCCCCCAGGCAGCCCACTGCAGATTGGTCACCCCCCACTAGGCCCCCTCAACTGTGTCACCCTCCAAGCAGCCCCCTGCTGTCTGGACACCTCCCACCAGCCCCCTCATCTGTGACACCCCCCAGGCAGCCCCCTCCAGTCTGGACACCACCCACCGGCACCCTGTAGACAGGACACCCCCCACCAGCCCCCCACCTTTGTGTCACCCTGAGACAGCCCCCTGCAAACTGGACACCACCCACCAGCCCCCCTCACCTGTGATACCGCCCCTCCCACGCTGCCTCCTGCAAAGTGGACACCACCCACCAGCCCCCTCACCTGTGACCCCACCAGGCAACCCCCTCCAGTCTGGACACCACCCATCAGGCTCCTGCAGACTGGACACCACCCACCTGCCCCCCTCACCAGTGAAACCCGTCCCAGGCAGCCCCCTCCAGTCTGGACACCACCCACCAGCCCCCTGCAGACTGGCCACCACCCACCAGCCCCCCTCACCTGTGACTCCCCCCAGCAGCCCCCTGACAGTCTTCCACAATACTAGTGCAATACATGTCTGCAGCTCACCTGAACCTCTGTGGTCTGCCAGCACCATAAAGTGGAGCACCAACATGTCCACCGCAAACATGATCAACAGGAAGCACCGTAGATCCGTCCAGGACTGGATTATTTGTTGACCCACCTTCCAGACCTCAATCAGCCCACCCAGTACATACATGACAAGGGAATGCAATGCCAAGTGGCGTGTGCATGTTGGCCATGGCACATTGCCAAGGCATCAAAGCACACCAACTGAATGTGGGGGGTCATTACGAGTTTGGAGGTAGCCATGGTGCTATTAGTGCCATGGCTGCCTCCAAACCCAGGTCCGGGTCGGGATCCGGTCTGGCTGAATGGGGAGTTACCGGGACATTCTGACCTATACAGACCCAGTAAATCCCCATTCAGTTAACCATTGCCCATTCCCATTTGAGCCCCCATAGGGCTCAAATGGGAATGGGGAAGATGCTAATAACGGGACCACAAATTGCGGACCCGTTATTAGCTCCAAGATCCCTTAACGGGACCCGCAGAGAACGGCTGGTCAGACCAGCCGTTCCTGCTGGGACCCACTAAGGGACCTCGGAATAGGGCGGTAAGGGTTTACCGGCATCATTACCGGTGACCGTTAACCCTTACCGCCCAACTCGCAATGACCCCCTGTGCCCCATAAACATACATACAAATTCTACAGATCCACAAACAATGGCCAGGGGCGTCACATTCTGAGCATCAGTAACCTAGGTGGAAGGGGTGGCAAAATACCTGTCAGGGAACAATAACATGACAGTGCCATGCATGGGTGATGGGAGGGCAGTCAGAGAGTGCATGAGTCACTGAGACATGAGAGAAGGCAGTGTGTGACTGCACATGCTGGTTGGTGTGTCTGCATTACATGGGTCTAACATAGCAATGACAAACAAATGTGCAAGTAACGTGACCAGGGCCCACCTCTCTCCACCCCAACCACACAGATGCCAAACACACAGTGATGCTGCACAGGTAAAATGCAAATGAAAAAATACAGTGCAGACCCAGTCACCTGATATGCCTACCCCCACATGTCAGTACATGTGCATCCTTCCAGCCACAACCTTCACAACAACAACACACAAGCAGGCACACCACAAGACAAATTACTTGCAATGGAGAGATGCACCGGCTGAAAAGTGAATTATCAAAGTTGCTGTCACACATATGAACTGCATTAAGCATGGAATGTAAAAAAAATGAAAGATGTATTCAATAAAAACATGTACAATTGAAACGGGGCATCAAGGTGCAAGCAGTGCAGGGGAAAATATGAAAACAAACATAAGCCCTATGCCTAAATAACTATATACATAAAAAACTGGGAAGGAAAGTCTGCAAAGTCCGGGGCAAATAATACATGAAATAAGGAAACCTGCACCTAAATAACTATGTACAAAGGCAACAGGCTAGTCCTCCTCACCAATATCGCTCAGGTTTTCGCCTAGGGCTGAGTCCAACTATACATCCTCCTCCATCATGCAGGCTTCCGTTGTTGCCTGGAGGGCTTGCAGGCTGTCCAGCATCTGTGCTTCGAGCTCTCGTGCCGCCCTGCAAGTGTCCCCAGGATGGCAGCCCGCCTCCTTGCCCGACGCAGTGCAATCTCAGCCCTAGCCACCTTGACTATCGCTTCCCGTTCCCGCTGCCTCTCTGCCACAATCTTCCCTTCATATTGTCTGAACACATAAGACATTGAGTGGCTCATTCTCATGTATCCCTCCTCCTCACACTTTCCGCCTGCCTCCTTTGGCTGGAATGCTGTGCAAAATAATGCCTCCTCATAATTGCCACCTGCTGATACAGTGCAGAGTGCCTCCCACATTGGTATACCCTCCGAGCGAATGACGATCCTCAGGGCAATACAGCACCTGCACTGCTCCTAGGTGCCTGCTGTCCCTCCATTGCTTGTGAACCCATTGGTGCCTGGGTAGGCACAATGCCCACCTTAGCTGCTGTGCCTTGGACTCAAACCTTGTGCAGGGATGTGTGCTCTACCAGACGGGGCACTGGTGGAAGCAACCCTGGAGGATGACTGGTGCACAGAGGAGGAAGAAGAGGAGGTGGTCACAGCAGTGAGCAGCCCATGGAGTCCACCAGGGAAGACGCCTGCTGCAAGACAGGCCACGAGGTGGTATAGCTCACTGTGATGATGGGCAAGCAGACAATGAGTAGCCTGCCCATCATCAGAAATGGCACCTGTCTGCCTCGTCAACCCAGCCAGCAGGGACAGCACATAATCCCGGATGGACACACCAAATGGCAAGTGGGTGTCGGTCTGGGTGGATGCACCAGCCGGCAGGGGGTTGGGGTCTGTGTGGAGGTATCCTGGCAGGAATGCACTGCTGCATTCAATGCCCCAGGGACTGGATTTTACACAGACACCTCCACGGTGGCCTGCACAGCCTCATGTCCCTCGGACAGGACTGCAGCAAGCACATCCACCTCAACACCCCGCCTGACCCCATGGGCTGGGCTGCAATGGCCACCTCCCCCTCCGTCAACCTAGATGACTCCAGGGTGTATTCCGGCATGGATGGCCCCTGTGTGGCATCACCTGGCCTCTCTGTTGCTAAGGGGTCCCCTCCACTTTCAGTTTCACCTTCTTGGACTCAACCCCAGCGCCTCTGTCTGGTGAAGGAATCCCTGCACCCATGCTCCACAGCATTACTACTGTCCTCTTATTCAGATGCAACTATGGAAAAGAACAGCAACATCAGTGTACAATCACCAAATGCACATGTGAGCACACCATAGCACCATGCACCCACATGTCATGCACACACATCAACTCAGAGTGTCCAAGCAGCGCCATGGCCAATCACATCATAGTCCCGGGAACTGCAATGCCTCAAAGTGACTAAGTCAGACATCCAAATGCACGTGTTACATCCAGGCATGAGTGATGCCCAGTCATGCATCCCCATTTTGGGCACATTCACATGAGCATCATGCATACACATGACATGGGCAACACTGCCTCAACTGGCACACTTGCCATCCTGGAACGCCTCAGATACAAATAACATTGCATGTGCACGGTCTGCAAGACAGCACTACAACACACAATGCAAGTAGGAGCACATTAAAAATCCAAAGATGTCTGAATGCACACATGGAGAGCAATGTCTGGGGCATGCATGCATGCAGACATCCATCTCAGAAACATACTTGCAGCAAGCCTAAGGGGGTCACTGCTAGCATGCTGGTACATGCACAACAAACATGCAATGTAGAGCAGTGCATCACATGGCTAAACACTAGTCGACTTCAGATGTTGGCGTAATTCACAGACCTGGAAATGCAGCGCCGGGTAGAACCTCTCCAGGACATGCATGTTGTTACCCGACAGCCTGCACCTGTGAGAATGGTGCCTCTCTGTGGTAGAACCGGTCTGGATGTAGCGCAGGGCCTTGCCGTGGGTCCTGGATTTCAGATCCTCCCAGCGTTTGTGTACGGTCTTGAAGGAATGACCGGCCACCCCCTCTGCATTGATGGCATCCATGATCCTGTCCCAGATCTGCTGACGTCCTTCCTTGCCATGTTGCATCACAGGGCTGAAGAGTGCATCATAATGCTCCAGGACCTTCTCCACCAGTATGTCAACATCCCTTGTGCTGAAGTTGACAACCCTCTGCCACTCTGCCATTGGGTTGCCACTCTGGTCCGAGGATGATGGTGCTGACATGGCAATGCCCCAGGCAGGTGTGGGTGGGCAAGGTGGTCCTGGATCTGGGCTGTGGAGCGGTGGTGGTGGAATGGCACTGTGGGAGTACAACAAATCAGCTGAGGTGGTCACAGGGCCAGAGACAGGAGCATAGGCAATGGCTGGACAGAAGGCACTCCAAACTCAATGCAGGTGGGCAGCAGACACACACATTGTACAGGCAGCAACAGACTGCAAAGTTGAAGGCATCACAGGGCAGGAGGAGGAAAGTAAAATGGCACAGAGGCAGGATCCTGGGTCTTCTGTGTCTCGCAATAAAGGCAGCCGGAAACAGATGAAGGGACTTTGTGCGTAAAAACTGAGAAAAGCATGGAGACGTGAAAACAGAGCAAAGGCCCTCAGCATGTCATTTACGTGACACGCTCTCCGCGCAGGCCTTGAGCGCACCACATTTGGGAATACATAAATATGTGTAAAAGCAACTCTGAATGTGTGTGCTAAGTGGAGGAGATGGACGAGTGGAGGACATGTATATTTTGGGGTGCCACGCATTCCGTTCACTTAAGGGACCGTACTTATTTTGGGTGGGGCTTTGCCTCTGAGCATATGCGCATTTACTTTTGATTTTTGCTAGGTTAACGGTGAGTCGCGTATGCATTTGTTTCAACTCTGGGTGCCCTTGTGTGTTGCGTACCACTATTTGTACTTTTCCGCTAGCTTTCCAGGGGTTCGCTTACCCTTTTTTTTCTGTTGCTGCGTGCCACTGGATATCGCTTACAACTTTTTTCTTATTCCGGAAGCAATCCTGGATTTGCCTAGGCATCTTTTTTTTGTATTGGGTTCCCTGTGCATTACGTGTACCATACTATCCACACCTGGGGTACATTTGATCCTTGCTGGATCACAGAACTACATCTCTCATCACGTAGACTGTCCCTCCCTCATATTGCCCCGGACAATAGCTTGGTGTGCCTTCCATAATTCCGTTACACCTGGAAAATGAGTAGAAACGCCCCGATAGTGAAAGGGAGCAGACGGTGCCAGGGTCAGGGGTGTGCTGTGGAAGCAGCTGTCCCAGCCCCAAGGGGTCAGGGGTGTGCTGTGGAAGCAGCTGCCCCAGCCCCAAGGGGTAAGGGACGTACTGTGGAAGCATCTGCCCCAGCCTCAAAGGGTCAGGGCATGCTGTTAAAGCAGCTGCCACAGCCCCAAGGGGTCAGGGGCATGCTGTAAAAGCAGCTGCCCCAGCCCCAAGGGTTCATGCTATGCTCCAGGCCACTTGTGGCCCGGAATCTGGATCCCAAAGTGGTCCCAGCCACTCAGGGGTGGCACCAACACCTCGTGGCACCTGTTGCAAGAAGGAACAACCCAATGACACAGCACAGGACACTGACACATTGAGGAAGAAGAACCTCCATGATTAAGAACTCCAGATCCTCATGGACTACGTGGCCAGTCACCACTGTGACATGTGCCATCATCTGGGGAGCACTCATACAACTGCTCAGTGTATGGTGCTCTGGCAGCATGTTGAGGCCGAAAGCAACGCCTCAGGGTTTGGGAAGCACACTGCTGTGCAGGTAGTCAAACGCTGGAATGATCTCACCCATCGCACCAAGACCAAGCTGGGTGCCAATCTGGCCTCTGCTCTGATAACTGGAGGGGGATCCCAAGAGGAGGAGCTGACCCAGCATGCTATGAGCCAATTCATACTACTGGAGCAAGTGTAAGGCATGGGAGGCCTGGAAAATTATGAGGACACGCCAGGTGAACGACCAACATTGTGCATCATGAGTATATGAAGTAATGCATCACCAAGATGTATAATTGTGGTGCACATCTGGCTGCATTGGAATGACTGCCCTGGGTGAACCATGTCATGTGGTGGACTGACTCCTGTCCAGTGGACACAATAGCAGATACACACCATTTGGTGTACATCAGTGGATCATGTTGTGTGACACTACTCGTCCCCCACAAGCATCCCCCCAACATCTGCAACATGATACCACTACGTGCAGAGTTATTTGCTGCATCATTCAGGTGGGTGACCCTGCTCTGTTAGACATGTACATGTGTCCCTCATCCTAGATACAGGGTATTGAATCTCTTTTCACACATGTACGTATGTTTTGCCATGCCGAATAGATCATGCAAGCTGACACACAACACGCCTTATGGCATGCCCTGAGTGAGTGTACATATGTTCACACTGTACATATCCCAGCTGCACCAATAGCAATGATTCCAGAGGCAAATCGTTGTGACGCCTGCCCCCTGTCACCCTCACACACACCGCCCACACTCCATGTGGCTATGACCCTCTCCCTCTTGTGGGTCACTGTACCTTGGTACTATCTACAACTCCATTAACTTACTCTCTCCAATTCACTGACCTTGCCTAGCTGGTCATCTTACAGCCACGCATCACTTGGGACTATTTGCTGTTTCCCTAACTTACGGCATGCTCTCTTTGTCTACAGTCCGTGTACCAAAACAACACTGGTGTGGCATGTGATGGATGCGGCCTTGTATGTGCATTTGTGTGGCTGCCTGTTGCCATGTAATGTAAATGCACATCACAGAGACACATGGCCATGCCCATTGCATTGGTATTAGTCAACAGTCTGCTTTAACATGGCCCATAGCGTGCTTCTTAACAACCCTGTTGGTTGGCAATGTGTCCACTGGAGCATGGACCTGGGGAGGGAATTTGTTGGCCAGTCTGCTTATGCCATGCTCACATTGCTTGTTGGCTATAGTGTGTGTATGCTGTATTTCTTCTCACTACATGCCCTGCATTTTGTTTCATGACAGCTATGTGATACACATGTTTACTGTAGACACGTTGCACATGACGCCACATGTCTTCTTCTGTCCATGTGCAGGTGAGGATGCAACAGAGGAGGAGGATATAGAAGAGTCTGTGGTGCTTCACACCACCAGTGGAGGAAGTGGCTTGGCAAGCTGTGAGAACCCATTGGAGCTCCAGACTATCCTCAGCCATGCTGCAGAATCTTCTGACTCTTTGGACTCATCAGGGGTCAGGTGCCTTCACAAGGCCAGTCAGTGGTGACCCTCCTGTCTGCGGTGGTTATGGCTGCAAGGCCACCCTCCCATGTACTGTTTTCTGGTCCTAGAACAGATGTCCAAGGGAGGGTTGCAGACCTGCAGCCAAGGACAGGGGCATCACAGCAAGGGCCATGCTCCCTTGCATCAGGCAGGCGTGGGCCCCGTACACGTGGGGGTTGTGTGCAGACTGGGCAGACAGAGTGGGAGCACCAGCAGATGCTGCATTCCGCACACCGACAGTGTGATGCCTTTGAGAGTTTGGCTGAGGGCATGGATAGGGTGGCCACCTCCATGAACCCCCCAGCAACACAGGTGGCAAAACAGCTGCAGGTCATGTGGTCCACATGCCGCTCCCACAGATTGCACATGGAGGCCAACATCAGGGGCCGACAGGCAGATCTGCAGTGTCTGCAAGCATCCTTGCTTGCAGAGGGTCATGCACACAGGGATGCCCTGAGGCGTGAGATGTTGGCCCACAGGACTGCAATCCATGAGGAACATGCAGCCACCAGAAGACTGTTCCACCAGGAGGTGTTAGCATTGAGGCAGACAATCTCAAAGGAAATCCGTGCAACCAATGAGCCTTCAGTCTGCTGGTGCCTTAATCAGTGTCACGCATGGCGGCTGCCACTGGGGACCAGGCCAGGGAACTGCATGGTCAGCTTTCAGCACCACTTCCGCCTGAAGATTCAACGCAGGATGGGGGTGTCAGCACAGATATGCCTCCTGGTCCACCGTCGCAGTGGGGTCCATGAGCCCACAGAGGTTTTTTGTTTTTGTTTTCATTTGACGTCCACCCATGTGGACGTTGACATGCACCCTACCCGTCCTAGGTGGACTCCCACCCCGTCCATGATAGACATTTTTTTGAATGTTTGCCCCTTTTGTAGACCCCAGGCCCGGATGTTGGCATGTTATTTTTGAGTTGCCCTTTCCAGGTTTCTTATTTTTTACTTGAGCTGTGCATTTGGCCTCTCAAGGCCATGACGTATGCATTGGTGGGCATGCAGGCATGCAGAGTGAAGTCAACTTGCATGTGTGCATGGTGGTGCTTAGGATGTCATGTGCAGGTAAATATGGGTTCAGTGTATCATGACACATGTGTGCTGTGTTAATGGTACTTAACTATGCTTGCTGTAATGTCTTGTCCCATGTTGTTTCATAATCCGTAATGAGGCGGTGACTGCTGTGCCAGGGGAGGTACCCTGCACCCTTTGACGTCCATGCTCCCCATGCCCTCTACCATGCACTGGCCCTCGTCTCATTCTTTTGGAGGCACAGTTCCCGGTGAAGGGGATGCAGGATTCACAACCTGCCAGCTCAGTCAGCGGGTAAGCATGAGCACTGTCTTGCATGTTCAGCATGCGTCATTGTTCCCCATGTTTGCTGCATGTGGCAGTTTCCTTATATGTGCTTTGCATGCTACCATGTCAGGAAGGTTTTAAAAGTGGTATTCATGTGATGGTCTTCCTCCCTCGGTCAGCTCAGCAGTGGCTGCACCTACTGTGGTGTAGTGCATGTCCTTGGTCATCTCCAATCCAGCCAGTGTACTCCTTAATGTGTTTTTAAGTTGCCTTCCCTCTCACTGTCACTCTCTCTCTATGTTCTGCTATGCTGCACTCATGGGCATATCATAATATATGTCCTGTCACCCTCTTGCACCCTGTGGTCCTTCTGCAGTGGGTCGTCTATGCATATTCCATTCATATGTTGTATTGGATGTGCAGTTTCTTTCAGTTGTTAATATGCATGTCTTTACATTTAGGGGATGTGTCTCCCGGTGGGTTGCATCATATGCAAGGCAGATAGGTACCCTGTGCAGGGAAGTGAAGGGCATTTGCAGACATGTGTGTGGTGTTTGGCCGGAAGTCTTGCACTGTGTGTGATCATTTTAGATTGATTTGTCTTGTGGGGCAACGGCATTATTTCATGGGTGTATGTATCACATGGTGTGGTTCTGGTCATATCTCTGAACATGGTGTGATTTCTATGGATTAATGGGGCCACATGATGCAGATTCCAAATTGTGAGAGTTCCAGCCATGTGGGCCTTTCTTGGGTGGTGAGAGTGGGTGGCAGGGCCAGCTGATTGTGACCTGTGGCAGGTGTTGATAGTTGTGTTGGTGTGTGTTTCATTGCACTTTGCATCCCATGCAAGGTCTGTGGGTTAATGGTTTGATGGCACATTTAGCCTCTTTTGGTCAGGGTTCCCCATTGATGGTGTGCAGCCCCAGTTTCGATCCACAAACCCGGAACCATTGATGCACATTTATGGGATTCTATGTTTTGAACAGGCACACTATGTTGTGCAGTGTTGGTGTTTTCACATGCATGTCCCATGCATGCTGCACCATGGTGTTTGCAGCTTCAAGTTTACTGCAGCTGGGTTCATGGTGCTGATGCATTCAATTGAATGCACAATTGAAACAATGGTATGCTGTCACAATGAAGTCTGCATTGCCCTTACACTTTTCCCTTGCATCCTACCTTTTGCGTGCATTTATCCTTGATTGCAGTTTCACATTGCTTTGTCATGTCTGCTTATGTCTTCCATGGCAGTTGCCTTGGTAGCCAGGCTTCCAGCCTGAAATCATCCTCTATGAAATGCTGCCTCCAGCATGGTCTTGCATGAGGTGCAAGTGATTAGTATTTGTGTACTGGTCTTCTTCAAACACTTTCACTGTGCTCAGGCGGTGGTTCCTGGCAGTTCCTGCAGGCTCACGGTTCCTGAAGCGACTGTTGCTCTGACAAGAAGGAGGAAGACTGGAGGGTCCTGCACTGTCTAGGGAAGAAGCCAGCAGCGGAGCAAAGCGTTGAATAAAAGGTGCGCTCCTTAAAACCCAAAAAGGTTACTCTCCACCTGGCTACCCGCTTCACTGCAGCGATGCACATCAAATTCTACCAGGGAGAGAACCAGTGTCTGGCATTTGGCGAGCTGGTTGGTCCCACCAAGCTCATGGGACGAAGATTCCTTGCAGATCTTCTCTGTTGTCGAAGTTCGCGTGATTCGGACCTGCAGCAGGGCTTCACCGAGGTGTCCAGTAGTTGCAGCAGTCGTCTTCCTTCAGCTTCTCCTCGGTTCTCTTGATCCAGTGGCAACTCTGCCTTCCAAGTCCCAGAGACCTGCTTTTTATGCAGTTTTTCCACATTCACACAGCCTGGATGTCAACCACACTGCACAGTAGTTGTCCTGGCGACACAGCCACCTAGCCAATCAAACTAGAGTGTGCCTTGGGTCTCCAATAAAACCCTGTGGGGGGGCCTCAAACCCCTCCCTCACATCCTGTCCAACCAGACACTCAGGTGCCCAAGGAGGGCTTCTGTGCAGAAGCCTGCCAAAGGATGGTGAACAAAGGAACCAAACCTGGTTTGGCGCACAGAGTAAAACACGAGAAAGACCTTTACAACAAGAAATGGCGAATAAACCCAACCATAACCAAATAAAATTAACAGGGGTCCAGCGGATTAAAGTTCGAGGCTACCACCATAGCCTCTAACAGTACAGAGGCTATTTTCATAGCTCGCGGGAAAATAAAAATGGTAGATACCACTACCACCAGCCAAATCTTAGAGAAAGAGGAAATAAATAATGTTCCATTAGAAATAGACAAAAAGGATAACTATTAACCCTTCCAGTACCCTATGGAAGATAGTTTGTACTGGGTCTGTATGTTTAAAAAGACTAGTAAAGTCAATGGCAACTTTACATGTTCTGGGAGACAGTAGTTAGTCCCAGAAAATTGAGTTTAACAGTGGGAAGCCTAAAAAGACAACCCTGTGTCACTGCGCTAAAGGTTCTGTGTGACACACAGTAAAAAGATGATGCCTATGGAGTAGGTGAGACTCCATAGTCCATGAGCACAAAATGCACAACACACAGCAAAAACATATGTAAGAGTGGAAGAAAAAACTAGAAATCCAGCAAAGCTGCTGAGGGACTCAGTAGGTAAGGGAAATTACCCATTCTGGACAATTCTCCCTAACACTCGCCCCCCCCCCCCCCAGACTAAGGGGCAGGAGGATTTAATCCACTCCTGGATGAATCATTTTACTCTAGTCGGTTCTAACCATCCTTGAGAGACCATCATCATTTTAGTGGTGACATCGTGACCTGTGCTCAATGGTGAAATCAAACCCTTGCAGGCAGATTGACCATCTTAGTAGTTTTGGCATTAACCATCTTAAAGGTTGGTGGTCTGTCTGAATCACAAGTATGGTCTAAACTTCTTCAGAGACCACACAATAGCAAAGCATTCACGCTCTATGGTTGCCCACCTTGTTTCTGGTTCCTTCGGCTTCCTGCTGATGAAGCAAATGGGGTGCTCCCTACTTTTCTCATCCAGTTGACTAAAGACTGCACCTATACCTGTATTGGAGGCATTCGTCTGCACAATGAAGGGTTGGTGATAATCAGGAGCTCTTAGGACTCGAGTTTGACAAATGGCTTTCTGGAGGCTTTCAAAGGCTTGAGTGCACTCTTCATTCCATCTAACCTTTTAGGGAATTTTGGAGAGGAGACTGCATTCAAGGGAGGAGTTATGGTCCCATAGTTCTCTATGAAATTCCTGTACTACCCAGTGAGACCTAGGAAGGTTCGCGCCTTGGTTTGAGTTGTAGGGGTGGCCCAGTTTTGTACAGCTTGTACTTTGCTAGGCAATGGCCTTATCTCACCTCCTCCTACCTCAAGGCCAAGGTAACCACTTTTCTCTGACCAATTTGACATGTGCTTGCCTTTATGGTCAGATGGGCCTGCCCATGAGCCTGCAATACAAATCCTAAGTAGTCAACATGTTCTTTCCAAGTAGAGCTGAACACTACAGTGTCATCTAAGTATGCCATGCAGAAGTCCTCTATCCAATTCAGAACTTGATTGACCATCCTCTGGAATGTAGCAGGTGCATTCTTTAATCCAAAAGGCATAACCTTGTAGAGGCCTGCTGGGGTTGAAAATGTAGTTTTCTCCTTGGCATGGTCTGTCAGGGCTATTTGCCAATAGCCTGACGTCAGGTCAAATGTACTGAGGAACTTGGCTGCACCAAGTTTATCCACCAGTTCATCTGTCCTTGGTAAACGATGGGCATCGATCCTTCTGACTGCATTTAGAGCTCTATGGTCCACACAGAATCTCAACTTCTTGGATCCTGCGTTTTGTACTCGAACAACTGGACTAGACCATGGACTTGTAGAGGGCTCTATAACCCCGAGATCAATCATCTTGTTGAACTCCTCCTTTATGTGGGTTCTTACATGTCTGGCATTCTGTAACCTCTGCGTTTCACAGGTAAACAGTCACCAGTGAGAATTTCATGCTGGCCCCAAGGGGTCAAGCCTGGTGAAAGTGAAAACCGGGAGGTAAACTGATTTAACAGAAACTTGCACTCCTGTTATTCAGATGTCAGATTAGAAGAGAGATTAACTCCTTCTATTTTCTCATCTAAAGGTTGGCCTCTGAGTAGGTCAGGTAGAGGTTCGCTCTCCTCCTCCTCTTGAGCTGAAGCTAGAAGCAAAGCTCCCACTTCTGGTCTTCAGACACATGGCTACAAACGGTTGGTGTGAAAGACTCTGGAAGCCTCCTTAGGCCTGCCTAAGTCCACCAGATAGTTAATCTCTCCAAGTTTGCCGACAACCTTGAAGGGTCCTATCAATTTGTCCTGCAAGGCCTTCTTCCTTGTTGGTGCCATAACTAGCACAAGCTGGTCTTGAGCG
The DNA here is from genome assembly GCF_040938575.1 of Ambystoma mexicanum. Lineage (NCBI taxonomy): Eukaryota > Metazoa > Chordata > Amphibia > Caudata > Ambystomatidae > Ambystoma > Ambystoma mexicanum. Next base: position 116,339,933 of record NC_090932.1, on the reverse strand, counting down.
AACTCAACCATGTTGGCCTTCTGGTCATGCCAATGTTTGATCAGAGCCTGACCTGCTTTCAAGTTATCACTAGCTTCTGCCATCATGTGGGTCATTCTCATCCAGAGACCTATCACATAGTCAGTCACTCTGACTGGCTTGGGGGAAGGAACACTCCCCAACCACTCCTTAATCAGGGCCAAGGGACCTCTGACTGGATGGTCATAAAGAGGTTCAAGACTACTCTATAAGCAAAGAGAAAGCACGGAAGTAGACGGTCTCACTTTCTTTTAAGGGGTTCTTCTAAAGCACTTATCATGCTCTTCATAGTACGATTAAACCTCTCTACCAGTCCATTGGTTTGTGGATGGTAGGCTGTAGAGTACTTGTAAGTGACACCACAGTTTTTCCACATGGCTTGCATGTAGTATGACATAAAATTGGATCCCCTGTCGGATATCTCTTCCTTAGGAAAACCTACTCTGGTAAAAATACCAAGTAGAGCCTTAGAAATAGCCTGAGCTATAACAGTTCACATAGGTATCATCTCAAGATATCTAGTAGCATGGTCTAGTAAACCAGGATAAACATAGCATGGTTTACTAAACCAGGATAAACCTGTTTCCTGAAGATGTGGGAGGATCAAGGGGACCAACAATGTTGATGCCCACCCTCTCAAAAGGAACTCCCACCACTGGGAGAGGCACCAATGGTGCCATATTCTTGGCTCCATTCTTTCCAGAGGTTTGGCAAGTGTGACAGCGCCTACAGAATTTGTCACCTTCTGCACCACTCTTAGGCCAGTAGAAGTATAAAGAGAGTCCTTCCTTGGTCTTTTTGAAAATCAAATGACCATTCAAAGGTATCTGATGGGCCAACTGTAAGAAGTGGAGTCTGTTTTCTAGGGGCACTACAAGTCTTTTGCAGTCCCCAGGGATAGACTCAGTCGGTTCACTGTAGAAGAGACCATCTTCCCAGTGCAACCTATGCTTACCAGATTCTTGCCCATCAAGCTGGGAAGCTGCCTGTTGTCGAAGACCTGCAATAGTAGGGCACTCTCTTTGTTCTCTGCTGAAGTCTGCCCTGCTGGGTCCACCTTCTGCCAGTAAAGACTGCAGCTCAGGATGGTCAACAGGATCCAGATCTCCAACTAGAGTAATGTCTTCTTCCAGATCTGATTCTTCAGAGACTGGATCAAACACACAGGGTTGTACCTCACACTCAGCCTCAGCAGGTGGAGGAGTCACAGGTATGACTTTGGACAATCTTGGAGATGTTTGGTTAGTTGCACACGGGTGCTATCTGCTTTCTTCTGTGAGGTCTTTAGTTTCCCCTTTTCCTCTTTCTTTCTTGAAATAGCAGTGAGCAAGTCCTGTGGACTGGGGGTGATAGCTTCCTCTATCAAGTCCACTGGAGTGCCTCTCAAGGTCCTCTCCCTTGCCGGCCTAGTGAGCTCATTTTCTCCTTTTACTGGGAGGCCTGGGGGTACTAGACACAACTCCAAGTGTTTTCAGGTCATGTCCCAGCATGACTCTCCCGGGCACTTCACTCTGAACACTAACAGCTATCTTGATAGTCATATCATTGCACTGGAAGATAGCTGGTAACTGGGGCAGCATTTGCACAGGGCCTCCAGCTAACTTGGTTAGGTGTTTGGGTGCCTTAGCAACAGCCCCTACCTTGAAAAATGATTCATCAACCACAGTTATGCTGGCTCCAGTGTCTCTGATGCCAGGGGTCTCCTGGCCATTCACAAGAACACTATCTTTATAATACTCTTTAGTATTATCTGGGATGGAATTATAGACATCTGAATTATGTTGTTCCCACAAACCCAGGGACACTAAAGAAACACTAGCTGAGACTCTCGTGGGTTCATCAGCCAGTAGGTGAAAGTTTCCACTTGCCATAGGTACTTCTTCTTCTGGGGAGGGAGAAGGCTGAGGAGACAGTGTGGACCCCTGAAGGTTTACCCTTGCATCTGGGATCCCCTTTCACATGGTCAGTTGACCCACAAACATAACATTTCCCAAATGTTTTGATGAATGGGGGCTTGTTCTGACCGCCTTCTGGTTTGGGTCCAGAAGGTACACTAGCCTGTTTCGGTTTCCCTGGTGGCTTACCCTTATTCTGTTTGGGGCCCTCTTTTGGATTGGAGGTATTAGAATTCTCCTTGTTATCTTTCTTTGGCTGCTTTCCCTCATCCTTCTTCTGAGTTTCCCCAGAATTCTTTTGAGTAGCCCTGTTGGCAACCCACAAGTCAGCAGCCTTAGCTAACTTATTTGGGTCTATCTCCTGAGAATCAGCCATGTGCTGCCTGAGCTCAGGAGAGCAGGCATCATATATTGACTGCAACATAACAAGATTTATCATACCTTCATAAGTGTTAACTCTGTAACCCTTAACCCAACCATCTAAGTTTTTCAAACATTCACATACCCAGGTAGCCTAAGGGGTATCATCATGCTTTTTGAGGGTCCTTAACCTCTTAAGGTACTGGGAAGGGGTCTTCACAAATCTAGCAATTAATGCTAGCTTCACACACTCATAATCCTTCCTATCCACCTCCCCCAACTCCGTCACAATATCAGATGCAACAGTGGGTAGCCTAGAGAAGAGCCAAGGGAGCAACTGGTTCCTTTAATGTCTTGAATACCATGGTTATACTCAAACATTGTCAACTAATGCAAAATATCAAGCTTAGCCTCTACATATCAACAATTTCTTTAGGCATACAGGGTCTCTTAGGACTGGACGACCTAGAAGACTCTGGGAGAGAAGCATTTTCAATAGACAACTTTTCCATTTCTAGTGAATGGTACATCTCCATTTCTCTGAGCTTAAGTTCTTGATGATTTTGTTCAGTTTGAGCATTAATACGTTTGAATTCCAATTCAAGCCTCATCTTTTCTAGAGCAATGAATTCAGGATTCAGTGTAGGACCTGAAGGGGTCCCAGTGGACAAAGGTTGAGTTTGTTGAGCAAGCAGAGGAGATATTGGGCCTACATTGTGAGACACAACTGCCTCATCTAACTCATCAATAATATCTGACACATTATCATCCTCATTATTTTCCAAATTTGCTGTAGGGTTAGGTATTTCAGACCCACCCTCCAGACTTTGTTTCTCTAACAACCTTTCAATTAATTCTGACGTTTTGCCTTTAACAGAGAGATTCCTTTCTCTACACAGATTTTTCAAATGTTCAACGGTGTAACTGAGGAGGGTCTCCTGACTGTAGCTTTCCATATCATATGGTGCAAAGGCACAGATAATTGATTACCCCTCACTACTAAAGAACTAGGTGTAGCAGAGATTGAAGTTTTTGTCACACTGATTTTAACATGTACATAGCATTGTACAATGTTTCTTTATGTAACCATAAATGGTTCCAAACAACAGAAACAAAGCATATGCAATGTAGATAACATAAAAAGTATAATTTGAATAATATAAATGTTTACAAGGGATATGTAAACTGAATCCAAGGGTGCTGGACTTCTCCCGTCGTCTACAAACCATGCTACTATTTCGGTCTTTTTAAAGAAGGGCAAGGATGGTAATGGTAACTTGCTGTCAAATTATCGACCCCGTTTAGATAAGATTATTATTCAGCACTCGCAGAGGACTGTACACTACGCGCTCTTTGAAAATTAGGAACGTTTATCTGCTGTGCTCATTTATTGGCTCGAAAAACAGCACGTCTCAGTTTTTTAGCTGAGATCCGTCGCATACAATTCTGCCAGTTACATCCATTACTGCTACATAAAGAAGTCTAAACGTGGCTTTTCTCTCCCGTCTTGGCTCTCTAACGTGAACCAGACCTCTTTGCATGCCTCCATTAAGAACTTGATAAGTTCCCACATTTACCTTACTGGTGGCACTTCCTCCACGGTTTTAAAGTACTTATACATGCTGGGATATATTTACAGACCGGAGCAGACTACAATTGTTCTCTTGTAAATGGCCAGGATATCTGATTAAAGACAAGGTGACTCTTGCCACAGAATCTGCGATCTACACTGGCAGCCTGTAACTGTCCTTAGGAAACATTCCGGATGTGTTATTCGCCGACTTTTTCTCACTTTCTCGAGAGAAAACAAATCTATGATGTTCCATCTGCATCACACACAAGATTCTTTATGAAGAAATGTGTTGTCCTGAAGATGGCTGTAAAACCCACTTTTGAATGGATACTTGAGAAAATGTCCAATTCGATTTTTGGCCGAAACATGTCGACACTCAATTTCTCCAAAAACATCTAAATATAGTCGTTTCATCTAATTTCTCGTGTGAAAGTAGTGCTTATTGTGTCACCCACTTTCTTTTCCTTTTGTGTATGTTATTTAATATATATATATTTTGTGTATCATTTAGATGTATTGATGTATGAATACGCTCCCTTTTAAATATTTATATTATTAAAATTATACTTTTTTTGTTATCTACGTTGCATATGCTTTTTTCTGTTATTTTTCATGATACCGTCCCATTTGAGAATTGGTCCCCCGTAAACAAAAAAATCAGTACTTTACCAAATAATTCTGATACCTTCTTTCCATACCGGACATGATTAAAATAGCTTTTAGTGGTGTTTAGCCTTGTGGTTAATTGAGCCAAGGTAATAGCAGCACTCTAAGTGTAAGCACTATACTTTATCCCACCGCTGACACCAGTGTTAGGCAGAATCATATGCAGTACCCTTTGGGAACACCATACATACTTAAGACTACAAGTGCAAGTACATATTCACCTTTGGTACAAGCCTGTACTACACAGTAAAGTGGTAGTGATGGCTGAGCAGCCGGACTTATCTCAAGAGTAAAGTGAGCAGTATCAGAAGTTACTCAAAGGACAACAATTACTATGGTTCAAATAAACACTGATTAAAGGTTTCTGAGTAAAAGCATATACCTTTATTTACACCATCAGTTATAAAACAGTTCACTAGTATAAAGCAGCAGAAAATCACAATCCTAATACACCACACAACACCCAATCAATTCTGGACGTTACGCTCAAAATGAAGTGTGAGCAAAATGGCACTCCAGCAATTTAAAAAGGGAGGGAAAGACAAGGTTATCAAAAATCAACAACACCAACAAGGGATAGGCAAAGCAATCGAGAAAATGCTTACTACAACTAGGATTCAAATCAATAAGCCTGGGCCAATGTTAATGACTCAGAGTCTTTGCAGAGGATCACGCAGTTCAGAGTAGTTTACAGTTAAGTCTTTGCCAAGAGTTCAAAACGAAGTTGGTCAGACGAAAAGGTATTCAAAAGAGTAGAGAAGGACAAGCCTTCAGAGAGGCAAAAGATTTCAACACTTTCATTGCGGTCGGATGGAACGAACGGCCGGATTTGAACAGTACCTTACAAGAAGAAGAATGCTGTAGCCGAGGCGGTGGTTCCTGGCAGTTCCTGCAGGTTCACAGTTCCTGAAGCAACTGTCGGACTGACAAGAAGGAGGAATACTGGAGGGTCCTGCACTGCCCAGGGAAGAAGCCAGCAGCGGAGTAAAGCGTTGAATAAAAGGTGCCCTCCTTAAAACCCAAACTGGTTACTCTCCACCTGGCTGTCGGGTTCACTGCAGCGATGCACAGCAAATTCTACCATGGAGATGACCAGTGTCTGATGTTTGGTGAGCTGGTTGGTCCCACCAAGCTCAAGGGAAGAAGATTCCTTGCAGATCTTCTCTGTCGTCGAAGTTCGGGCGATTCGGACCTGTAGCAATGCTTCACCGGGGTGTCCAGTAGTTGCGCAAGTCGTCTTCCTTCAGCTTCTCCTCGGTTCTCTCGATCCAGTGGTGACTCTGTTTCCAAGTCCCAGAGACCTGCTTTTTATGCAGTTTTCCCCCATTCACACAGCCTGGCTGTCAATCACACAACAGGGTGGCTGTCCTGGCAGGACAGCCACCTAGTCTATCAAACTAGAGAGTGACTTGGGTCCCCAAAGAGACCCTGTGCAGGGGGTCTCAAACCCCTCCCTCACATCCTGTCCATCCAGACACTGAGGCACCTAAAGAGGGCTTCTGTGTAGAAGCCCGCCAAAGGACGGCGAACAAAGGAACCAAACCTGGTTTGGCGCACAGAGTAAAACATGAGAAAGACCTTTACAAAAAGAAATGGTGAATAAACCCAACCGGAACCAAATAAGCATAAAAGGGGTCCAGCGGGTTACAGTTCGAGGCTCCCACCATAGCCTCTAACAATACGAAGGCTATTTTCATAGCTTGCAGTAAAATAAAAATGGTAGATACCACTGCCACCAGCCAAATCTTAGAGAAAGCGGAACAAAATAATGTTCCATGAGAAACAAACAAAAAGGGATAACTATTAACCCTTCCAGTACCCTATGGAAGATAGTTTGTGCTGGGTCTGTAAATTTAAAAAGATTAGTACAGTCAATGGCAACTTTACATGTTCTGGGAGACAGTGGTCAGTCCCAGAATATGGAGTTTAATAGTGGGAAGTCTAAAAATACAACCCGGTGTCACTGCACTAAAGGTGCTGTGTGACACACAGTAAAAGAATGATGCCTATGGGGTAGGTGAGACTCCATAGTCTATGAGCACAAAGTGAACAACACACAGCAAAAACACATGTAAGAGTGGGGAAAAAAGGCTCACAGTCTTACGAGGTGGAAAAAGAATATCCTAGAAATCCAGCAAAGCTGCTGAGGGACTCAGTAGTTTAGGGGAATTAGCCATTCTGGAGAATTCTCCTTAGCAGTCATCTTCCCAATCCCTGACCAGGTCTAGGATGATATGGGGGAAGAAGGGGTGACCTATACCTGACCTAGACCAGGTCATCAGGCATCCCAAAAAGGCTGGCCCATTGCTGGAAGATCTGTGCCCCATATAGTGATAAACATAAATTGGACCAACGGAACAGGGAATAGCCAATCAACACATTTATCTATTTATAAATACCAATAAATGCTCAATTCTCAATTACAAAACTTGTATTTTCATATCAAAATTTGTGTAAAATACTTTGTTAAAACATTTAAACAGACAGATGTCTACATGTTCCACTCAAACTGATTCGCTCCTACTATTCATTTCACTTTATACTTCTTTTTCTACCAGATCAATGGCATATATCTTTGTGGCCTCCTATTAGACAGCCTCAAATTTTGTTAACACAGTGAAAAAAGTCCTCCACCCGATAGTCTGATGGTTCCATCTATGTGCACCTAATCACATAGACATTCGTCTACACGTATTTCGGTTCTCTTTTCAGGACGTCAACACTCATCGCCCCTTTGTTTTCGCAACCTTATTCAGGACAAAATATGGGGAGTTTCCTTGTTCCCATTAGCACCAGCTAGGGTGAGTAACACCACCTAAAACACAATACAAAATATCAAAAAACTAAAATGACTCAATCGTTAATGTCTAAAACCATTGGCTATTCCCTCTTATTAGTGACCACAATCAATGCGTAGAAGATTCTAAACAGTAATCATTGCATCAATGCGTGCGAGTGATACTATTTAACGCCCATTCCACATTGTTCTATGGATTAATCCTGTTCCCACCCCTGAGTAGTGGCCACATACATCTGCCCACACCCAGGATGCAAACAAACATGCATAATGTTTATTTTCCATTATACTTACTCCAAATTATCATATATAAATGTTTTGATTTTTGGCAGAACAATCCCAGTCCTTCTTCAAGAGAAGTTCTTCAAATCACAAGCCCTGGATCAAGTAGTTCAGATTACCTCCTATAGGATGGGAGACTCTTTTAGTGAGATATTACAAAATTGGGAGTCTATTTATTTGGGGAACTGTCAAATACTTACATCTACATCTGTTATTTTCCACCTGCATATGATATTTTCAACCTGCAGACATTCTATTCATCCATAATTGTTTTCTTAGGCAAGATCTGAAAACAGATTAGGGAAAGAAAACTAAGTCTCCGTGACCACTTGCTTTTTGATTAATCTCTAAAACCTTTCCTATATCATTACTTTCAGATTTTACAATTTTAGGTCTAGCCCTATTCATCCTATAGGTCTATGTCCCCATCTCTCTGTTTGCTCTATATATTGATCTCTCCTCCTATTTTACAGCTACCTCAGCGATCAGTTCACGCCCAGATATAAAAATTAAAACAATTCTTGTCTACTTAACATTGTGTATAATACTCTGTACTTGTCCCTGTTCCCAAACATGCCCCATGTGCATAGATCGATCCATTCCTTTCCTCGCTTTCCTCTTCCTTCCTCTTCAATTCCCCTTGCTATATTCAGGACGTAAATCCACTCGCTCCAACTTACCTTTCTCTTCTTATTCAGAGCCGCGTCTGCGTTTCCTCTCGTCCTCCGCTTCCGGCGCTTTTCCTGTCACCGCGCTACATTCTTATACTCTCGCGTTCATAGAGAATGAAAGAGGACTATCTCGTTCCTTCCGATTAAGAAACATAATAAAAGGACTATCGGCCCAATGCTGATCTCCCTCACACGACATACTGATAGCCTGCAATATTCCAAAAGTAGGCAAGCATGGTATGCCCTACAGTCTCCCGCTATGCTCTTAGCCAAAGCTTACAGGACATATATCTATTTGGGGCGAGGGTTAAATCATTCGTATAACTCATGTCCTCATTTCATAAATTATGTCTATGTGAGTTACTGATATTACTGAATTGGCCCGACGTAGTACATCAATAATGTTGTTCCGTTGCGCCGGTACAATGGGTATACAGACTTGTTGCCCATGGTTGCACCTCATGGACATGATGTGAGCCAAACATTCACACTCATGTCAGCTTGATACCCATATACATTACCTTAGTGTGTAATTAAGGCTCCCCATTCCACCAAAATATTCAAGCCATTACTTACCGTGTTAAGGCTGTATATCCATCGCTGCTCCAATTTGTGGAGCATAGCGGATATATCTCCACCTCTTTTTGGTACTTTTACTGTTTGTAAAACAAACCATCTCAAGTCGGTATCCTTATGTTGTTTAAGGATAAAATGGTCCACCAGCGGTTTTTCAGCTATCCTGTTCCGGATACAGCTGCGGTGCTCCCCTATGCGCTGTCTGACCTCTCTTGTCGTCTTGCCCACATTTAGAAGATTACAGGGACATCTAATAATGTAAATGGCATTTTTGGTGCAACAATTCATATGTGTATTCAATTTCCATTTTATTGCACCATAATTAAACTCATGTCTCGTTTCCGTCAATGGGCATGAGACACAGTTCCCACATTTATGATGTCCTGTTGTAAGTGACTCCAATCAAGCAATCCCACTAAGTCAGTGCCTTGTCTGGGATGTCTGGGATGCCCAAGGGATGCCCAAGGGAAGCCCTTATTCATATATTTTTATGGCAAGTTATAATCTGGATGATGAACCCTTGTATAACACCCCTCTCTGAGAATACCCCTGACCCCACTGAGCCAAGAAGTAGGTGTGTTTTGCAAATTTAAAAGGTTTTATTTGAAAAATTAAACAATATATATATATATATATATCACACTTTTATAATAAATTAATAATTGATGTCACACTTATGGATCTAATGTTGATCAACAATGGGTAATCTGGCACTAGCACACTTCTTTACAATCAATGAGGAGTTAGTATAGGATGGATAAGGTAGCAAAAATACTTTTATGGTTTCAAGGGAAAAGCAATGAGGAATAAAATGCAGTACAGAAATACTTGATATGATTTTAGCAAAATATAAGATAATCACTTTTTCTCTGGCAATTCACCCCCCCTATGCAATGTAAGAAATGGAAGGAGATGGAAAGAGGAGCACACAGTTCTCAGGAATGCAATCAAATACAATACGAAATGTAGTCCCCCCCCCAGCAAGCTTAGAGGAAACATGTAGAAGTTTGAAACACAGGCCCGAAATGCTTTGAATGTGATGACAATGAAGTGAGAAATGTGCTAAAAATGCTTTTAATTCCCTCTAGAGGTTCAGGGTGGGTGATATCTAGTTTATATTAGTTCAGGCTCACTTTAGCAATGCCCTATGAATGATTGTCAGGTTGCACACGAATTTCAGCAAGTAAAGCAAGGACAAATATTTTTACACGTGGCTGAAATTGAGCAAAATGTCAAATCGCTGCAAATTTAGTTGCGTGCGTCAATCGCGATTACGGAGGCACTATAAGGAGTAGGAATTTGCTTCTAGACTCGTTGGAAAGCTTAGAATCTTAGATTTAAGATAACAGTTAAATCTCGCTCCTAGCACAAATGGTTCCGGAGATACGGCCGATTTTGTGAAGGTAGTTTTTCGGATTTGAAATTTAAAAGTTCAAAATGACAGATGACAGTTTTCAGTTTTAAAGATGACAGAATGACACGATTCTAGGAGGCAGTTCTAATAGGCTAAAATAGTTTGGATTAGATTATTTTAACTAAGAGATTGGTTCTGCACAGTTCTGCTAGGTACTCACAATCTAAATTTGAAATAGGCCTCGTCACAGATCTGGTCAACACGTCCAGCGGCGGTTCTCTCTGCTCGGCGGGTCAATCAGGCACCGGTTCTGCTCACAGCGATCCAGATCTCTTGTTCTGCTCACAGCGGTCTGGGTCTGGTCTGCGGTTCTGGCAAAAGTTCTTGGCAAAGAATTCAAACAGCTCGCCCGGCTGTTGAATAGTTTGGTTAGGTTTGCTGGATTCTGTAGGCCTGCTGAGAATACTTTTGCTTGCAGTGGGCCTTCTAGGTTCAAAGTTCTGTAGTCTATGGGTCTCTGGTTCTGGTCTTTGTCTGGATGGGATGTCGCCCGTCAAAATGCTCTGCAGAAATGGAAAATGAATGCCTACCTGTCCCAGCAGTCTCTTTTTATGTGTTTTGGAAGTGGGTGTGTGCATGGCATAACTGAGCCTTCCCCTCTCTACTTGTCATTGGCCCAATTCTCCCCTCTCCCATGATTGGGGGAAGGAAATAGATTGTCATCATGATGAGGTCTGTTTATGGGTCAGAGTATCCTCCCCTGGTCAATTTGCCCACAAATCTATATTTGATTCAAATACATATTTCCCAGATACACAATTTGTTGAAATTACATGTACACATTGTATATTCCTTATGGTCCATGCTTGTCCGCCTCTGATCTTCCTGGGGGCTTGCATTCAAAAATGACAACATTTTGCGCTTTTTGACTGGTTTACCAATATCGGACATTTACCAAAAATTACACACATGTGCGCAGGAGTATGGATATTAATTGATGAAGTGTCAGATTTTTAACATGCAGACATTTGGAGTAAGACCCTATTTTCCGGTAGCAACCCCCCAGAATACACCACAGGGTCCTAACACCTCTTAAAATGTGCACAGAATAATCACAAGAATAATGATATTATTTATATAATTTTGACAGGGCCGTACTATGAATTATCCATCTTTTTAAAATGATGCCCTGGTCAAAAAGGGGTGTGGCTTCCCACATCACATGGTGGAATAACTGGTTTATCCACTTCCCCCAAGCTCAGCTGGCTCTCACAGGCACTGCCCCTCCCAGTTTCTCCCAAGAGGAAGCCACTTTACGGCCCCCCCAATATAACATTTGGCTGAGCCAAAGAAGGCCCATTGTTCAGCTCCCCTTTCAATCAACAGGGCCATGTAATTTCCTTTTGGTGGGGCCAGCAGGATGCAGCCAGGCCTGGGAAGAGTTGTTGAGCCAGTTCAACTCCTGTCGGGGGTAGTTGTCAGGCAGAATTCAGCTCAATGTCACTTTAGTTCCCAGTTTTCTACATTCAAATCCAACTTACATGCAGCTATTTTTTATATATACATTAAATAATTACTTCCTTCAAGTCATTTCAGAATATAGTTTTACATTGTATCCACCTCTTAGCAAGTCTTTCCTTGGCCTGGTTTCGGTTCATTTGTTCAGTTTTACATAAAAGTCTGGTGGTTTTAAAACGCTGGCTTTCTGATAGTGGTGAGCACCGGTACTGCATCAATTTTTGGGATCTGTCTTGAATTACTGCATTTCAATAGAGTGGTCTTTTGCTTGATAGTATAGGACCCTTGCTTAACATTGTTTTGATGGCATCCTTACAGGAGAGTGGTGATGTGGAACCCCCCACAAGAAGGTTATATCTTTGGAGTGGTCTTGTGCCAACTGCGCAGTTCTCCTGGATTCTGGCGTGAATGTGGGCGGCGACAGCTCATCCCCACATCCACCCAGTCTATTGATTTCGTTTGTTCTGGGATAGAATAATGGGCGGCGACAGCTCATCCCCAAATCTACCAAGTCTAAGGATTCAACATGGGTCAAAACCCTTCACACTGTCACTGGGGCTAAACCCCATTGAACAAGTACAGTTTGTTCAGAGTTAGAGTCTTTGTAGGTATGTACCAAACGTTGCCTGAGATTCTGGTTCTTTTTAAAAGCAAAAAGTGTTTTTTTGGAAAGGCTTCCTGGTTGTTTAATTATATCCCAGTCCGTTTTACAATCTTTTTGATTTCATTGCTTACTGGATTAAAAGTGGTCACACACACCAATCTATCTTGTTTCTTTTTTTCTTTAGGTACGAGACATTCTTCTCTATTTGTGTTCAGTGCCCTTTTAAATTGTCCTTAACTAGTTTGTGTGGATAACCTCTATCCAGTAGTCTCACTTTTAGATCCTCTGCGTGTTTTTTATATTCCTCCTTCTCGGTACAGTTTCTCCGGATACGTAGAAACTGACCGTATGGTAAATTGTGACGTAGTCCCACCTGGTGAAAACTGGAGAAATGTAATAGTGTGTTTTTATCTGTTGCTTTACGAAAAAGGGTGGTGACCAAATGGTGATAAGATTTCTTGATCAGCAAATCTAAAAAGCTTACCTGAGTTTTATGCCATTCCATTGTGAACTCTGAACAAACTGCACTCAATCAATGGGGTTTAGCCCCACTGACAGGACATCATAAATGTGGGAACTGTGTCTTGTGCCCATTGAAGGAAACGAGACATGAGTTTAATTATGGTTCAATAAAATGGAAATTGAATACACATACAAATTGTCACACCAAAAATGCCATTTACATTATTAGATGTCCCTGTAATCTTCTATATGTGGGCAAGACGACAAGAGAGGTCAGACAGCGCATAGGGGAGCACCGCAGCTGTATCCGGAACAGGATAGCTGAAAAACCGCTGGTGGACCATTTTATCCTTAAACAACATAAGGATACCAACTTGAGATGGTTTGTTTTACAAACAGTAAAAGTACCAAAAAGAGGTGAAGATAGATCCACTATGCTGCACAAATTGGAGCAGCGATGGATATACCGCCTTAACACGGTAAGTAATGGCTTGAATATTTTGGTGGAATGGGGAGCCTTAATTATACAGTAAGGTAATGTATATGTGTATCAAGCTGACATGAGTGTGAACCTTTGGCTCACATCATGTCCATGAGGTGCAACCATGGGCAACGAGTCTGTATACCCATTGTACCGGCGCAACGGAACAACATTATTTATGTAATACGTCGGGCCGATTCAGTAATATCAGTAACTCACATAGACATCATTTATGAAATGAAGACATGAGTTATACAAATGATTTAACCCTCGCACGAAATAGACATATGTCCTGTAAGCTTTGGCTAAGGGCATAGCGGGAGACTGTAGGGCATACCATGCCTGCCTACTTTTGGAATAATGCAGGCTATCAGTCCGTCGCGTGAGGGAGATCAGCATCGGGCCGATAGTCCTTTTATTATGTTTCTTAATCGGAAGGAACAAGATAGTCCTCTTTCATTCTCTATGAACATGAGAGTATAAGTAAGAATGCGGTGCGGTGACAGGAAAAGCGCCAGAAGCGGAAGACGAGAAGAAACGCAGACGCGGCTCTGAATAAGAAGAGAAAGGTAAGTTGGAGCGATTGGATTTACGTCCTGAATATAGCAAGGGGAATTGAAGAGGTGGGAAAAGGAAAGCGAGGAAAGGAATGGATAGATCTATGCATATGGGGCATGTTTGGGAACAGGGACAAGTACTGAGTATTATACACAATGCTAAGTAGACAAGAATTGTTTTAATTTTTATATCTGGGTGTGAACTGATCACTGAGGTAGCTGTAAACTAGGAAGAGAGATCAATATATAGAACAAACAGAGAGATGGGGACATAGACCTCTAGGATGAATAGGGCTAGATCTAAAATTGTAAAATTGTAAAATCTGAAAGTAATGATATAGGAAAGGTTTAAAAGATTAATCAAAAAGCAAGTGGTCACGGAGACTTACAGGGTAATTCATAGAATTTCGCAGAAAAGTGTCGCAAGCGGCTGGCGCAGAGTGTCCGCGTGCGATTGTCTGCGCCAGGCACGTGCGCTAAAACCGATTTCCGCGCACAGCGTATTCATGGATTTTAGGCTCCCAAACCAGCCGTGGCGCAGAGTACCCTGCAGCAGCGCCAGTAACGCCCCCAAGAACGCCCTCGCGCAAGGAAAAGCCATCAAAATCGCTAAATCATCGCAAAGGGCTGCGCTAACCCTGGACCAGTTTACAGGGCTGCCAAACAAGGAACGCAAAGCGGGTAACGTTCATATCAGGGGTACGCGGGAAGTTTTACACGCGATTAGCCAGGGTACGTGTATTACAGGGGTACGCGGGAAGTTTAACACGCGATTGGCCAGGGTACATGTATTAGAGGGGTACGCGTGAAGTTTTACACGCGATTAGCCAGGGCACGTGTATTACAGGGGTACGCGGGAATTATCACACGCGATTTGGCTGGGTAGGTGTATTACAGGGGTACACGGGAAGTTTTACACGCGATTTGGCTGGGTACGTGTATTACAGGGGTGCGCTGGAATTATCACACGCGATTTGGCCAGGTACGTGTATTACAGGGGTGCACGGGAATTATCACACGCGATTTGGCTGGGTACGTGTATTACAGGGGTGCGTGGGAAGTTACACACGCGATTAGGCTGGGTGGGTCCTCACAGGTGTTCCCTGTACACCCTCCACGGCCCCTGCAGGCAGCCCACAAAACAGGGGACTACCCTGCACACCTGCTCATGTCTACCACCACCCCCACCCCCCAGCCACCAGGGGCAGCCTCCACCAGGCCCCCACCCATGTCTACCACCACCCCCACCCACCAGCCACCAGGGGCAGCCTCCACCAGGCCCCCACCCATGTCTACCACCCCACCCCCACCCCCCAGCAGTGCAGGGGCACCCTCCACCAGGCCCCCACTAATGTCCCCTATCACCCCCACCCCCCAGCCACCAGGGGCAGCCTCCACCAGGCCCCCACTCATGTCTACCACCCCACCCCCACCCCCCAGCCACCAGGGGAAGCCTCCACCAGGCACCCACCCATGTCCCCCTGCACCCCCACCCCCCAGCCACCAGGGGAAGCCTCCACCAGGCCCCCACCCATGTCTACCACCCTTCCCACCCCCCAGCAGTGCAGGGGCACCCTCCACCAGGCCCCCACTCATGTCTCCCAGCGTGCTACGTGTATATCAGGGGTGCGCGGGAAGTCCCACTCGCGAATAGCCTGGGCGCGTGTATTTCAGGGGTGCGCGGGAAGTTCCACACGCGAATAGCCTGGGCGCATGCATTTCAGGGGTGCGCGGGAAGTTTTACACGCGACTTCAGCAGGGTACGTGTATTTCAGGTATGCGCGGGAATTCTCACACACGATTTGGCTTGGTACGTGTATTACAGGGATGCGTGGGAAGTTACACACGCGATTAGGCTGGGTGGGTCCTCACAGGTGTTAACTGTACACCCTCCACGGCCTCTGCAGGCAGCCCACAAAACAGGGGACTACCCTGCACACCTGCTCATGTCCCCCTGCACCCCCACCCCCCAGCCACCAGGGGCAGCCTCCACCAGGCCCCCATCCATGTCTACCACCACCCCCACCCCCCAGCCACCAGGGGCAGCCTCCACCAGGCCCCCACCCATGTCTACCACCACCCCCGCCCCCCAGCCACCAGGGGCAGCCTCCACCAGGCCCCCACCCATGTCTACCACCACCCCCACCCCCCAGCCACCAGGGGCAGCCTCCACCAGGCCCCCACCCATGTCTACCACCACCCCCGTCCCCCAGCCACCAGGGGCAGCCTCCACCAGGCCCCCACCCATGTCTACCACCCCACCCTCACCCCCCAGCAGTGCAGGGGCACCCTCCACCAGGCCCCCACTCATGTCCCCTATCACCCCCACCCGCCAGCCACCAGGGGCAGCCTCCACCAGGCCCCCACTCATGTCTCCCTGCACCCCCATACCCCAGCCACCAGGGGCAGCCTCCACCAGGCCCCCACTCATGTCTCCCACCACCCCCACACCCCAGCCACCAGGGGCACCCTCCACCAGGCCCCCACTCATGTCTCCCACCACCCCCACCCCCCAGCAGTGCAGGGGCAGCCTCCACCAGGCCCCCACTCATGTCCCCTATCACCCCCAACCCCCAGCCACCAGGGGCAGCCTCCACCAGGCCCCCACTCATGTCTCCCACCACCCCCACACCCCAGCCACCAGGGGCACCCTCCACCAGGCCCCCACTCATGTCTCCCACCACCCCCACCCCCCAGCAGTGCAGGGGCAGCCTCCACCAGGCCCCCACTCATGTCTCCTATCACCCCCAACCCCCAGCCACCAGGGGCAGCCTCCACCAGGCCCCCACTCATGTCTCCCACCACCCCCACCCCCCAGCAGTGCAGGGGCAGTCTCCACCAGGCCCCCACTCATGTCCCCCTGCACCCCCACCCCCCAGCCACCAGGGGCAGCCTCCACCAGGCCCCCACTCATGTCTCCCTGCACCCCCATCCCCCAGCCACCAGGGGCAGCCTCCACCAGGCCCCCACTCATGTCTACCACCCCACCCCCACCCCCCAGCCACCAGGGGAAGCCTCCACCAGGCCCCCACCCATGTCTACCACCACCCCCACCCCCCAGCCACCAGGGGCAGCCTCCACCAGGCCCCCACCCATGTCTACCACCACCCCCACCCCCCAGCCACCAGGGGCAGCCTCCACCAGGCCCCCACCCATGTCTACCACCACCCCCGCCCCCCAGCCACCAGGGGCAGCCTCCACCAGGCCCCCACCCATGTCTAACACCCCACCCCCACCCCCCAGCAGTGCAGGGGCACCCTCCACCAGGCCCCCACTCATGTCCCCTATCACCCCCACCCCCCAGCCACCAGGGGCAGCCTCCACCAGGCCCCCACTCATGTCTCCCTGCACCCCCATACCCCAGCCACCAGGGGCAGCCTCCACCAGGCCCCCACTCATGTTTCCCACCACCCCCACACCCCAGCCACCAGGGGCACCCTCCACCAGGCCCCCACTCATGTCTCCCACCACCCCCAACCCCCAGCAGTGCAGGGGCAGCCTCCACCAGGCCCCCACCCATGTCTCCCACCACCCCCACCCCCCAGCAGTGCAGGGGCACCCTCCACCAGGCCCCCACTCATGCCCGACTCATGTCTCCCACCACCCCCACCCCCCAGCACTGTGGGGCACCTGCCAGCAGGCCCCAACCCATGTCACCCACCACCCCCACCCCCCAGCAGTGCAGGGGCAGCCTCCACCAGGCCCCCACCCATGTCTCCCACCACCCCCACCCCCCAGCAGTGCAGGGGCAGCCCCCACCAGGCCCCCACTCATGTCCCCTATCACCCCCACCCCCCAGCAGTGCAGGGGCAGCAGGCAGCAGCAGGTGGGAGCGTGCTCGGGCTCTGGGGGGCAGTAGTTCGGCCTTCCGGGCAGGAGCGTGGTATTCCGTGTGCGTACGCGTGGCCAGCTTGGTACGGAGTGATTTTGCACGTGAAAATCCTGCACGTCAGCGTGAAAACTGAGGAAAGGCCCTCAGCGCGTAAGCGCGTCTGTGACGTGACCCGCACAGGTGTTTCCCACACAGCACGTGATGACAGAGCACACGTGGAAAGACTGCACGTCAGAGTGTAATCGCGTGTGATTGGTGGAAATGGCCCTACACGCAGAAGTGACAAAGCGTGTGATTGGTGGAAATGGCCCTACACGCAGAAGTGACAAAGCGTGTGATTGGTGGAAATGGCCCTACACGCAGAAGTGACAAAGCGTGTAATTGGTGGAAATGGCCCTACACGCAGAAGTGACAAAGCAAGTAATAGGTGGAAATGGCCCTAGCGCGTACACGCCGCGTAAGTGACGCTGGACGTGTGGGCCTGTATAAAAGGTACGTGTAGAACACGTTTTCCTTGTACGTGCTTTTCGTGGAGAGCGAGTGGGTGAATTCTGTACTTCTTGTCGTTTCACACGCGATTTACTTCACAGCGTTTCTAGTTCGTATTCCCTGTTACCTCTGACAGCTTTTTCTCTTTTTTCTCTTTTACTGGTTTACCTGGGCCTGTTCCCTCAAACAGTGTTCCCTTCTACTGTTGTCCTGTCTCCTCAGACAGCGTACAAATCTTCTTTTGGCGGGGGTGTTGCCAACCAAACGTGCTCCTTTTACACGCTCGTTTACCAGGCAGACGGTGAGTCACGCACGTATCTAACATCTGTGCTTGCCCCGTGTGTAGCCTACCCCTTCAGAGGTCATTCTAGGCTGCGTGTGACACGCATACGTTCATTCTTGTGTTTCTGGGTGCCACAGCGTAGTGCAGGTTTTTCTTTCTGCACACGTGGTCTAGGAGGGGTTGCGTGCACGTCATCTCCCTTTTTTGGGCCTCCTGTGCGTTGCGTGACCCGTCATCTTTCCCTAGGGGTTACATTCAGCCTTGCTAGAGCACTAGGGTACAATTACCATCTGGTACCCAACCCCTTTGACCCCCAATTGCCCAGGACAATAGTCTACATCCACTCCCATACGCACATTAACATCAGTGCCATGGCTGGGAGGCGAGGATTCCGTAAGGGTGGCAAAGGTGGAAGAGCCACAAGTGGTGGCCGTAGTGGATCCGGTAGGGGACGTGGTCGTAACTTGCAGGGTGAGCCTGTCCCCCCATGTGTGGAGGACCAGTCACGGGCACCCATAATCCTCCCCTCCCATTGAGGCTGATGTGGCTGACACCATCCATGCTCAGCCCTTGTTGGACCAGCCCATTGTGGCACCAGACCTGGCTGACTCCATGGCTGACTTCCAGGTCAGCAGGGCTACGACACGTGCGCTGGTGCACGTTGATGCCATCATGCCACGTGGATCTGGGGCAGCAAGGTCATCTGCTGCACCAAGGAGGCAGGGCGGAGAGGCTGCAGGGGCAGCTGCGGCTCCATCCACCCCAGCCCTCACACACCCAGCCAGGACAGTGTCGGTCCTAGTCCATGCTGCTGACATTCCCCCTGACACCATCACACTAGAGCTAATGCCTGCACCAACTCCCATGCTGAGTGTGCAATCCCACACTCCTGATACAGAGTCCACCAGGGCTCCTGCCCCTAGTGTCCAGAGCGGCGCAGGACACTCAGGATCACCACCACCTTCCAAGCGGAAGAGGAAGAGTGCTCGTCCGGCACAGGCTGATGCCCCAGACACGGCTACACAGTCCGGCCCGTCCAGGAAGCCCAGCTTCACGGATGACGAACTGAATGCACTTGTCGAGTATGTGTCCGGACATGACAACGAGATGGTCATTGTTGCAGGATCCAAGACCACACCTGCACAACGCCAGGCACACTGGCAGACCGTTGCGGACATCGTAAGTGCCCTTGGAATCGTGAGGCGCACAGCCAATGATTGCTATAAGCGCTGGAATGACCTAAAGCGCAGGGCAAAGAGTAAGCTGGCCTCAAGTCATGCCGCAACTCTAGTGACTGGAGGTGGGTCTCCAGTAGTAGACATGGAACTCACTCCACATGAGTCAGTCGCTGGGACCTACGTCACGGAGGAACAGATCCAAGGCGTGGGAGATCTGGCTGATTACGAGGCATTGTCCGGTGAGTGCACATGCATGTGTGTGTCATCCATGTGCATGGTGTGTGTGTGAGGGCTTCTGTTCGGGTGCCAGGTGAGAGTGTGTGCGCCTGAGTCGTATGGGTCAGCCATGTGCTTCATGCAATCCTTCCTGCGCAGCTGCATTTGGCCATAGCAGTATCCCTTCTGCCAACAGTAGACATCTAGCCCAACTGCACGCCAGTTGCCCTTGAAGTGTCACCTTGCCACAACATATTTGCTTCTTTTTCACTGTTCATTCAGTCAGTTTGTTTGCATTCCACCACTTTCACTAGGCATGTCGCTGTCCACTAGTCACATGTCTGACATGGGTATGGTAAAGTGGAGTGACTTTGTCACCTGGATATCATTTGTACACACATGTCCCTGTGCAATTGGACCATTTCAGACTGGCAGCTCCAGGTGAAAAATCTGACCTGTTAGAATTAGAAAAGCAATTACATGCGGGAACTGGACTGAATGAATAGGTGCTGCCCTCCTCTCCATCTTCACTCAATAGCAATGGTACATGCCATCTGTGTGATGGCATGTGTGTTTCACCTGCCAATCACAGGCCAATGTGTGATGCCACTGCCAGGCAGCATGCAGAAATTGTGTTCATCTTCCATCTTGGTGTCATCAGTGTGTGCCATTTGCCTGCACTTCATACGCAGTGAGGGTGCATGCATGGGAGGGTTTTAGTCATGTGGGACATGTGTCAATCAAGTACTGGTTCTCTTGCTTCTCAGCCCTCAATGTGTGCCATGGTGCTAATGCCTGTTTCCATTTCTTTGTTTTCATGTCTTTGCAGGGGAAGACGCACCTGATACTGCTGGGGTTGTGGAGATGGTGCAGACCCAGGAGGGGTCCGTGGGCCGACCAACCACCAGTGAGGGACGTGGTGTGGTAGTGGGGGAGAACCCACAAGTGCTGCAGGTCGTGCTCTCAAGGGGTGTCTCTGGCTGCACCTCCCCCGAGCTGTACTCAGGTGTTGATTCGGATGAGACCTACGTGCCGTCGCAGGTGAGTGTTCCAGGGAGGGATTCTGTTCTGTCTCACCCACCTGCACCAGGGTCAGAACCCTCCATGGGGATGTCAGTGTTGGCAGCTACGCCTTCGGTGGTTACGGATGCAGGGTCACACTCCGCGACATCTGATCCTGGGCCAGCAGATCAGAGGGGGAATGCAGTCCTGCAGCCTCAGGCAGTGCCGGCACAGCAAGGCGCAGTTCGCCTTGCCCCCGACAGGTGTGGTGCCCGCCGACGTGGTGGCCGTACGCCACCCGGCAATACCGCATGGGAGCAATCCATTTACGGTATGGCAACCCAACAGGCTGCATCATCCGAGATGATGGCTCAGGCCATGGATAGGGTGGCCACTTCCATTGTCCCCCCAGAAAGGCTGATGGAGCGACTAGAGCAGGCAACCGACTCCATCTGCCAGTCACACAGGGAGGACATGTTGGGGTCCAACAGGGACAGGCGGGCGGCACTGGCGACTCTGCAGGAGGCCATCTCCATTGAGTCCCAGGGCCACAGGGAAGCCCTGAGGCAGGAGCTCCTTCACCTCAGGACGACTCTTGTTGAGCTTGAGGCTTCAACACACCAAAGGACAGAACAGCAGCTGGAGCGTCTCACCCGTACGCTCTCAGCTGAGATGCAGGCAACGAGGGCGGAGGTCCGGGCATCCCGTGAGTTGTTGCATGGGGACCTCCGCACACTCATCCTCCAGAACCAGACCTACCACACCCGCATGCTTGCAGCCATGGAGGAGCAGACTAGGGCCTTGCGTGGGCTGCCTCCCATAGTGCAACCACCTCCGGATGCAGCTGCACAGGGTGATAATAGCGACAGCAGTGATACTCCCACAATAGGGTAGCCGTGTGGGCCATGAGCCCATGGAGGTGTTTTATCTTCCCAGGATCCACGCAGGTGGGTTCTGGTGTGCATCCTGTCCTCGGACCTCCTGGGTGGCCTCCCCAACCCCCCCGGGCCCATCAATGGCCATTTTTGATTGTTTCTTATTTTTATTTTTATTTTTATTTCTTTTATTCCCAATTTTTTTGGGACGATCTGTTGGCTTCCGTGGTTCCTGTGGGCATACGCTGCATTGTGGCTGGGCACATGCAGGCTTGTAATGTATTTGGTTCAGATGCTTGGGTTTGAGTCACACACACCCCTCCTGCTTCCCGTTTCCATGGGCTTGCAAAGGGTGTGCCCAAGTGACAGTGAATTACACAGTGACGTTGGACTCCCATGAGCTGTGTGGGCAGTCTGTAGTCAATACTGTGTATACATTCCTAGTGCATATTGCTGTTGTGTTGTACACTGCATGTTGCATTGATGTGTAACTCTTCTTCTGTGTCTACCTCCCAATTTACAGGTCCCTTCCTCATGTCCACACAAGGACCTCTAGTCTGGAGATGGGGTCCATGTTGGCAGCAGTGCACCTACAACTCTACATGGCGACAACACTGCACAGTTGGTAGTGGTGGGAGTGCAGGCATTTCCAGGTGGTGAGACTACTAATATGTAACAATTGTGATGTCATGTTAATGGTACTACGTGCTCAAGTATGTTGTTGGTCCGGCATTGCTGTGAGCATTTCAGGTGTTGCAGGTTTCTAATAGTGCCACTGTACATAGTGAGACTGATGTCATGTTGTGGGGATTACTTTGTTTACCTGCAATTAGCATGACATGGCACGGTGTGTCGTGTGGCGGTGCTGGGGTTGGGTTGGCTGACATGGCACTGTCCTCTTGTTGCATTTTGCAAGTGGGTATTCATTTTAGCTGCTTCAATGTGTAACTTCACAAAACTGCATTGGTGGTGTCTGTGTGGGTAGGGATGCACACATTGTGACACTTCCAGGTGAACAATCTCAGGCTGACATGGTATTCCCGGTTCATTCTCCAGACATTCAGGATCAGTGTCAGGTTGAGTCATCATTGATTGTCAGATGGAATGTGCCAGGGCAGTGTGCACTCCACAGGGGTGTGATTTCTATGTGAAGTAATTAGCCACTAGCTGTGTACGGGCTGCCTCCCCCCGTGCCCTTTCCCCTCCCATGCGCAGCGGCTGTGCATGTGGTTGGGGATGTGGGGCCACCACCATGTCCACGGCCAGGCCCCGGCGTGTTGCAACGTTGTGCAGGACACATGCTGCCACTATGATCCTGCACACTACTGGGGGAGCGTATAACAGCTGCCCGCCAGAACGGTCAAGGGAGCGAAAGCGTGACTTTAGCACTCCGAATGTGCGCTCCACTATGCCCCTGGTTGTAATGTGGGCTGTGTTATATCTTACCTGGGGTGGCGTGGTGGGGTTCCGAATTGGCGTCATCATGTGTGGGCTGAGAGGGTAGGCACTGTCCCCTGTGGAGGTGGTGATTGGTATCATTGGTGGGGTTGTGACCTTGCTCAGTATCCAACATGCATGCATGTGTAGTGGCATACATACTCACCAAGCAGCCATGTATCGCCATGCCGTCCAGCTTCTAGGTCCCGGCTTAGGGTGGACATTCGGTAAATGAAGCTGTCGTGGGTGGAGCCGGGATAGTTGGCATATACTGAGGTGATGATTCCCTTGGCATTACATGCTACCTGCACGTTGATGGAATGCCAGTGCTTGCGGTTCCTATAGATGTGCTCAGATGCCCTGGGGGGACGCAGAGCCACATGGGTGCAGTCAATGGCACCTAGCACTTTGGGGAATCATGCCACAGCGTAAAAATCCAGGGCGGCAGCATGCCTTTCTGCAGGTGTTCTGGGCAGGTATATGTGCCTGCGGACTGATGGGTGTGCAGTGATGATGTTCAAGACCTGGTGTAGGCAGCGTGACTGGGTGGCCTGTGACACCCCACACACTATGGCACTTGTCCGCTGAAATGATCCAGTGGCTAAGAAGTGCAGTACATTGAGGACCTTCTCCAGGGGGCTGAGTGCTTGGGAGCACAGGGTGGGTGATGTGAGGTCATCCTTCCACTCACTCACCAGGTCCAGTATAATGTGTGGTGGAAACCTGTACCTCCCATACACCTGGTCATCAGGCATCCCGAAAAGGCTGGTTCTGGGTGTGAATATTCTGGCCCTGACTATCCTCCTCCTCCTCCTTTGGTAGCCCACTGCCACTGCTGCTAGGAACGGTATGTTCATCCTGGCGTCTGAGCTTGTTATTGTTAAAGTCCGCAAATTTATGCTTTGCGCGTGTTCTAGGCGAGCGTGTGACCCGCGCACCCCTGGAATCCAGTTCCCAGTCCAATAGCATGTGGAAATTCACACGCACCACGGGATACAGCGTGTGACCCGCGCACCCCTGAAATCCAGTTCCCAGTCCAATAGCGTGTGGAAATTCACACGCACCACGGGATACAGGTTCGCTGACGTACTTGCGTGTGTAAGTGCCCGCGCACCCATTAAATACACGTACATAGGCCAATCGCGTGTACGCGCACTTTTGTCCAATTACACGAGATGACACTCTGACGTGCAATATCTCCACGTGTGCCCCGTCATCACGTGCTGAGTGGGGAACACCCGTGCGGGTCACGTCACAGACGCGCTTACGCGCTGAGGGACTCTGGTCCAATAGAATCGCGTATGCGTGCTGACGCGCTTACGCGCTAAGGGCCTTTCCTCGGATTTCACGCTGACGTGCAGGATTTTCACGTGCCAAATCACTCCGTATCAAGCTGGCCACGCGAAAACACACGGAAGACCACGCTCCTGCCCAGAAGGCCGAGTTACTGCCCCCCAGTGCCCCGAGCAGCCTCCCACGTGCCATCTGCTGCTGCCTGCCTGCTGCCACCGTGCCCTGCCATTTGGTGCCTGCACATCAGCCATCTGCAGGGGTCCAGTTGCTGTGTCCACCCCTGCTGGAACTGAAGACTCCCGACTGGGATTACATCGCTCCACAGCCCAGCCCCAGGACCCAGTTGCCCACCCACACCTGCCTCTGGGGTTGCCATGTCGGGCACTTCCACATCTGGCACCAGTGGCAACCCCAGGCCAGAGGGGCAGAGGGGCACCAGCTTCACTGTCACCGAAGTTGGTGTCCTGGTGGAGCATGTCCTGGGGCAGTATGATGCCCTCTTTGGATCGTCCCGCGCCAGCAAGGAAGGACGGCAGAGGATCTGGGCCGACTGTGTGGTTGCCATCAACGCGGAGGGGGTGGCAACCCGCGACGTCCTGAAGATCAAGAAGCGCTGGGAGGACTTGAGGTCCAGGACCCTTGTGAAGGCCCGGCGCCTCGTGGAGGGGGGCCGGGGCCGCATGAGTTCCATCCAGATGAGGGTCCTGGAACGCGTACGCCCAGCGCTCCACGCCCAGATCCTTGAGAGGGAGGCCCGTCTGGAGTTGAGCGGTAAGTGTCCATGCATTCCTGTGTGAGACAGGGCATGTTGCGGTGTGCTGGTTCTATGATACTTGCCTGTATGTGTGCCATAGGCCATGTATGCATGTATGTGTGCAGGGACATCATGGTAATGCATGTGCGACCAGTGATGTGTGATGCACATGGTTGTTGCATGTGTTGAAATGCCGCATGGGGAGCCCTATGCAGATTTTGAACATGAGAGCATGCCAGTCTCTGTACCTGGACATGGGTGGGGGTGAGGGATGGGTGCTGATGCCAGGTACATATATGGTAGCCATGTCTGTGTGCCTGACCTGCGTGTCTGTGACTTGTGCATGCCATGGATGCATGACACATGTGTGTGACAATGCACAGATTCAGTAAAGCAGCCAAATTACCCTTGTATCCGCTGTGTTTGGTGTGTTTGGGGCCAGATGGTTGTGACTGAGGTGAAGTGTGTGCATGTGATAGGCATGAGCCATGATGCATGTGAGTTACATATCATTGAATGTTTCAAGAGTCCATTGGACATGCATGGAAATGTCCATGGCATGCACCATGCCTGTTACTGTGTGTGTTTTGCCTGGACTGACCCATGTGTTGTGGAGGGACATGATGGAAGTGTACTTTGACAGTGGTGCTCATCTGCTATTGCTTCCTGTCTAGGGGACCATTGTACAGTGCCCTGATGCTTGTGTTCTTTGTCTCCCTCTACGCAGCGGCTAGTGAAGAAGAGGGCGGAGACGGCGCTGTGGAGCAAGGCGGCGGGGATGCCCCCACGGCTGCAGCGGAAGGGGTGGGTGAGCCCCCACTGGGGCCTGCTACAGTGGGAGACGGTGAGGAGCCATCCAGGTTGGTGGTTTGCACAGAGGAGGAGGAGGCCGCCACTGGGGCACACATGGGGCCTGGTGGGGGCATCCCTGCTGGTGCAAGTGGTGCAGTCCAGGGCCAGGGGCAGGAGGCAGCACAGGTCACCGTGGAGGGGCCTGTGCATGTCGCTGTCCCTGACCCTGTGAGTGCACCACCATGCACCAGCAGGGATGCCCCGTCCCAGGCCTGTCCGCAGGTAGAGGGGATGTCCATGTCACCTGACTCCCCTCCACCTGCGGACGTGGGAACCCCTGGCCGTGCGGAGAAGGTCCTGATTGGGGTCGCGATGCACACGGCTGTGATTCGTGATGCCGTGCGTGCTTCCCGGGAGGAGCACGCACGTCATCACGAAGTGCACCGTGCCGACGTGGCCCAATTGGGATCGGCCATGTTCGGGGGTTTCCTGCATGTGTTGGCCAATGTGGCGGCCCTCTCCTCCTCTGTGCAGGCTATCCACCAGTCGTTCTCCTTGCCGTCTTCCAGCCCAGATGCCACCAGGGCCCCCTGTGGACCTGCCCCGACCAATGCAGCCAGCTCGGTGGGGATCCCATCCCTGCCACAGTCGGGAGTCAGAGATCCAGCAGGGGTGGACACCACAGCAACTGGACCCCAGCAGATGGAGGATGTGACGGCATCATCGGGCAGGGCACGTGCACGACGGCGTCGGTGGTTTCCATCAGCCTGGATGCCGTCGTGCTGGCACAAGCAGTTGCGTCGGAGGCAGCAGCAGGCTCAACGTGGGAGGCATCATGGCTCGGGGCCATCAACATCAGGGGTGCAGGCATCGGCCGGAGGGCAGGAGAACCCTGGAATGGGAGTGGCTTCCGTGTGGGAGCGGTTGTGCCAGCGGATAGGTGCGGAGCGGCAGCGGGCAGAGGAGGAACGGCTCACGATGGTCAGGGCGGAGGACTCCATGCGGAGGGCGCTGAGGCGGGCTGAGTGCCTCGAGGGTCTTCGCAGGGAGTTTGAGCTTGACACTGCGTTATCCCTGCGGGACCTCGGGGCCAGGGAACATGCCCGCCTCCAAGGCATTGACCAGGAGTTCGATGATGCCCTGGCCCATGACAACAACCAGTGAGCCGTCCGAATAGCCCGCTGCCTTTGTATATAGTTGTATAGTTAGGGTTAGGTTTCCTTTGTTTTTTTGAATTTTTTTTTGGTTGCGATTGGACAATGCACCACTTTTTTGTATATAGTTCAGTTTTTAGTTAGTAGTCATAGTTAGGTTTAATTTGGTTGGGCTCATGGACCCAGGATGATCTTCTTCATGGTTCTTCATTGGCTTATTTTAATTTTTCAGATTATTTTCTTGGACATTCATCTTGTTTTGTTTGATTTGCTTTGTGTTTTTTCTTATTTCATTTCCATTCTACTTGCTGTTCAATACATATTTTTTTTATTCTTCAATGTGTCGTATCATCTCATTGCTTTCAGGCATGTCATGTTGGGTGTTTTGTCATTCACTTGCAGCCATTGTGTGTGACAGACATGTGTTCAATTGCATTATTTAAATTGGGGGTATAACATGTAATTGCCTTTGATATGTGGGTGGGTGTGATAGTTGGTTGGGCCTTTTGGCAGGGGAGGATGGGCATTACGGACATGATTGGGGAATGTTGGGACACAGGTGCAGGGGGGCATGGATTGGACATGGGTGGGGGCCTGCTGGCAGGTGCCCCACAGTGCTGGGGGGGTGGGGGTGGTGGGAGACATGGGTGGGGGCCTGGTGGAGGCTGCCCCTGGTGACTGGGGGGGTGGGGGTGCTGGGAGACATGAGTGGGGGCCTGGTGGAGGGTGACCCTGCACTGCTGGGGTTTGGGGGTGGTGGGAGACATGAGTGGGGGCCTGGTGGAGGGTGCCCCTGGTGGCTGGGGGGTGGGGGTGGTGGGTGACATGAGTGGGGGCCTGGTGGAGGGTGACCCTGCACTGCTGGGGTGTGGGGGTGGTGGGAGACATGAGTGGGGGCCTGGTGGAGGGTGCCCCTGGTGGCTGGGGGGTGGGGGTGGTGGGAGACATGAGTGGGGGCCTGGTGGAGGGTGACCCTGCACTGCTGGGGTTTGGGGGTGGTGGGAGACATGAGTGGGGGCCTGGTGGAGGGTGCCCCTGGTGGCTGGGGGGTGGGGGTGGTGGGTGACATGAATGGGGGCCTGGTGGAGGGTGACCCTGCACTGCTGGGGTTTGGGGGTGGTGGGAGACATGAGTGGGGGCCTGGTGGAGGGTGCCCCTGGTGGCTGGGGGGTGGGGGTGGTGGGTGACATGAGTGGGGGCCTGGTGGAGGCTGCCCCTGCACTGCTGGGGTGTGGGGGTGGTGGGTGACATGAGTGGGGGCCTGGTGGAGGGTGCCCCTGGTGGCTGGGGTGTGGGGGTGGTGGGAGACATGAGTGGGGGCCTGGTGGAGGGTGCCCCTGGTGGCTGGGGGGTGGGGGTGGTGGGAGACATGAGTGGGGGCCTGGTGGAGGGTGACCCTGGTGGCTGGGGGGTGGGGGTGGTGGGAGACATGAGTGGGGGCCTGGTGGAGGGTGACCCTGCACTGCTGGGGTTTGGGGGTGGTGGGAGACATGAGTGGGGGCCTGGTGGAGGGTGCCCCTGGTGGCTGGGGGGTGGGGGTGGTGGGTGACATGAGTGGGGGCCTGGTGGAGGGTGACCCTGCACTGCTGGGGTTTGGGGGTGGTGGGAGACATGAGTGGGGGCCTGGTGGAGGGTGCCCCTGGTGGCTGGGGGTGGTGGGTGACATGAGTGGGGGCCTGGTGGAGGCTGCCCCTGCACTGCTGGGGTGTGGGGGTGGTGGGTGACATGAGTGGGGGCCTGGTGGAGGGTGCCCCTGGTGGCTGGGGTGTGGGGGTGGTGGGAGACATGAGTGGGGGCCTGGTGGAGGGTGCCCCTGGTGGCTGGGGGGTGGGGGTGGTGGGAGACATGAGTGGGGGCCTGGTGGAGGGTGACCCTGGTGGCTGGGGGGTGGGGGTGGTGGGAGACATGAGTGGGGGCCTGGTGGAGGGTGACCCTGCACTGCTGGGGTTTGGGGGTGGTGGGAGACATGAGTGGGGGCCTGGTGGAGGGTGCCCCTGGTGGCTGGGGGGTGGGGGTGGTGGGTGACATGAGTGGGGGCCTGGTGGAGGGTGACCCTGCACTGCTGGGGTTTGGGGGTGGTGGGAGACATGAGTGGGGGCCTGGTGGAGGGTGCCCCTGGTGGCTGGGGGGTGGGGGTGGTGGGTGACATGAGTGGGGGCCTGGTGGAGGCTGCCCCTGCACTGCTGGGGTGTGGGGGTGGTGGGTGACATGAGTGGGGGCCTGGTGGAGGGTGCCCCTGGTGGCTGGGGTGTGGGGGTGGTGGGAGACATGAGTGGGGGCCTGGTGGAGGGTGCCCCTGGTGGCTGGGGGGTGGGGGTGGTGGGAGACATGAGTGGGGGCCTGGTGGAGGGTGACCCTGGTGGCTGGGGGGTGGGGGTGGTGGGAGACATGAGTGGGGGCCTGGTGGAGGGTGACCCTGCACTGCTGGGGTGTGGGGGTGGTGGGAGACATGAGTGGGGGCCTGGTGGAGGATGCCCCTGGTGGCTGGGGGGTGGGGGTGGTGGGTGACATGAGTGGGGGCCTGGTGGAGGCTGCCCCTGCACTGCTGGGGTTTGGGGGTGGTGGGAGACATGAGTGGGGGCCTGGTGGAGGGTGCCCCTGGTGGCTGGGGCGTGGGGGTGGTGGGAGACATGAGTGGGGGCCTGGTGGAGGGTGACCCTGCACTGCTGGGGTTTGGGGGTGGTGGGAGACATGAGTGGGGGCCTGGTGGATGGTGCCCCTGGTGGCTGGGGGGTGGGGGTGGTGGGTGACATGAGTGGAGGCCTGGTGGAGGGTGACCCTGCACTGCTGGGGTTTGGGGGTGGTGGGAGACATGAGTGGGGGCCTGGTGGAGGGTGCCCCTGGTGGCTGGGGGTGGGGGTGGTGGGAGACATGAGTGGGGGCCTGGTGGAGGGTGCCCCTGGTGGCTGGGGGGTGGGGGTGGTGGGTGACATGAGTGGGGGCCTGGTGGAGGCTGCCCCTGCACTGCTGGGGTTTGGGGGTGGTGGGAGACATGAGTGGGGGCCTGGTGGAGGGTGCCCCTGGTGGCTGAGGGGTGGGGGTGGTGGGAGACATGAGTGGGGGCCTGGTGGAGGGTGACCCTGCACTGCTGGGGTTTGGGGGTGGTGGGAGACATGAGTGGGGGCCTGGTGGAGGGTGCCCCTGGTGGCTGGGGGGTGGGGGTGGTGGGAGACATGAGTTGGACATGGGTGGGGGCCTGCTGGCAGGTGCCCCACAGTGCTGGGGGGTGGGGGTGGTGGGGGACATGAGTTGGACATGGGTGGGGGCCTGCTGGCAGGTGCCCCACAGTGCTGGGGGGTGGGGGTGCAAGGGGACATGAGTTGGTGTTCATTAGTTCAAGGAGACATGTGCCTTTGCTGGGGGGCATGCCCATGGTGGGTGGGCTGCCTGCGGGACATGACCAGGGATGCAGGGTAGTCCCCTGTGGTGTGGGCTGCCTGCAGGGGCCGTGGAGGGTGTACAGGGTACACCTGGGAGGACCCACACTGTCAAATCACATGTGGAACTTCCCGCGCACCCCTGAAATACACGCGCCCAGGCTATTCGCGTGTGGAACTTCCCGCGCACCCCTGAAATACACGCGCCCCGGCTATTCGCGTGTGGAACTTCCCGCGCACCCCTGAAATACACGCGCCCAGGCTATTCGCGTGTGGAACTTCCCGCGCACCCCTGAAATACACGCGCCCAGGCTATTCGCGTGCGGAACTTCCTGCGCACCCCTGAAATGCACGCGCCCCCAGGCTATTCGCGTTTGGAACTTCCCGCGCACCCCTGAAATACACGCGCCCAGGCTATTCGCGTGTGGAACTTCCCGCGCACCCCTGAAATACACGCGCCCAGGCTATTCGCGTGTGGAACTTCCCGCGCACCCCTGAAATACACGCGCCCAGGCTATTCGCGTGTGGAACTTCACGCGCACCCCTGAAATACACGCGCCCCCAGGCTATTCGCGTGTGGAACTTCCCGCGCACCCCTGAAATACACGCGCCCAGGCTATTCGCGTGTGGAACTTCCCGCGCACCCCTGAAATACACGCGCCCAGGCTCTTCGCGTGTGGAACTTCCCGCGCACCCCTGAAATACACGCGCGCCCAGGCTATTCGCGTGTGGAACTTCCCGCGCACCCCTGAAATACACGCGCCCAGGCTATTCGCGTGTGGAACTTCCCGCGCACCCCTGAAATACACGCGCCCAGGCTATTCGCGTGTGGAACTTCCCGCGCACCCCTGAAATACACGCGCCCAGGCTATTCGCGTGTGGAACTTCCCGCGCACCCCTGAAATACACGCGCCCAGGCTATTCGCGTGTGGAACTTCATGCGCACCCCTGGAATACACGCGTCCCCAGGCTATTCGCGTGTGGAACTTCCCGCGCACCCCTGAAATACACGCGCCCAGGCTATTCGCGTGTGGAACTTCACGCGCACCCCTGGAATACACGTAGCCCGCTCCCCCAGGCCCGATCGCGTGAGGAACTTCACGCGAACCCCTGTAATACACGTAGCCCGCTACCCCAGGCCCGATCGCGTGAGGAACTTCACGCGAACCCCTGTAATACACGTAGCCCGCTCCCCCAGGCCCGATCGCGTGTGAAACTTCACGCGAACCCCTGAAATACACGTAGCCCGCTCCCCCAGGCCCGATCGCGTGAGGAACGTCACGCGAACCCCTGTAATACACGTAGCCCGCTACCCCAGGCCCGATCGCGTGAGGAACTTCACGCGAACCCCTGTAATACACGTAGCCCGCTCCCCAGGCCCGATCGCGTGTGAAACTTCACGCGAACCCCTGAAATACACGTAGCACGCTCCCCCAGGCCCGATCGCGTGTGAAACTTCACGCGAACCCCTGAAATACACATAGCCCGCTCCCCCAGGCCCGATCGCGTGAATAACTTCACGCGAACCCCTGTGATGCACGTACCCTGCTGAAATCGCGTGTTAGACTTCCCGCGCACCCCGGTATACACGCACACGTATTTTTTGTCAGCGGGTGTCCGTGTTTGTGGGTACCCCTTTGCACGTCATTTTTCCTGGAGGGCCACAGTATGGGACATTCATCATGGCAGTATATAGGTGCTATTTGTTGGCGCACCTTTTGGCGCACATTTCTTACAGCCGCAGAGACGCTACCGCCTGCTTTCTTGTGGCGGTCGTGTTTGTGCCTGTGCGCTGGTTTGAGCGTGCGCTTTTTTGCCCTATTCTATTCCATGAATACGTGTTGTAGGCGAGCGTGTGGGCGTTCCGCGCACTTGTGCCCTGTACTTCCCCCGTGACGCCCACGTTTTGGCAAGTTGTTCCCCATTCCGAGTGTTCCGCCCGTGTTCCGCCTACTTTTGTTGCGTGCGCCGCGCTATGTGCGAATTTCGCTGTGGCCTGTGCGATTTTCGCTGTGACCTGGCGCACGCTGTTAGATGGCCTGTGCGCCAACGTGCGCCGCGCACTTTTTTATCGCACATCCGCTGGTTTTCTCGCGCACGGCCTTCCATGAATCGACGTGCGCTGCTTTTCGTGCGATTTTCGCAATTGCACTGCGATTTTCGCTATTCCACTGCGATTCGCACGTTTTTGCCCACTTGCGCCGCGCTAATTATTCCATGAATCGGCCTGTTAGTTTTCTTTCCCTAATCTGTTTTCAGATCTTGCCTAAGAAAACAATTATGGATGAATCGAATGTCTGCAGGTTGAAAATAACAGATGTAGATGTAAGTATTTGACAGTTCCCCAAATAAATACACTCCCAAATGTGTATTATCTCACTAAAAGAGTCTCCCATCCTATAGGAATAATCTGAACTACCTGATCCCCTGGGCTTGTGATTTGAAGAACTTCTTTTGAAGAAAGACTGGGATTGTTCTGTCAAAAATCAAAAGATTTATATATGATAATTTGGAGTAAGTATAATGGAAAATAAACATAATGCATGTTTGTTTGCATCCTGGGTGTGGGAAGATGTATGTGGCCACTACGCAGGGATAGGAACAGGAATAATCCATAGAACAATGTGGAATGGGTGTTAAATACTATCACTCGCACGCGTTGATGCAAAGATTACTGTTTAGAATCTTCTACGCATTGATTGTGGTCACTAATAAGAAGGAATAGCCAATGGTTTTAGACATTATCGATTGAGTCATTTTAGTTTTTTGATATTTTGTATTGTGTTTTAGGTGGTGTTACTCACCCTAGCTGGTGCTAATGGGAACAAGGAAACTCCCGTATTTTTTCCTGAAGAAGGTTGCGAAAACAAGGGGGCGATGAGTGTTGACGTCCTGAAAAGACAACCGAAACACATGTAGACGTATGTCTATGTGATTAGGAGCACATAGACGGAACCATCAGACTATTGGGTGGAGGACTTTTTTCACTCTGTTAACAAAATTTGAGGCTGACTAATAGGAGGCCACAAAGATATATGCCATTGATCTGGTAGAAAAAGAAGTATAAAGTGGAATGAAGGGTAGGAGTGAATCAGTTTGAGTGGAATATGTAGACTTCTGTCTGTTCAAATGTTTTATCCAAGTATTTTACACAAATTTTGATATGAAAATAAAAGTTTTGTAATTGACAATTGAGAATTTATTAGTATTTGTAAATAGATAAATGTGTTGAGTGGCTATTCCCTGTTCCGTTGGTCCAACTTGTGTTTATCACTATATGACGCCTGAAGGACCAGGGACTTGAATCAAGCACCCCTTTCCTTTATAGATCTGTGCCCCAGCCATTGTCCTCCTCCTGTTGTGTCCCTGGATGATTGCTGCGTACATTGTGCATTCATTGTGGCTGTATGCGTGCTTTTGTTGTGCTTGCATGCTTTATATACATCTGTTAAGGTTGACGTTTACACCTGCTATCGCGTTCCGGGATTTGCACATGTTTTTCCGTGACCCGACGTTCCCAATTCCATGAATATGTTTATTTTGCATGCGTATGGGCGGTGCAATTGTTTGACGGTGGAATTTCCCTCGTAAAGCCCACATTTTCGCTTATTCTTCCTCATTCTGCGTGTTCTGCCCCCTTTTTAGGTGGCTGCGCAGGCCCGGCCCACCCTCTTCTTGGAGTAACATGCTAAGCGTTCCTTGAGCCGCAGTGACGTGGCGGACCGGCCTGAATTCCTCGCAAGTCCCAGGTAAAGGTAAGCCCCGCGCATTGATTTCCATTGCATGCGATTTCCAAGAAAATTCCATGAATCGGGCCAACAGGTTATTCCGTAGGGTGCATGGTTCATACTGCAGGTTTTCCGCATTGCGTGTGTGCTCAGGATTGTACTGCCGGTTCCATGTTGGTGAAAGGTTATATTTTAGCTACTGATAGGGTTCTCTGAGTTGGTTTGCAACTTAGTAAAGCAGTTGGAATCAGGTGTGGTATTCCCTTTTGGAGAGGAAAATAATTTTGCATTGCTCTCTATATATAGATGAAATTGTCTTTTAATATATGCACAAACACACACACGCACACGCACACACGAAAACTGCAGTACTTCATTTTATATAACAACCTGGCATGCTTTACGATCAATGGCAGTATTTGCATTATACTTGTTAACACCACAGGCATCCATTTCAGTTCACTGGACACAAGATCCATGGCCCTTGAATTATGGTTTCTGATGCCACTCGCAGTCATGAAGAAATACTGCATATTGGTCTTCTCGTGAACAGAGCAAGAGAGAGAGGGGAGGAGAGGGAGGGAGAGCGGCTTACATGGCCTCTGGATTCCTAGTGCAATCTGAAAGGGAAAGGGAGTAAACAGGCATTCATCTGTGATTTATCTGCATGTTCGCTGCCCCCGTTAAGGGGACCCTGTGTAAGCAATTCCGATATTCGGCCGCAAATCATTCGTTGGGGGCTGGGGGTCACCTCAACGTGCTCTGCGGGGAGTGACTGACTGCACGACTTTGCCATCCCTCTGACTCAGCGTTTTCTCCGCCTCAGCAATGGAGGAGTCGTAAAGCGCGCTCATGCTGCAGACGGGGCTTGCATCCCAATTAGTGAGCTCATAAATTAAATGCTTTTATTCAGTGGTGGTATTTGTTGAAATTGTGCCATTAAATCGTCCTGCCGCATATTTCTGCTGGGTTAAACAAAATCAAAATGCAATCTTGCCACATCTAATTTCTCTGGCTTTTTTTTTTTTGTTGCACTGGCGACATGTTGGCCATGCGCCACCCCGGCTCACAGATTCTACACTGCTGCACCCCGCACGGCCTGGATTGTGCACCTCCTGATCCACAGGGCTATTCAGAGTTGCTTTCACAGTAGAAGTAGTCCACCTCTGTGAAAAAAAGGTGCAAACCTGCAGAAAGGCTTTTCATATTTCTGAAGAAAAACTAATTTTAAAAAATCTGCGGGGAGAAACAATCCAGAAATCTGTGGTAACGGCAGCGGCACTGGGCATAAGACAAATATTGCTGAAACAAGCTAATTAAAAATGCACGCATTGGTCCCGATTCTATTAAACCTGTTTTGGGCATATGCAAGATTACACCCGCAAATGTGTTGAGAAGCATGGCACTCACATTTGCTAAATTGGCATGCAGAGTGGGTGAATATTCATGAATAACCCCAGATTGAAAAGGGGAAAGAAGCATGTACACCAAGGAAAAACCCGATGCAAGTGGTGTGTCCCACAGAAACCTTGAGCATGCTGCCACACACACCAGGAAGGCATGAGCCACGCCTACCAAAGGGCAAACAGCCCAGTGTCTAGGTGATGGAAGGTTGTCGGTGCATTCACGGATGGGTTCGTGGGTACCTAAGTTGCCACTGGGCCTTTTTAGAGGATGAGTGACACATTGTGGCCGCCATGTCACAACCAATTCAACCATGCTTCTTAAGAGAGGTAAACGTCCTCAGAATAGTCCTATGCCATGCAAACAGGGAGACAGGTGTTGCACAGATGCCGATTCTATGTCAAGACGGAGGCGAGCATTATGCTTCATCTTCTTATTTATTAGCTCTCCAGCAGTTACAACACATCAAATAAAATGTCCATCTTTCCGATGACACAAAACATTTTTTTTTTTTTTTTAAACTTCCTTTCAAAAACTTCATTTCCCATCAACCTAGGCCCTGTTCCCAGTGTCCTGGTCATGTGACCTAGTCCTTCCTCTTCCTGTAACCTCCTCTTCTTTGACTGCTTTACAACTGCAATCGTAACCATTCCTGAACTGACAACTTGTTCCGGAAAGACTCTGAACTGTAGAACTGCAAACGATCCTTCTCATTCCAACTTGCGACCTTGATCAATGCTTTCTGATCTCTTCTTAAACGTACTCAGCCGTTCTTCTGATCTTCTCCTAAGACAGAAAGAACAGTACATGTTAGGGCGTCGGATACACACCCTATTCTGGGAGGCAAACTTGTTATTCAATCAGTACATTTCTTAGCATTACATTGTCATCCTTCATCACTCTCCTGTGTATCTAGGGCGGGAAATTAATGCTCGCCTCCTTGTCTTTAATAGAATCAAGAGCTCCCTGCGCTATTAGCAGGGGGAATCTTCATTCTATGTCAAAACGGAGGCGAGCATTATGCTTGTTCAAAGCTTCTTACCATAGCTTCTGCCAGTGTGTTAATTGGCCTAAAGTAAAACGTTCTGAACGTGTTATCACTCGCCCAATCGGCTGCTTTCAGAATATCCTGTAATGTCGCACCCTGGTGCAGTGCTTTGGATGCCCCTGCTCCTCGCACAGAGTGTGCTCCAAATTTCGCCTGCTAGACTCATAACTTCTCTAACCCATCTCGCTATAGTGGCTGTCGCTACGCCCTTATGCGGCTTCCTGCGCGCTATCAGTAATTGCGTCGTCCCCGACGGTCTCAGCTCAGCCGTCTTATTTATATACTCTCTTATGCATGCGGCTACGCACCATTTAGGATGATCTTGCATATATGGGTACGCTATTGATGAGGAATCTGTCTTCGTTCTCCTGGCCAGGTGGAAAGTCACTCCGTCTGGTCCGTATACCATTCTGTCTACTTCTAATGCTCTGACATCTGCCACTCTTCTACATGAAATCATGCATAGAAGCATTGCTAACTTCTCCGACAGTCTTCCTAACGATAGGTATCTATTACTGGGCCAATCTGCCAACAATCAAAGCACGACTGTTACGTCCCATAGAGACTTATACCTTGGTTGCGGTGGCTTTCTGCATCTTATCCCTTTCAGGAGTCTAATCACTGCCACGTTCTCTCCCACTGGTACTCCTTCAATAGGCATATGACCTGCCGATATTGCGGATCTATATACCCCTATCGTGCGGTAGGCTTTGCGTCCTGCAGAAGTTCTGCTAGGAAATTCAGAATCTCTACTAGAGGGGCAGAAACGGGATGAAAACCTCTCCTTTTGCACCACCTTGACCATCTGTTCCATGCTGCGTCGTAGCTCCTTCTAGTCGACGGAGCCCATGACTCTGCGATGAGGCTCGCAGCTTGTGCCGAAATTCCCGGGAGATTCCAACGTCTCCTGCTATCCTGCACGCCATTAGCGGCATCGTCCCCTTCACTCTCAGAGGGTGATAAGACCCAACTAGGTCCGTGAGAAGGTCTTCTCCTTGCGGCAACACTCGTGGGTAGTCGGCTATCAGTTCCATCAATGCTGGGAACCAGACCTGCGACTTCCATATCGGGACTATTATTATCAGATTCGCTGCCTCCCTGCGAACTTTCGTTAACACTCTGTTTATCAATATAAAAGGAGGAAACACATATAGTGTCTGTCCTCTCCAATCTTGCAGAAAGGCATCTGTCCCTGCTGCTGCTGGGTCTAGCCTCCAACTGAAAAATCTGCTCTTCTGAGCGTTCAGTCTCGACGCAAATAGATCTGCGTGAATCGGCCCCCAGAGCTTCTCTATCTGTTGGAAGGTTGCTCTGTCCAGCATCCAGTCGCTGGAGTCTGTTAGATGTCTGGAGTTCCAGTCTGCCACTTCTGGGCGCCTGGTAGATACTCTGCCGTCACTGCTGTTCCTGACTCCAGACAGGAGTGCCAGAAGTCCTTGGCTATCTCCGCTAACAATCTGGACTTCGTCCCACCTGAGTGATTTATGTATCTGACTGCTGAGATGTTGTCCATCTTCAGTAGTATACATGAATTTACTTTGTCCTTGGTGAAGGCCTTGATCGCAAAAGAGCCGGCCAAAAGTTCCAGGCAGTTTATGTGCAGCTTGAGCTCCTCCGAGCTCCATCTGCCTCCCGTTTGGAGTTCTCCACATCGAGCTCCCCAGCCTGCTCTGCTGGCATCCGATTCTATTACCATGTCCGGGCGGTCGCCAAAAATGGCTCTGCCGTTCCATGCCTCCATGTTCTGGAGCCACCACTCTAGCTCTGTTCTGGCCTCTTGGTCCAGCTGCACTAGCTGGTGGTAGCTGAGCCCTTGCTGAAGATGTCTGATTTTCAGCCTCTGGAGCGCTCGGTAATGTAGGGGCCCTGGGAATATCGCTTGGATTGACGCTGCTAGCAGGCCCACGATCCTTGCGATCGTTCACAGCGATGCGGTCGGACTGGCGAGGCAGTTCCTTATTTCTCTTCGAATATCCCGAATCTTCCTGTTCGGCAGCTCCAGGGTTGCAGACCTGGTATCTATGATAAAGCCTAGGAATTCTGTCCTCTTGACTGGTACTGTTTCTGACTTCTCTTGGTTCACTAGGGATCCCAGAGAGGCCAGTAGGTTCGCAACCCATCTGGTCTGGTATCGAAGCGCATTTTCGCTGCCTGCCATTATTAGGATATCGTCTAGGTAGATGATGATCCAAATTCCTTTCTCCCTGATCGCTGCTGCTACTGGCCTCATCAGTTTCGTAAATGCCCAGGGAGCAGACTACTGGAGAGCTAATAAATAAGAAGATGAAGCATAATGCTCGCCTCCTTGTCTTTAATAGAATCAAGAGCTCCCTGCGCTATTAGCAGGGGGAATCTTCATTGCTGTCGTTTTGTACACCTTAGACTACATACATGTTGCCACCCAGCCAACCCACCACACAGGACACATGTCATGCAACAGATGGCACTGGAACTCCATTAAGGTGCAGGCCATCTGCTATGCCAACTCATCCATATCAAATTTGATTGCAAACTTTCCAGGAGCAATCGATGACTGACGCATCTTTAGGGAGTCCTCTGTGACAGCACCGATGGCGTCAGAGAAGCATCAATAGTCTGACCATACATTTAGCACACACATGACTATGCACGTAGCACATGTTTAGGACCATATCATGCAGGCACTTCAACCTGCACATCAGCACCATTTGCATACATTACACATATACACACAGCATGCAATTAAATATGGTGTCAGTGATGCCTATATATGTCAACATTGTGTGTAAGGTGGTGACGTGTATCCCTTACTTTGGTTACTGTTCGCACACCTAATCCATTGCAAATGTGCACTCTGGGCATAGTGCACAGCTGCAGTAAAACACATGCATGCATGTCACAATACTTGTGTGCCGAGTGTACATGAATGTCATGGCCATGCAATGGTCATGTCAACTGCATGCCGTGACTAGCTTCTTGGTGTATGCACAGAGCGGGATATACATGCAACTGAAGTCACAGGCCAAACTTCAGTTACCTGTGAGAACATTTCATGCTCAGTGACATGTTCCAAACATTTATCTGGGCAAATGTGGTAAAGGGGTGTGCCAGAACTACAAACGGACGTATGGATCAGATGAAGACGTTGATGACACACAACTTGCAAAGCCAATCTGTGCCAGCTGCATCGCAGGAGGGGGCTACTTGAGAGCAATCAGTTCCTCAACATGTTGTTGGCGGTCCCTTGCCTGTCTGTCTGTCTGTCATATGAACTGGAGCTGTCAAAAGGGGCTGAAGTGTGCCATGCTGAACACTTGTCAGCATTGTTCAATATGGCAGGGATACCAGCACCCACTCTGCAATGGTGTGGCGTACACACGCATTGATGTATCTAATGTTGGGCTAATAACGCCTGTTGCTTGTATGGCAAAGAGTGCCGGTTCGCTGTCAGTGCTGTTGCAGGGCGAGCCATGCTGTGTCATTGCCCTAGTCCTGTGACACATGCATGAGGTTCAACAAAGCACAGACATATGCACATGAGGGTGTTGTGATTTTGATGTAGTTAATGCATGCTGATCACTGCCACCTAGATTGCTAAACATATTCAGGAGGTAGTTAGATCGACAGTTTGCATGTTGGCGCTGTGCCCATTGTACAGCCTCACTTGCTTTGCGGCCATGCTGGAATATGCACACGTCTGAGCATGGTGAGCAGGCGTGTCTCAAGACGCTTCTGTTCACTTTGTTAAATATGCTCCCTTGCGGTCCTTGGTGGTGTGCATGTTGCCACTAATGAAGCTGTCTGTTTTATGCAGAGTAAATGTGAGGCATGCCTGATTGCCTCTTATGCATTGTGATGTGTGTTGAAGGCTGTGGACTCATCACTCCACCTGTTACTGATGAGGGTGATGAGCTGCGGCTGCGGCTTATGCAGTGTGCATGTTCTGCTTTGGTCTTGATAGGCTGTTGCTCCCCAAAATGTGCTTTGCGTGCATGGCTATGCCGAGAAGGTTTAGTGTAGGTCAGAGGATGATGTGGTGTGTTTTGTGGGACATTTCGATTGGTCCTCATGCCACCTTTTGATCTTCTCGGCTCCTCATCCCAGGAAGCACCCCTTTAAGGTTTCAGAAGATATGTGTGCTTTAGAAGAGGGGTTTTCTGACTGTTGGGGACATGGATTAAGATGGGCACACAACCATGGCTGCTGTGCATTGCAGCAGCTCCTTAATAACCACCTTCCTTTCGTTGCCAAATGTACATTGCCCAGACAAGCGAAATTGCCAGAGCTGAGCGACTTAGAATGAGGCTTCACCGGGTTCTCAGCCTACAACATTCAAAGGGAGGTGAATCCAACAACCTTCATTTTCATATCCTAGCACCTTTCTCCAGGACCCTTGCCACCACATCACTTAGGATAATGAATGGAATATCAAGTCGCCAACACTCCTAATATGGCACTCCACTATCCTTTCTACCTATTGTGTCCTACGTTAGAGTGCCTGCGAAAGTGAACAATAGAGTGAGGAAAGGGTTGACAGTGTCGAAGTTGCAAAGTGAAAATGGGACATGTCTGTGGAGTCGAGTAGAAGGATCGTGTTGAGGTGGCAAGGTTGTTCCTTACTTTATGAGTCCCTTAATGCATTTCCCACCCCTACCCAGCATTATTGTTCAGAACCAGAACTTTCCAACTATACCACAAACATCTACTAAGCACTCATACAATGCAGGTGAACACCATTTAGTATCCCCAATTCACTATTATCTGCCTAGTCCACAGCTCGCTCCCGGGCATGTCACATACATCTTTTCAGCCGCCCTCAGTCATTCTTTGCTCTTGGGGCAGCTCTTTTTAGTAGCAAGCTGAGCATGATACCGACAAGCTTGGCTCCCTTCGGGATACAAATGCCCAAGTGGCATCACCTAAATTCACTGCAAAACATAGCATCACATAGGAAATGAATAATTCTATGCTGCACTAATCAATACTTCAGGTTTTGCATCTTGCTCGCAGTAAGATGCTTTCACCCCTCTCTAACGGGACCTAGTGGAAAGAGGATGCCAACATGTTCGGTGCTGTGCTATGTAGGACAACCCTACATCATACTCCATTCATTCACACTCTTCATTAATGGGGGCTGTTGGTTGTTATACAATACATATGGTGTATTATGTATTAGCATTGGAGGTGGTAAGTGTTTGAGATGCACATCCTCCCGTGTGCACTTAGAATTGGAAGTTGCTCAACTGTTATCATGTGTTCCTGGCATGCAATGCGTCTTGTCTACATGGGTGATTTTGTGGGTGGCAGGTTTTTGTATGTAAGGAAAACAGCCTCTTTCTAAATCTTCCTATCTCCCCTCTTTGACCTTTACAACTCCTCCAGAACAGGACTGTGAGACTTGTCCCTGGCCTCAAGCCCAGGGATTGTATCTCTAAAGCACTAAAATCTCTGCACTGGTTTCCTGTGGATCAAATTCAAGACTGTGTGCATCGTCCACAAGGCTTTCTGGGGCTTGGGACTGCACTACCTCCAACTTTCTCTTCCTAAACATCTTCCTTCTCGAGCTCTCTGCTCATCCACCTCCAATTCTCTGAGGGTCAGATGCTTTTCCAAGTAGAAAATGGGGGGCATATCTCTTTCCTTAGCTGGAGCCTCACTCTGGAACAGCCTCCCTGCATCTCTCAAACTTGAGCAGAACCACCTCCGGTTCTGGAAGCAACTCAAGACCTTCCTTTTCTGCTTCTGCATTCTCTCTTCCTCTCCCCTGCTATAGTCCCTGATAGCTCCTCACACTGGTCACCTAGTCATCCCTCAACTCGAGCCCAGGCTCCTGCATGTACAGTTGCCCTTGCAGTGCCTCGGGCTCCCTTAGCACTTAACGGTCTGTATCTGTAATCCTACAGTACCTTCTCTTTGCCCTTAAGAGCCACCCTGTGGCAGCACTTATTGAGTCACATGCACTTCTCCTCAACCCCACCCCCTTGGCACTTATCCCCTCTTCCCCGCACTTGAGTGATCTGAATGACACATGGGCCCTCATTACAAGTCAGGCGTTAAGGGATTAACGGCGCCGTCGGCGGCGTTAACCCTTAACGCCTGATTCACACTTTAACGCCTGCTTTTTGCAGGCGTTAAAGTCCAAGTCGCTAAGCGACCTTGGTGCTAATTACGGCACTGTAATTTACGGTGTCGTAATTAGCGCCTTCCCCATCCCCATTATGCCCTATGGGGCAAAAATGGGAATGGGGAAGGGCAAATGGTGAATGGGGAATTACCGCCCCACTCACCTTGGAATGGGGCGGTAATTCCGCCATCCACCATGGCGGAATCCGGCATGGACCATGGTGCTTATAGCACCATGGTCCACCGCCTGACTTGTAATGAGGTCCATGGCCTAGTAACATCGTTGTCTGTCCTCCTTCTGTTTTCCCCTCCTGGTCTTGTTGCACCTAGAAACACTTTTGTACAGGTGCGTTATAAATTACTTATACCATACTTTTTGTGAACATTTGACTGTGTAACTGTACCATGATTGTATTGCTTTTATGTTTGCAGAGTATTTGCAACCTGTGCTAATGGTGATTTGGCTTGGTAAGTACGGGGGGGGGGGGTATTCAATTGACCCTGCTGGCAGTTGTTTTTCAGCCTTAAAGGCCGGCTGCATTTTTTTATTTTCAGTTTTATGTCCTGTCTCCAATTTTGGGCCACATGCACAGTACGCGTTTGAACACTATACTAAGCATTCAATTTGTCAGTGAGGCACTTCCACATGTTCACCTTCTCTGTTGCAGCATAATTGTGGCCATGCAGCCAGTTGAGCCACCTATGGTACATTATGGCACAGAGGATGATACCTCTTACCTTCGTCTTGGTCTTATAACTAATTATCTTGCTTTCCTTGACAAGGACACTCTCATTGGCTGGGTGTGCAATTTTAGGTGTGGCTTGTAAATGCTTTCTGTTTGCTTTAGTTTGTATATATTATTATTATGATATTTATTGAGCGCAGATCTAACTTCGAGAAGCAACAGAGCGCTCTACAGACATGTAGACCATTACAGATGCTTAATGGAGCACTTTCAGTGGTAACAACAGAACAGTTATACAGCGGGGGGAATGTTAGAGAGGGGGACAGAGGAGGGGTACAGATGTACCGGGTGGTGGGAAGGAGAGGGGCTGGCGGCGTCTAGCGAGTCAGGTGGCACGAGAGG
This sequence comes from Ambystoma mexicanum, assembly GCF_040938575.1. NCBI lineage: Eukaryota > Metazoa > Chordata > Amphibia > Caudata > Ambystomatidae > Ambystoma > Ambystoma mexicanum. The sequence goes on along the minus strand of NC_090932.1, from coordinate 116,296,067 downwards.
CGACGTGATGGCCTAGGTATTGAGGAGGAGAGACTCCTTGAAGAGGTGGGTCTTGCATTCTTTTCTGAATAGTAGGAGCGTTGGAGCAAGTCTGATGCCAACAGGGAGGACGTTCCATAGTCTTGAGGAATGGGCAGAGAAGGCTTGCTTTCTGCTCCTTTCCTTTTTGCAGCATCGGATTTCAAGTCTGCTTGTGCCTGGCTTCTGGTGATGTGCTGTCTGCCATAGATGCAGAGTTTCTCCACAAAGTAGCTGGGTGACTTGAGGGCAACTGCCATATGTAACGTTATATTGAACCTTAACCTGGGGAGTTCCTTTCAACCCCCAATCAAGGAGCTCTACAATACTCACTTCAGTTTATTGTTTTAGTGCTGGCCTCTTTAAAGACTCATATAGAGCCCCTTAAATCTCCCCCCCCTGTGCCCACGGTGAGCCAAGAACCAGGCCGGGGTATGGAAAGAGAATATATTTATTTTATTTATAAGCTCAATGAATAATAAGTTGATTAAACTACAGCCACCACCTTCTATGTGGCAGAAAACACAGCTTCAATTACAAAACAAACTTTTTCTACCTTTAATTTTGTCACACAAACATGGAACACAGGATGAATGAACTGGTCAAGTCTCTTTACCTGTGAACCCAGTTGAATGTTGAATCTCAATAATAATAATATGGCACAATGCTAGAACATAATCCTCACGTTTCGGTTAATGTTAAAAGTAGGCACAATTGTGTTTTATATAAGCTAGTTCTCCTCCAAGGCTTGGGATATGTAGTTTTTGGCACGCTCAAAATGCTGGCAGTTTAAATCACAGATGTGTAAAATGCATATGTCCAATAGGACCTCACCAGAATTTAGCATAGGAATAGAAACAGGGCTAACTTAAAAACAAGACATACATCACACATTCAGTGTTAGATTCATGAGGTCTCACTTTAGCAAAACATTTCTTTTTTTATTATTATTTATTGTGCATCGGGCAAAAAATATGGCTTTTAACATAACTTAAAAAAGAAGATAATAAAACCAATGCATCAATTTAACATAGATAAGCAGAACAAAGAAAAAAAGGGGAACGGAATGGATTAATAAAAACAAGACAAGAGACCTCAAATTCTTGGCAAAGCATTCACCATCCCCTCTATGCCTAACAGGTATAAAACTGTTCAAACTAAGAACACCTCAAATGTAAGAAACATTTCATTGCTAGAAATTAATCTATCCCAAAACATATCTGAGAGGAGGGAGTCAGAGTGGTACACAAAATGTTTGAATCTAGAAACTCTCACGTGCCAAGTCCAGGCACACTCAGTCAAAAGATGACGAATTGTCTTAATTACATTAGCACTACACTTATCACACAGATTAGTGGGATAGAGATCATTAAAACAAATATGGAGGATTTCCATGGTAGGCACGTAGGCAGCAAATTAAGCCTTAGTCTTATAAAATCCATTTGTGTTCTTGAATCTGCCAGTTTCTTCAAATATTGCGGCAGGAGGGATCTTGGTTTATCTATTGGCGAGGGGGATGCAGACAGTTTGGCTCTCCTCATTTTATCTGTGGTTCTTGTCCAGTCCATCCGATGTAAACTTTCCTTTGTTTTTGAGGGATTGTGAATAAGTATATCAGCATCTGAATCAGAAAGGGTAAGCAATTCAACACATCTGGCCCTCAAGGTATTTAATAATAGATTAGAAGACTTCAACATGGTGACAGCTATGACCTCATAAAGTGATGATTTGGGGGGGGGCAAGATCAATCAGTAGCAAGGGATCCATTTCCACTCCAACCAATTTTTCAGGGACTTAAGACCAAGCTCAAATCTTAAGCAGGAGATTGAGGCAAAGCATTTCTCCCTCAGCCCCAAAAACCCAAGCATCAATGATATGCAGCACCCTTCTGTTCAAAGGGCAGGTCTATGGTGTAGGGACAGTTTAGAAGTTATTCTTCCTGACCCCACCTCACTAAAAGGTGTGTGCTGGGGAAGTTGGACAGTAAAATGGGGATGATTTAGACAGTTTGGATTTTCAGACCCCTTTCACTTAAAGGCCTGGCAGCTTAGAATTTTATTTTGTGCGCCCAAGGGCATCCCTTGGTTAAATATAACGTTGAAAGAGTGGTGATGATTGGGAATTTTGTTTTAAGATAAGAATACCTTTTTATTTTCAAAGTACGTTTTGGGAATGGGTTTCAGTTGGGAATCTTCGTTTTAGGGAGGAACACCCCTTTTCATTAGAGAAGTCAGGGTGAACAGGACAATCAAGGCACTCCAATTACTTTAAATTACTATTTTGTATTTTCCCACTAGAAGAGAGGGTGAAAGTTTCGAATTCTTCCAAGCACCCCCCGGTCAATCTATTTGGGAGTTAATTAAATTAATATATGGTCAAATATGCTAACAGATATACACAATTACACCCCATCCACTAATGAATGGAAGAGAACCCACTATGAAAGGGAATGGGTGAATTAAAAAGAACCTCACGCTGACATTTGGTTGAAAAATCTACATACTTTTCAAAATCACTGGGCTGGCACTCATGGACTGAGCAGGGCTTCACACTTCAGGAAAAACAGTGTTCTGGCCAGCACTTCAGTCAATGGTCCACATTGATCCTCCCTCCATGCTTCCAGGGAAGTCTCACAGCCTCTGTGTTCTAGTCTCCTGAGCAACATTTCCACCCAGATGAAATTTCAGCAGATATCCTTTGGTAATTTCTGGCAGCTCTCCCTTGGTAATCTTTTTGCAACTCTCCTCTCTTCCATAGTGGAAGACCTTTTTACCCTCTAAGCCCCTCCCAAAATCAGGGGGTGCAAACATATCATCTGGCAACCAGGATTGCCCATTAACATGTATCTCCAACCCCCAAGCCCAGACCCTGTCTAAGGATTCGCAAGCAAGCAAACATGTTTATTCGGTTGTATAAAAACAGCCATTAAACGACAGAGATACACATTATTACACAAATCCAGGTTACAATTTCATAAAATTGCAGTTCCATACAAGATAAGGGAACAAAAAGGAGAAACATAGGACCACATCACCCTCTGAATAACACCCCATGCCAGGGCCTGGCATCCAAAAAGCCTACCCGAACACGGCCCAGGGGAGTGAGGTTTGCCCCAGACAGGGGGAAGGGCCTCCTGACTGGCCTCAAGGGATGTTTGGAGCTTAAATATAAGTGTAGGCTGATTACAATTCCGCTCCCAGGCGTCCCTCCCGTCCCCCTCCATTGACCCAGGACCCTACTCGCCAGTCTCCAGTCAGAAAAGGCCAGTTCCACTATGTCCTCCGAGCTATTGCCCAAACTGGCCATTCTCCGAAAGCCCACCAAGGATTCCCTGGACACAAAGGAACAACCTCTCACGGATCGTAACCAGTGAACGCTTTTATTTACGAGGGACTCCCTGGACTCCAGCAAGTTCCTTTCCATTTTTGGTACCCCGTGGAGATACACTGTAGCTCGGCCAATCTGGCCTTGAACAGGAGGCTGAGATGGACCGTCTCTGTGTCGTTGACCACAGTCGATCATCCCCCCATGATGAGGGCTTATTGAACCTACTGGATTTGGGGCAGATTCTACCGCCCCACTGGGTTCACTATGCTTGGATCCCCCTACCCTGGGAACTTTTTCAATGACCGAATGTATCATCCCAGACAACAAGCTAGGGCCAGAAGAAGTTGGGGCTATAGTCTCGGGACAAGGAGGGTCGAGGTTCTTAGGGTGTACCAAAGAAAAGTCAGAGAGACCCTTACAAACAATTGGAGTGGTAAAGGACTCCCCCTCCCCTTTCCCCTTCCCCTGAATGGCTATTAGTGTTGTAAGCAGATTTCTAATAGCAGCCAACTCTGCCAAAACTTGATTACACTTACACCCCCTGAGTGACATGTCCACCTCGACTGATGGGTTGATAACCGGCCCTACAGCTGGGGAGGTTTCACAGTTTGGTTGTTTGGACACCTTGAGTGGGGATGGATGAAGAGAGGGGCTAGCCAATAGGCGCACTGTAGACATAGGTACACTCCCGAAACTTCTATTGCCCAGGGGGAGGTTCCATACAAGGACATTGTCAAAAGAAGGGCTGCCCCCCGCAGTTGGGCTGGCCAGAGCAGAGTTGGAAGGAGTCTTTCCCGGGCTGGCACGAATGTTAGAGCCAGATGGCGGGGTGGAGGCCCTGATGTTGCTGGTAGGAGAGGAGCAAGCTGAGGGACAGCTGCTGACTAGTGCTCCAATTCCTGCAGTGACTTCCTCATTGGACTCCGGCATCTCTGTTCCGGGACCAAGAATTCCAGAAAAGGATAACACCTTGGGGAGGCTGACGCTCAAGGTGGAAACATAGGGAGAGAGCACGACTGCAGTGGATGAGTGGAACAGCGGGCTAGGAGGTCTTCCTCCGATGGAGTCTGTGGTAGCCTGAGGCTTAGAGGTACATTCCCCTCCTTCACAAGGATCAGACAGACTGCCAATGTTGATAGGTATTGGACCTTCCCTGATCCCTTGACCTGCGACTATACTGTTCCCCTGCGGTAACCGACAACCTCCTTCTTTCAACTCTAGTGGGGGTTCGGGGGAGCAAGTAAAGTGCTCACCCGCATGTACTAGAACAGAGTTTTGTCCATCCAGATTTAGGGCTTTGACTGGCACTCCCTTCTGATCCCGGGAGTGAAACCTCTTCACAGCCAGGACCTTACGCTTGGAAATGGGGCCCCTCTTTTGGCGGGCGAGATGAACCTCTGAGCAAAAAGGAGGAAGGTGGAAGGGTGAGAACGCTGGTGACGGAGGGGGGGCTTCCTAGGGGGGCTGTGGGCTTTCAAGGATCTCAGAGACTTGAGGAGTGACATTACGGGTTTAGTAGGTCCACACCAGTTTTCACCAGTTTTCAGCCCTTATGTCCAGAACAAACAGACAACAACTCCTCTTACAGTCCCTCGCCAACACTTACTTTCACCCTTTTTCTCCAGGCAGCCGGGCCTTCCTCTTCACCTCCTAAACACTGCGTCCTTGCGCCGCCTTAAGGTCAGAGTGACAAAGTCCTGAAGGTGCACCTCCACGGGACCGCAAACACCCTTCGCGGGACGCCAACACCCGCGCCCTTGCTCCCCCGCGGGCTTCCTGCCCTGCGGGGATGATAAGCAGAGGAAATAGAGAGGGGGCGTGGCCTCCCCTCCGAGAATACGGTGGCCCTCCTGGGCTAATCCAGACACCCTTCGCGGGACGCCAACACCCGCGCCCTTGCTCCCCCGCGGGCTTCCTGCCCTGCGGGGATGATAAGGAGAGGAAATAGGGAGGGGGCGTGGCCTCCCCTCCGAGAATACGGTGGCCCTCCTGGGCTAATCCAGACACCCTTCGCGGGACGCCAACACCCGCGCCCTTGCTCCCCCGCGGGCTTCCTGCCCTGCGGGGATGATAAGTAGAGGAAATAGGGAGGGGGCGTGGCCTCCCCTCCGAGAATACGGTGGCCCTCCTGGGCTAATCCAGACACCCTCCGCGGGACGCCAACACCCGCACCCGCGGGATTGTGAATAAGTATATCAGCATCTGAATCAGAAAGGGTAAGCAATTCAACACATCTGGCCCTCAAGGTATTTAATGATAGATTAGAAGACTTCAACATGGTGACAGCTATGACCTCATAAAGTGATGATTTGGGGGGGGGCAAGATCAATCAGTAGCAAGGGATCCATTTCCACTCCAACCAATTTTTCAGGGACATAAGACCAAGCTCAAATCTTAAGCAGGAGATTGGGGCAAAGCATTTCTCCCTCAGCCCCAAAAACCCAAGCATCAATGATATGCAGCACCCTTCTGTTCAAAGGGCAGGTCTATGGTGTAGGGACAGTTTAGAAGTTATTCTTCCAGACCCCACCTCACTAAAAGGCGTGTGCTGGGGAAGTTGGACAGTAAAATGGGGATGATTTAGACAGTTTGGATTTTCAGACCCCTTTCACTTAAAGGCCTGGCAGCTTAGAATTTTATTTTGTGCACCCAAGGGCATCCCTTGGTTAAATACAACGTTGAAAGAGTGGTGATGATTGGGAATTTTGTTTTAAGATAAGAATTTTATTTTCAAAGTACGTTTTGGGAATGGTTTCAGTTGGGAATCTTCGTTTTAGGGAGGAACACCCCTTTTCATTAGAGAAGTCAGGGTGAACAGGACAATCAAGGCACTCCAATTACTTTAAATTACTATTTTGTATTTTCCCACTAGAAGAGAGGGTGAAAGTTTCGAATTCTTCCAAGCACCCCCCGGTCAATCTATTTGGGAGTTAATTAAATTAATATATGGTCAAATATGCTAACAGATATACACAATTCCACCCCATCCACTAATGGAAGAGAACCCACTATGAAAGGGAATGGGTGAATCAAATAGAACCTCACGCTGACATTTGGTTGAAAAATCTACATACTTTTCAAAATCACTGGGCTGGCACTCATGGACTGAGCAGGGCTTCACACTTCAGGAAAAACAGTGTTCTGGCCAGCACTTCAGTCAATGGTCCACATTGATCCTCCCTCCATGCTTCCAGGGAAGTCTCACAGCCTCTGTGTTCTAGTCTCCTGAGCAACATTTCCACCCAGATGAAATTTCAGCAGATATCCTTTGGCAATTTCTGGCAGCTCTCCCTTGGTAATCTTTTTGCAACTCTCCTCTCTTCCATAGTGGAAGACCTTTTTACCCTCTAAGCCCCTCCCAACATCAGGGGGTGCAAACATATCATCTGGCAACCAGGATTGGCCATTAACATGTATCTCCAACCCCCAAGCCCAGACCCTGTCTAAGGATTCGTTCAGGAGTCTAGAACAGACATATCGCAACTCCCATTTGAAATTCACATTTTTCTCTATGTCCATTTTAGCCAGAAAGTAACTACATGGCAAAGGTTTGTAATGCATCAATACATGCCATATATATATATACATATATATATATATATTCCTTTCTAACGGATGGATCAGTGAAGCTTACTTTCATGTCTGCACCTTATTGCTGTGGCATATGGCAATTTAATTTCTCACTGTTTATGCAAAAAGTATGATAGTTATGAACATGCAATTTACTCTCCAGATACCCAATTTTACCCTCCATCAGCTCACTAATTCTTAAATATGGGACATTTTCAGGGCATCCAGAAACACATTTTAGCTTGCTATTGCAATTCCATAAATTGCATGTGGATTACAGATTGCCTTGACTTTATCTTTAAAATGACATCTTCCAGAAGTCTGTAACTATAACAGTTCATCAATTTCTAAATAAAATCTCATGCGCAATGTAAGTCTATGGCCATATCATTAACATATATAATATTTAGCTTCACATCACAGCTCTCATTTATCTGCAAGCATGTGACCAGAACCTCTTGGGCTGAATGTATTTCTAAGGCTGGAGTAAAAGCCATTAGTCTCTTTGTTCTTACAAGTTGATGGGTTAAGGAGATGCTTATCAGGCAGCAGAATGTTCACCTCTGCCACGTAATGCCATTAGGCTTTACTAACATCTGGCACCCGATGCTGTTATCTGAAGTTGACCACAATTTTGATCTTAAAACATTTTATTTTCTTGTATTTTTTCCCGACACTTGGCTGCTAGTCACTTTATTACAGTTGTAAATAACTGGGATGCGGGAGCTTCAAAGCATTTCACTTTCTAGGATCAGAGGCCAGCAGGCTTGCAGCGGGGGAAGCCATTTGCAAATTCTGCCCAGAGAACCACAGATTGTCCTTGGCTGAAATTAACTTGCATGTTGCATTTTCACACATAAGCCTCTATTCTTTAAACTACTGTGTATCTTACTGATTTGGTTCACTTTGCTTTTGCATCAGTGGATTTATTATTTGTGTGTACACAATATTGTTTTTTAAATATGACTGCTGAAAGTACAAGACTGTTTATTTCAGTAGTTCATAAAATATGTTCTTAATTATCTGCTCTTCATTTTTGTGCTGAAAAGTGGATCTGAGTTGTCATAGTTCAGTGTCTTTTGATGGGTGGCAGTTTCACTGTATAATGCTGCTTTTCAATTTGACCTTTCCTTTTGTAACGAAAGATAGGCCTTTTGATTTCCAGTGCTTGGCCATTCACATAGCTCTTCCTTGTGTTATTCGCAGACACCCACACAGTCTGCCTTAATTGGCACATTTTCAGTATGAAAATCTTTGAAGGCTGGCAGGTCATGTTTCTAATGGGCCTTTCAATTATGTTTGTTTGGACCTTTGATTAAACCCCACACTTAGAGTTTATGCAGCAAGTCTTGAAGTTGATTTGTGGGTGCAGTGGGTGCCAGTGAAGGTCGATGAGGACCGTGGTGTTGTGGTTGTATCTGTGTAGACCCTTTATGAGGCATGCAGCCACTTGTAGGAAACTTCTCAGGGGCACAAGGGAGGATGCTGGGAGGCGTTTGAGGGGCGCATTGCATATATATTGTAGGTGTGTGGTATAGCTGACGTTGTACGCCTCTATGCTGGCCATTTGGTTCACCCTGAGCAACATGATTGGTTGTGGGGCATAGGCTTATGTATGCTTTAGTACGCAATACAATGGCTCGCCTATTTTCTGACAGTAATAATAGAGGTAGGGTGTCTTTGCATTTTATTTGTGAATTCCTGAATGCCTCCTCTTATTCGCATAGCTTATCATATCATACATCTGGTGTGCATATATGAACTGTGTCAGTGACATTCAAGCATTGGCATCTCTGCCACATGCATGTAAGTATTGATTATTTTACCACAAGTTTGCTATTATGGTGTTATGGCCACATAGTTGCAGAAGGCTGTTACAGGCATATCATACATGCAAATGTATGTCTGCAGTATGTTTGCCATATAGTATGACTATATTCATCCATTTTGAGAATTGGGCCCATTGTAATTCTTTTTTTGAACCTTTCCTGCATATTCAGAAATTAAGCCATTTGAAATATGTACTTTAGAGTATGTGCCTGCCTAACCCCATACCTATCAATCCATTCCCTGCTTAACTGATCCTCTTGTAAAGGTGTCAGCCTGACATTCATGTGTGTTCTACCACACTGGTGCCTAATGTAAGGGTCTGTGACCTCTGCCAACCGTTGTTGCAATCAATACCTTCCGTGCATGATGTAGGTCTATGAGAATGAACAGTGAATAACCACTTCGGGACTACATGACTTGGGGCAGGTAAGCAAGTGCCCACTGTGGAGTCCAGTAGTCAAGGCAGGTCAGCTGATATTAAAATAAATGAGGTGAATAAAATAAATGAGGTGTTATATTCACTTTTGTCATCTTTTCAATTCTGTTCGAGTAGCATTACAGTGCAGAAGTTCCTTAAAAAACATCTAATCGAGTTTCCTTCTTTGGTCAACTTGCAAAAACATTCTGGGGATACTTTTGAGATCCCTTTAAATGAAGACTACTAATCATCTATAAGAGAAGCACAGTTGTGTCCTCTATTCCATTAACAGATGTAAGTCCTTTCGGATACAATTCTTTCAACAAGCATTGTCCTGCTACAATAATAGATTATTGAGCATGCAAACACATTGTATTGTCAAACATACAGTGACAAGTCGTTACTTTGCCCTAATTACAGTATTGTGTCAATCCGATGGTGCAGTGACATTGGCAAAGAGTCAGTAATAGTGTGCCCATGCTTGGCTGTACTGATCTTTCTCTGCAGCTGGCCACTAGGTGGGAACTGAATAAGTGAGTGACAACATGAGGTGGGCTGAAAGGGAGCAGAAACAGAAAAAGGGCACATTATTTCTGTTTGCACAGAAGAAGACCCAAAGGTGGACCAAGATGTCCCACAGGTGGCAATGAATGGAAAACGGTCAAATCTATGCTCAGTGAGCGGGAGTGCAGGGGGTAATTGTGGAGATCATAGGCCACAGCATTCAATTAAAAAACCTCACAATGATGAGTTTTAACATGTTTTAGTCACACATAAAAAAAGACCTGTCTGTGCATGTATGGAGGGAGCTGGGTGCTCAGTGTCTTTGCTTGCATCTTCCCTACACCTGAATGCACAAATAGCGCACTATGCCCTCACTGGACCTTACCCCCACCTGTCATGTCTCACGATATCTCTACAATATTACCCTTTTTAACATAATAACATTTACCATCTTGAACCTCTGAGGAATTCTGCTCACTTGAGTGGGTTCCTTGAGACTCTGACTACTCTCAGTGCTGTTCTTTTCTTTGTATCTATCCCTTGGATGCCTTCCCTAGTTTCTCCTTCTTCTTCAGTTACTCTCTCATGGATGACTCCCCTGTCTTCATCTTTCCCGTTCTCTGCTCCTTCTGTATTCTTTATCCAAGTTGAGGGTTCTTTATTCCCCTCTCTACAATTGTCCCTGCTTAGTTCACCATCTCACAGAGTGTTCTGTTATTCTCGGCCCCTGTGTTCTCTTTGTGGGTATGATGCTACTCTCTCAAAATTGCATTTCTAGCAATCAGAGGTCTGTGCATAATGCTCCATGGATGTTCTTATTATCTTTTATCCTCACTTCATTCAGATCTCAATACTTGATCCCTCTTTCTGTGCAGATATTTTGGTATTGGATTGTCATCTTCTCATCACAGAGAAGGGGGTTGTTCCTGTAGCGCTGTTGGTAGCAGTTCTGTGGGCTCCTGTCCTTTTGTAAATGTATTCCCCAGAGTTCGCCACACTGCAGTGCACTGCTTGTAGTGTACCTTTAATATAAAGGAGTGGTCAGAAAGGTAGCAAGCAATCCAGTTGCATGCCTTAAACTGGATGCCAAGGTCAGTGAGAGTTTGGAGGAAAGTGGGTGGTCCACCATCTTGACAGCAGCCAGGAGATCAAGCATAATCAAATATAGAGAGGTAACAGTGGTGAGTAGAAATCATACAATTAAAGACATGTGTGAGAGGAGTTTAGGTAGAGTGCTGCCTACAGTATTTAGAATGGAGAGGATCATAGAGGGTACTGGTATCAGGAATTCTGTTGAAGATGTCATTGAAAGATTTCTGAGTCGGTGTGGGAGGAGATCTACAGCCTGATTTCAGGCTTAATGGGCATCATCCGAGAGGTTTTAAAGGATTGGTAGAACAATGGTTTCCTAAAACCAAGCCAGAATAATTCCACAAGAAAGAGGTTGAGTTTAAAGAGGGTGGGGAGAAAAGACCAGGTGAGGGGTGAAATTCATTTCAATAGATTGTCAGAGATACAGGAGGGTTTAGCAGACCTCAGACTGGGAGCCAGTTAAGGAGAGAAGTTGGGAACTAGTTCAGGAGTACTTACATGCACATATTGTTTAAAGTAATTCCCAGAAATGCACACAAAAAAACATTGAGTGTGCGCAAAGACCATTATGGTTTGTAGAGTGCAGGGTAGTTTATTGGAGTGAGAGTGGAGAGAATTGATGAACTTTATAAAGTATGATCATTTAACAGAAAAAAGAGCCCTGGTGAATGTGAGAAGGGCACTTTTGTTTGTGAGGAAAATAGTGTGGTATAATCCTTATGCTATCTTCATAGGGATTTAGGGTGGTAATTTTCACATGGGGAATGAAGTGCCAGGTGAAAGTCGAATAATGCCTGTTAAATGGGGGAGGCATGAGAAGGAGCAAGAGAAAGAAGAGAGGACTTCACTGTGGCAAGAAAAGAGGTCAGAGAGTCAAGTTTACATTTCCGTCTAGAGATGCATATGCTGTTCGGGGTGAGAACGAGAGAGGAAGTAGAACAGTGACATGGACTAGAGAGTGCTCAGAGGGGGGATTGGATGTGAGATTGGAAACAGAAAATGAAGATGAGAAGAGGACCAGGTCATCATCATCATCATCAAAATGTTTATTTCAGTAAAACAAGGCCTACCATAAAGCCCCAACACAATTAACAATCAACAGTATTACAAATAAAAAAAACAGTATTACAAATAAAAAATAAAACAATTAATACTTCATTAGAAAATCCTTAAAAGTAAAACCCCACAATTCAAAAACAGGCAGATCTTAGTAACAATTATATCAAGGACAAAGCACGCTTTAAAAACATAAAAACAGACCACCCCACCAGAACAGAGTCCACTCGTACCTGATATTATAAAGCAGGCTCGTAGCAATGAAAACCACAACCCTGCAAAATGGGTTTCAGGATATGCTTTCTGATCGCAGAGGACCAGGTCACGAAATTCCCTTATGAGTGAGTGGGTGATGAACGAAGAGAGGCAAGGAAATGGTCATAGATGAGATAACCAAGTTCCAGTTGAAGGCTGGGGAGTGATTTTAGGGAAGATTAAATATTCCACAAGCACACTGGTAGATTCAGTAGGAAGGAAGACATGGGGGAGCTCCTGATACAGAAGAAGGAGTTAAAAAGTCCTGAGGCACTGTAAACCAAAGGGCGATTTAGAGGGGTGGGCGGGCGGGGGGGTGTCTGGTGGCAGTGAATTCAAATGGTAGTGAAGTGAACAGAGGAAAGTAAATGGACAGAGGGATGAGTCTTTCTGATGTAAAGTCCTCCCCCAGTTTCTTTTGAATGCTGGACGAACCGTGTGCTGTCTGAATGGGGAAGCAAAGTAATGAGGTTTGCTGAGGTCTCAGTAATAACAATGAGCACAAGAAGGAGTTGAACGAGCAAAGTAGCTAGTGAAGAAGGAGATTCTTTTGCAGACAAATGGAACATTCTAGAGCCATAATGTAAGACTAATAGGCAAAGATGGTGTGTTATATGGGAAGTCTGGGGTATAGATAAGAATAGGTTGGTCGACATCAGAACTAAAACAATTATAACAGAACTAGTGGTACCACCCGGCGTTGCACAGGTCTGCAGCTGACATGCACGCTGGGGTCTGCTGTAGCCTTGTGTATGTTTTATTGTGTCATGACCTCCTATTTTAGAAAAATCGTATAATCAGCAATCTGCCCAAAGCGCCTGTACTGATAGCATAGGGCCAGACCCTTCTCCACCCCTGTGCAGGGCAAATGGGTGGGGTTGGTCAAATGTCACTATTGCAGGTACACCCCAGACTGGAACGCTGACCTTGTGTTTCCTATTATTGGAAAAGTCTCAAAATCGTCAATCTCCGAAAATGAATGGGTGAGGTTGGACAAACATCCCTATCGCCAGTACACTCCAGACTGGTAAAACGACCGTGGGCCAAGGTTTCAGCCCACCAACTGGCATGGGGCAGGAGCCAACCCCGAACATACATCCACACTTTTACAAATATATGTATAGATTGGCCTTCTCTGACATCATCACATTGTACTTGAGAGGGACTGTTTCACTTCTCTCCTCAGGCAAAGATAACATTTTTAAACATTATTTATTATGCCTGACCCCAGATCTCGCTCAAGTACCATCCCTGCACCTCGACTAAGGTCCATTAGATCCCTGAGGCCCTGAGCACAAGGCCATCCCTGTCTGTGCCCGTCAAGGCATCTGAGGGCCTCGGGCTATGTCCCCTGCCCCACTCGGCACCTCCCGGCAGCAGTTCCTCATTCACCAGCGGATCGGCTTCAAGTTGACCTACATGCCATCGGTCTGCTGCACGCCACCCTCTACCGAGTAATGGTAAGATCACATTGACTCAGTGTTCAACTGAGACACAGACTCCTCCCATGCACCTATCTAATTGGTCGCCGTAACACTGCCGGAACACTAACTGTTCGCTGTAATTGGCTGCATCAGCTGCAGGCATGCCCTGCTCTGTTGCCCACCCACGTTTTGCGTTCTCAGATTGTCCACCCCCTGAACGACCGTCAATAGAGGCACCCCCGAAATCCTTGCACTGTTGTGTCTCCCGCTGCCTCTACTGGCTGCTTAGCCGCATATCCGCATTCTGTTCAGTATCCATAAACACAGCAGGACTGTTCCCTTATGATACTACCCTGACTGCCCCCCTCCGACAATTTGTAGACTGTTTGGGCAAAGTACTGGGACGTGCACCTCTTTACACACAGACCTTGTATGTACACGTAGAACTTGCTATGTAATTTTGCCTGCATCCGCCCCTCCACTATATTAGAACCATTGTAATTATGCCTGTATCCTTGCCACTAGCCCATCCACTATATTAGGACCATTGTAAGTGTGCCTGTATATTTGCCATTCGCACATCCATTATACTAGGACCATTGTAAGTGTACCTGTATATTTGCCATTAGCACATCCATTAGCACATCCATTATACTAGGACCATTGCAGTTGTGCCTGTATCTTTGCCATTAGCCCATCCACTATACTAGGACCACTGTAATTGTGCCTGTATATTTGCCTTTAGCACATCCACTATACAAGGATCATTGTAACTCTGCTTGCCTTAAGGACCATAACGCTCGCTACCCATCTCCCACCTCCAATGGCTTCCTTTCAGACAGTTACCCTCACCATGGCTACTCTCTTACCCCTTTTTCACACCATAGAACCCTCCAGGTTCCTACCCCCTTTCCAGCCTCCCTCACTACTCCCTGATCTCACCACTATAACAGCCTATAGCACTCAATGCGACCTCACTCCTGCTGAATGGATTCATCTTTTCGCTTCCCCACCCACTCCTCTGTTACCCTGCCCACTCAGCCTTACGAGTGCTAGAGTGGGCTTGCGTATCCATCACACGAAAAAGTTAATTACACCCTCCATACCACCCACTATTAGCTCTTACATTAGCTCCTTAACCACTGCTGAATCTACTCATACCAACAAACCTACCCACAGACCTTTATTGAAATCTCCAGCAGCCTCAGATGTTGACACACCAACCATCAGAGGAGCTCTCATTAATGCTAGGTCGCTGCTAGCCCACGTTGACATTTCCAACCTTGGTTACACCCTGCCGCAGGACCAGCTCTCTTGATAGCTCTACCAGATAACTATTCTGTCATCAGAGCAGACAGAAACACTGGCAAAGTTGAAGGTGTTGCCTTCACAGCCAAACCACACCTGGGCCTCAGAGAAGTCCAAAAAGATTGCTTCCCTTCTGCTGAACTCCAGTCGGTCAAACTCCCTCTGTCAGCTGTCCGCACCCTCGTAATCCAATTCATCTATAGACCACCTGGCCCAATTTCCTCCTTCAAGGAGGACATTGCCTTCCCCCTCACCCAAAATACCAAACCCTGCTCTCAAATCCTTCTCATGGGAGATTTCAACCTTGGTCTGCAGGACTCAAATTACATGAATGCCACTACCATTGAAACTCTATCTCTCAAAACTGCATCCATGATCCTACCCACAACAAAGGTAGAACCATGGAATGGTTGGTAGACCTAAACTGTACCACCACAATCCTCAATAATGTACCATGTGCGTGGTCAGACCACCACTGCGTTATGTTTACCCTACAGGATAGTGCTTGCCTCAATGCCAGCCCTCCCATCGCCCCTCATATCCTATCTAGAAATAATCGCAACATTACCTTGGACAAACTAATTCCACTATTACAGCCCATTATCAATCCTCTTAACAACTTCAGCAATTATCCTTCCATGCTTGTAGACCTCTACAATCACAATCTAGATCAAGCTCTCAACCAAATCGCCCCATTAAAAATCAGAAAGGCTACACCAGTAGCACACCTAAATAAATGGTTTAATTCTAACCTAAAAACTCTTCGTAACATCAAAAGAGCTACCGAAGCCACGTGGAGGAAAACACCCCCTGTGCCCAATAAGTAGAAGTTCACCACGGCTGCAATCAACTAAAAAGCAGCCATTCTCAATGCCAAAGAAGAGACATATAATACCAAAATTCAAAACGCTAAATCAGGAACCAAAGAGCTCTTTACCATACTGAGGGAACGGGAATCACAAACCCCACCCACTGAAACCTGCCCTAAAGACTCTACCTGGTGTGCCAATATCCAATAGGCATTATCAGATAAAATAGCCCTGTTACAAAGCAAAATAAATATTAAAAAGAGAAGCCTATCCGTGAACACCAATCCAAGCAAAAACCCTGACCATCAGACCCCTCCCTGTCACCCATTCTACTTCTCCCCAGTCACCACTGAAGAAGTAGAAAACATCATTGCCAGCCTAAAACCTTCCAAATGTGAGGGAGACATCCATCCAGCCCCAGTCATCAAGGAAGGAGTCATAGAACTAGCGCTGTTCATCACCTCCCTAATCAATTCTTCCTTTAAAAGCTGTTCAGTTCCCAACAACCTTAAGGAGGCATGGGTCCTGCCCCTCCTCAAAAAACCTAATCTAGATCCTAACATTCCAACTAATTATAGACCCATCACTACAGTCCCATTCCTCCTCAAAATTCTGGCTAGAGCTGCCTATCTCCAAATTCAGAAAAACCTGGAGAACAACAACCTCCTAGGCCTGTGCCAGTCTGGTTTCAGACCAAGGCACGGTACTGAAACAGCCCTCCTCGATCTAAAAATCCAAATCGACGAGGCCAAAGACAAGGGAAACCTCTCCCTCCTCCTACTGTTGGATCTTTCAGCAGATTTTGATCTTGTAGATCACCAAACTCTAACTAAACATCTGACCACTGCTGCTTCATTTTCTCAAAATGCCTCCAACTGGATCCAATCCTTCCTTTCGAACAGAACATCCCGTGTCTTTACACCCACAGCTTCTGCCAACCCTGTACCCATCACCTGCGGTGTCCCCCAGGACTCATGTGTGTCACCCACTCTCTACAATATATTTACTAAACTCCTCTTCAACCACCTTGACAGCTTGGGTGTCACCTACATTAACTATGCAGATGACACCCAAGTCCTCAACACTCTCACGGGCACCTATGACCAAGATTCCAAAATACTAGACAAAATATACCAACACATTCAAGCATGGATGGCTTCCCACAACCTTTGTGTAGACGAAGATAAGACGGAGCTTCTTATCGTAGGCTCCCAAGCGTGCCTAAACAAACTAGATACTCAGTACATAGCTTTCAATATTGATGGGAACATCATTAAAGTCACCAGCGAGGTTATAACACTGGGCATCTATCTGGATTCCACTCTTTCTCTCAAAAAACAAGTCAATGCAACAGTGTCAGCCACAGCTTACACCAACAAACTTATCAACTCATGTAAACCTTACCTATCCACCAACAGCTGTCTCTCGCTTGCCAGAGCCCTGGTCCTATCGAAGTTGGACTATTGCAACACTCTGTTCTTAGGTTCTTCCAAACAAAATCTAGCTACATTACAAATCCTACAGAACAATGCTCTCAGGTCAGCCTTAAACATCCCTCGGTCACACCACATCTCTGCCATGAGACGGGATACTCATTAGCTCCCAGTGTGAGGTAGAATCTCCCAACACACACTAGTAATCACACACAAGTGCCTATCCAAGTCAACACTGGACTATCTTGCCGACATTTACCCCAGGACCCGATCCTTGAGACCCACTGTATCCCTCTACACTCACTCTCTCAACATCCCAAAGTTCAATCTGAAAATTGCAGGCGGATCCAGCTTCTCGATCCTAGCCGCTAAGCTCTGGAACTCCCCACCCATTGCCACTAGGGCAGAACCCTCCTTCTGGGCCTTTAGAGCCAAAGTAAAATTATGGCTCTACGAACAGCACAACCAACACAGCTACCCCACTCTAATTCCAGAGACCTGTTTCCTTTGAATTCTGTTCCTGCTTCCCGTATGCCTATTTATGTAACAACTGTCACTGTATTCTTGTCCTCTGACTTTCTGTACATACTTCCAGCATGTTTGCCATATTAATGACCGATATGTAACACGGGTCAGCAGTAATTATCTAACTGTACATTAAACCTGTAACAACTGTCTCTTAAGCTAAAGCACCCAGATACCTCAGGGTTAGGTGCGCTCTACAAATAAATAAACTAAACTAAACTCCTTCTGTTGTTCCTCATTATTCCCTTCTTACTCCCCACTTACTCCTTCTGACTCTTCAACACCTACTCACTTTCCACCTTCTTATTATTCATCAACTCCTTACTTTCCACCACCTCCAGCCTCCTCTCTGACCACCTCTCCCCAACCTCCTTCCTCCTTCTCCTTCTGCTATTGCCTTCAACTGTCTCCAAATGTTCTCTTCCATCTCCACATTTCCTCTCTCCCTATGCCAGATATTCAATCAGCACTCCCTGTTACGACAGTTTTTCGGAAGTGCTACCCACTTCTTCAAAACCATTCAACTGAGGCAGTACAAGACTCCACTCTTAGTATAAGACTGTACCACCTGAGTACATGGTAGCGTAGGCAGAGCAGCCAGGCTTATTTTAGGAGCGGGAGAGGGCAGTAGATACAGTACAAGTGAAATTGTAATACGAATGATCCAAAGAAACACTGAAACACTATGTATTGTAAAAATAAAGGATTTATTTAAATACAGGTAGGCCCAGACAAATCTAGGGGTTAAGTAAGTACTAACACATTATATAAAATCACAATATAAAAACACAACACTATACTTGAAATCCACAGACCCAAGTATAAACCTTATTTGGAACACCTTACAGTAGTTCTAGATAAGTCAAAACCTTGTTATACACATTTAGTATAGGTCAAGCCTATTCTTTGGGAGTAAAAGACCAATGGTTAATTTCAGATTACATTCAGTAATACAAGGGAAGTAGGTCCTTCCAGTTGTACAGTGACTCTTGGAACAAATCACATAAACAGTCAACTGGACAATATACTTTTGGTGAATAGTTCAATACTTATCCTAGGTGCAGTAAAAACCTATAACTACTTTAGTCATAACACACAGTTATACCAGGTGAGTAAAACCTAAGGATGTTATATACAATTACAGATGCTTTTGAAATCAGGGAACCCCAGATTGAGGTAAGCAATAACTCTGGTAACTTATTTTGGATGGCACACAGCTAACACAAGGTAAGTAAAACCCACATACTTTAACTTCACAATGAAGGGGAAAGTAAAACCCAATGTCACACTTTACTGAATAGTTATTCTAGGTAGGCAACAACCTAATGTAGACATATTAAGCACAGGCTAGCAGCAAGTCAGGCGAAGCAAGACCCAGTTGGGGGACACTCATATAGTTATCCTAACAGGACTAACCTGGTGATACCAACATTTGGAGGACACTCATACAATTACCCTACAGGAATATACTGGTGAAACCAACACATTACTTTTGTAAAGAGGCACAACCTTATCACGGGAGGGTAAAATACCTTCACATCTACTTTCTATTAGACTGGCAAAACAGTGGCTAAGTAAGAAAAGATGTTAACCATACTTTTAAGAATAGTGCATCACACATTCAAGATCAGTAAGAACTTTTGTAACTGTTCACTCTTAGAATTACAGTTTCCAACCAACTCTTTTCAAGTAAGTAAAACACTTGATTTCTTTTCTTGGCAGAAGTCCCAATCCCTTCAAAGTATTTGCCTTATTCTTGGAGCATGAGTGTTCTCAGTGGCAGAAGGGGGGTCACTAGGACTAGTGACCAACAGGCAGTGTTAGAAGAAGTTCTTTAGTAGCAAAAGTCAGAGTTTCCTTAGGAAAACTGGCAAAGAGGTGACTACTTTACTTTAGAGTTAGAAGAGGGCCCAGGGGCTTCACAGAAGACACCCTAGCAGGATTCTAGCAGTGGGACTGCGTGCACTGGACGAGGGACCTCCCAATCACAGAAAACACCCCAGGACCACTTGAACTCCCAAAAGGCTTAAGGTAAGTATATACCCAAGCCAACTCAGTACCTCAGCAATGAAAAATAGATTGCAGCAGAACTTCAGGGACTGCTGCCAAATACCCGGTCAGTATATTCCTTGTTGTGGGGACTGAAAACAAAACCTCAGAAGGGATTTTTTTCAGCAGGGATCGATGAAGAAGGCTCTAGGCAAGATTTCTCTCATGGCTGAATGCGGTTCTGCGGTTTTGGCGCCTTTTCAAGGAGCACAGAAGAAGACAGAAAATTGCGGTGGAATTCTTGTCTTTTTAAAGGTCCAGCACTGTTGTGAGGGGTGTTTTTAGACTTGATCCGTGTCTCTGGAGATACACCAAGATGCCCACAAAGTTTCAGTGAGATTCAGAATTCGAAAGACCGTTCACCGCACAGTGGCTGGAGGTCCCAGGGTATTGGGGTATTGCAAGATATATTGTAAGGTCGCAGCAACCTGTGGGATGGCTCAAAATGCAGGTTTTCTTGCGTCTAGTAGGTCTCATCAGGCTCTGGGTTCGGGTCATCATTTCTGGAGCCCCCAGATTAATTGGAAGGAAGGGCTGCAGCAGGCTCAGGTTACACAGCAGGATCTCCGGTAGCTGGAAATGGTCTCAGCCGCTTTTCCTTTGTCATCCTCTTCAGTTTAAGTTCCAGTGGTCGTCATGACTTCAGCTTCCAGGTTTCCAGTATTTATCAGGAAGTTTTGGACTCCTCCCCCACTTCCTCTGCTTACAGACTGACTGGAGCCTGGGTGGGGTGTCCAGGGGACTCCCGCTGAAGACAAAACTCACACAAAGGAATTTCCCACCCTGGATGTCAGGGGAAGGAACAAAAAACGAAAAGAAATACTAAAATGGCAGAAAAAGAAGACAGGGGCCATTTTGGTAAAATGAGCACCCATAGGTGCCTTTACTGCAGCTGTGATCACAGCCTGCAGTAAAGGTGCACCAAATTAGTAAAAGGTATCACTGCCACCAGCCATTAAATGTAAGCTTGTTACTGTATCAGAATTGTTACAGTTTTAATGTGAAAAGGGGATACATTGTTTCTCCCCAGCACTCCACATAAGGTGGGGTGTGCTGGTTTCACCTAACAAAATGTAAAAGGGATCCAAAGATCCTTTCTACCCTTGGGAACTGTAGTTCACTCAAGGTTAGCACACAAAACTTAAATGGGGAGCCCCTAGGGCAAACCAGCTACAACAGGCACGTATTGCCAATATGTTTTTAAACATGATAACTTTAAAAAGACACTATGTAGTGTCTTAGAAATGACACCCATAAAAAGAGTTAAAGATTAGGTGAGTGTGGAAAAAGGTTCCCACTCACTGAGGTATTAATGAAAAATATCCCACTAGACAAGCAACATGTTCTGGAGTTGAAGCAGGAAGGAAGATTTGCCAGCTCTGTGGAAATCTTACCTAACACTCCCTCCTCCTGCTGTGTTGGGATCAGGCCAATCTAATGGGCTTTGTCTGGATGGGTTTCTCCTGTTTGGCTGGAGTTCTCTAGGCATGCTCGGTGGCTGGGATGGTTTGTGTTTCTGTCCCTCTAGAGGAAGTCTTTACATAGGATTACATTGGAGCACACTGAAAAGGGTTCTCTGTTATGGCAGGACTAGTAGAGGGTGCAAGACCCAGAAGCCTCAGGAGCAGGATTCAGCCCCCAATGTTAACTAATGAGGAAATACTCTACAATAGGACCTGCAGAACCCAATGACCATAGACCACGGGGACAGCTGAAGGTGATTATCTTGAATAACCTACCAAACTACACCCCAGAGGTATGTATTTACCCTGTTGGTTCCTAAAACACTGTTCCCGGAGAGCAGGACAAACCATTAAGTAAACTCTTCTTGTTTTTTTATTGTAAAAATATATTAGTTTCTTACAAACTTCATTTTGCATTTATCAAATCATTCTAAAAATGTCATTTTAAACCTGTAAAAAAAAATAAAAGAAGCCAGTTGAAACACCAATTAAAGAAAGCTCCCATCGCAACTTTTCCCCAGAATTTACAGCATAGAATTTCTCACCAGATTAACCAACTATTGGCTTCAGCATGTTATCAAAGTAGTCCACTACTGCACATGTTCACCCATAACTCCCTCCTGATAACATTGATGACCACCACGTGTCCATGTCCCCATTTAACGTGGCAATGTTCCCCAGAAAGTGAGACCTTTTCGTTTTTAAAGTTTCACATCTTGCACCAAGATGCTGTAGGTGTTCCACGTCCTAGTTACAGAATCGACACAGATTGTCACTTGTGTCCGGCTGATGTTTTAGGTTCTGAATTTCCTTTGTTGCATATAGATTTATCTTTAGCCACAAGAATTGATTACAATGATATCTGGAGGGAAACATTACCATATACTTTGGAAGGATGTTCTGTACTCTTTCTTCTCCAGCATGGTTAAGAGCTGTCACAAATTCACCATGTTTATCTTGTGTGGCAATCTAGTCCCATTCTAGCACTTTCTTCTTTGCGCCACATGAATTGGTTAACAAGGTATCTGTGTTGATGTTTAAATGGACTAAGTGAACTTGTAATTTCTTAGCCAATCTCTCAAGGTGCCCTCTCTTCTTTTTAAAGGACTACATGAAGTCTCTTGACTTGCACCATGAACCAACAAAGACCCTGATGGTCATAAAAAGAACAATTGTCTTTCAGACGAATGGGACCCACCATACAGAAGTGGAAACAGCGACAGTGGTGGATCCAGGAGGACTGAAGAATCTGCACATGGTGGACCTCAGCAGGAACACAAGGATGGCACGCCAGCCAAAAAGGCCCTTCAGCAGGTGATGAACAGAAACAGCCCAGCAACCAGAGATGGTGGGGTACTGGAGCCCCAACACCTTTCCATGTGTGTCAGCTTCCGAAACCAAGGCAGCTGGTCCTGGAAGGTAATTGCAGCAAAATGAGATTAAACAACCCAGAAAATGGTCTCATTATTTAACGACTGGTTCCATTAGATGAGGATGATGGATATCAGGGTGAGAAAAACTCTGGAACGACACCCAGAAGCCAAAAACCCAAAATGGAGATATGCCAAGACCACTGTGTCAAGCCTGTATGGCCACAAGAGGGTTGAAAACACAGCTATGGTGAGACATTGTGGGAAGTCTTCAAGCAAGTTAGCAGCCATCATCACCTTCCAGAACACCAGCAGCACTGGGGTCAGGACCACGAATTCCCTTATATGTCCCTTCACTTGCAAGGGCTGACTTTTGCTAACCCATCTATCTCATTAGGGGATTTAAAACAAAGGTGTTGATGTCCAACCAAACAGGCTGACCTCACACACTTGGCACAGTGTCCTCTTTCAAGGCTATTTCCCTCAAGCTGCCTGCCCAAATAAGGATAGTGAGTCAAGACCATAGTGGACGCTTGCAGTGTTTTGTATGTGGGAAAGATAAGCCATGTAGCCATATATATGTCATTTACAGGCGTTGGGTCGTTTGTTTGATGGGGGGCCATAGCTGTTGTCCATTGCAGCAGTGGCATCAGGCGGTCCACTGGTAACACTGTGTTGTCTTGGTGCACACGTGTAATCAGTTCTACAGGCTGGCATTCTTTAGCATGTGTTTAACATTTTTCGTGTCATCTTCCACTGCTGGGAAGGTTGGCCTCGGAGGGCTCTAGGCCTGGAATATCCATGTAGAGGAGTGGACATTCTTTGCTCACTCCACCTCCCGGCCTCCAGAAATGGCCATCATCTTGAAGGCAACTGCAACTGAGTGATCAATGCAAGGGGCTTCCCACCTGTAATTTGTCCCACTCTACCAAAAAATAAGGCTGATACCTTGTTCACACCAACAAAACAAAAAAATCTCCTCTTTCTGGACGTATCACCTGAAACGGAGAAAAAGCATAAGCGCTTGAAGCCCTAAACAATTGCTTCCTCGCCCGGAAGTGAAGGGAGGATTGCTTCCGCCGACCAAGCTCAGGGTTTCACGGAAGGGCAAGGAGTCCATCTTCTGGGACGCAGAGAAGGTGGGAGTGGGACTAAAGATGATCGAGGAGAAAGTGGCAGCAGAGGAAGACCATGGACGAGGGGCCGCGAGGGAGTCAGGGGTCTAGATATGAAATGACCAGGATGTGACTCCCGGCTGTGAATCTTGGTGTTCGTGAAGGGGCGAATAATTTAATTGCCCAATCTTGATGTCAACACCTGACGATTGGAAGTGTAGTAGGTTGTTTTATTTGTATTTCATGTTTTCATATAGACAAGAATATAAAAACGTATTTTTTTTATATATATTTCTTTTTTAAACGGCTATCGTTTTTATCTAACGACGTTCTCATCGCCCGAGTCTTGCTGACATGTCAATTATTCAGGGCACGGATGACACATGGTCAGTGGCACGATGACTTCCTTTTTCCTTCTGCATCTGCATGCATCAATCCCCAGGCGGCCGGCTCAATGCATCACAGCTGTTCCGTCGCTGCTGGCGACCTGCAGGTTTGCTCAGGAAATCACCCATTAAGCCACTGCTAGCCCTGAAACCATGGCTCTGCATTAATCTGCATTCATAATGGACCATGACACCCCTGCCGCATCTGGCATCGTTTACGGGACAGGGGAATGCCTGTCAATGGCTGCTTCCTAAGCAGAAGTGGCTTTCTTCTTCCCTTTCGTCCTACTGTTTCCTCGCTTACAATGGTCCTTCTTAGTTCTCCCTTATGTTGGCCCTCACGTCCTCCCTCCCTTCTTCCCTTCCTTTCTGTTGTGCTTAATCAATTAGTGTCAGTTTATTTTTTTATTCCTTCCTTACTGCCCTTCTCTTTTTTTCATTTATTATGTTTGCTATTTCCCTTTTCTTTCTTTCTTTCTTTCTTTCTTTCTTTCTTTCTTTCTTTCTTTCTTTCTTTCTTTCTTTCTTTCTTTCTTTCTTTCTTTCTTTCTTTCTTTCTTTCCTTCCTTCCTTCCTTCCTTCCTTCCTTCCTTCCGTCTTTCTTTCCTTCTTTCTTTCCTTCTTTTCTTTCTTCCTCCCCCTCCTTTCTTTCTTTTTCTCTCCCTTTCTTTCTTTTTTCTTTCTTTCTTCTTTTCTCTCTTTTTTTTCTAATTTCTTTTCTTTGTTGCTGTCTTTCTTGCTTTCTTTCTTCACATCTAGAGACCAGGAGGGGAATGAGGCTAGTGATTGGTAGTGCGTGCATCAATTCACCACCAATGTTAGCAGCAAATTTCCTGTTCTCTTGCCATCTGGGTTTGTGCCACTAGGTGTTGAAAGCAGTCATAGATCCATTACGCCTGGCTTAACGCCCGATTTGAGCTTCAAGGCATTGTTATTGTTTTACCTGGCGAAGTGGAAGCGCGAGCATGCTATTTTCAGAGTGGCAGAACACCATGTCTTTCTTTCTTCCTTCCTTTCTTTCTTTCTTTCTTTGTTTTTTCTTTCTTCCTTTCTTTTTTCCCTCCTTCCTTCCTTCCTTCCTTCCTTCCTTCCTTCCTTCCTTTTTCTTCCTCTCTCTCTTTCTTTCTTTCTTTCTTGCTTTCTTGCTTTCTTGCTTTCTTGCTTTCTTTCTTTCTTTCTTCCCTTTTTTCTTTCTTTCTTTGGCTTTCCTTCCTTCCTTCTTTTCTTTCTTTCTTTCTTTCTTTCTTTCTTTCTTTCTTTCTTTCTTTCTTTCTTTCTTTCGTTCTTTGTTTCTTTCTTTCTTTCCATCCTTTCTTTCTTTTTCCCCTCCCCCTTTCTTTCTTTCTTTCTTTCTTTCTTTCTTTCTTTCTTTCTTTCTTTCTATCTTCTTTATTTCTTTCTTATCTTCCCATCCTTTCTTTCTTTCTTTCTTTCTTTCTTTCTTTCTTTCTTTCCTTCCTTCCTTCCTTCCTTCCTTCCTTCCTTCCTTCCTTCCTTCCGTCTTTCTTTCCTTCTTTCTTTCTTTCCTTCTTTTCTTTCTTCCTCCCCCTCCTTTCTTTCTTTTTCTCTCCCTTTCTTTCTTTTTTCTTTCTTTCTTCCTTTCTCTCTTTTTTTTCTTCTTTCTTTTCTTTGTTGCTGTCTTTCTTGCTTTCTTTCTTCACATCTAGAGACCAGGAGGGGAATGAGGCTAATGATTGGTAGTGCGTGCATCAATTCACCACCAATGTTAGCAGCAAATTTCCTGTTCTCTTGCCATCTGGGTTTGTGCCACTAGGTGTTGAAAGCAGTCATAGATCCATTACGCCTGGCTTAACGCCCGATTTGAGCTTCAAGGCATTGTTATTGTTTTACCTGGCGAAGTGGAAGCGCGAGCATGCTATTTTCAGAGTGGCGGAACACTATGTCTTTCTTTCTTTCTTTCTTTCTTTCTTTCTTTCTTTCTTTCTTTCTTTCTTTCTTTCTTTCTTTTTTCTTTCTTCCTTTCTTTTTTCCCTCCTTCCTTCCTTCCTTCCTTCCTTTTTCTTCCTCTCTCTTTCTTTCTTTCTTTCTTTCTTTCTTTCTTGCTATCTTGCTTTCTTTCTTTCTTTCTTTCTTCCCTTTTTTCTTTCTTTCTTTGGCTTTCCTTCCTTCCTTCTTTTCTTTCTTTCTTTCGTTCTTTCTTTCTTTCGTTCTTTGTTTCTTTCTTTCTTTCCATCCTTTCTTTCTTTTTTCCCCTCCCCCTTTCTTTCTTTCTTTCTATTTTCTTTATTTCTTTCTTATCTTCCTTTCTTTCTTTCTTTCTTTCTTTCTTTCTTTCTTTCTTTCTTTCTTTCTTTCTTTCTTTCTTTCTTTCTTTCTTTCCTTCCTTCCTTCCTTCCTTCCTTCCTTCCTTCCGTCTTTCTTTCCTTCTTTCTTTCTTTCCTTCTTTTCTTTCTTCCTCCCCCTCCTTTCTTTCTTTTTCTCTCCCTTTCTTTCTTTTTTCTTTCTTTCTTCCTTTCTCTCTTTTTTTTCTTCTTTCTTTTCTTTGTTGCTGTCTTTCTTGCTTTCTTTCTTCACATCTAGAGACCAGGAGGGGAATGAGGCTAGTGATTGGTAGTGCGTGCATCAATTCACCACCAATGTTAGCAGCAAATTTCCTGTTCTCTTGCCATCTGGGTTTGTGCCACTAGGTGTTGAAAGCAGTCATAGATCCATTACGCCTGGCTTAACGCCCGATTTGAGCTTCAAGGCATTGTTATTGTTTTACCTGGCGAAGTGGAAGCGCGAGCATGCTATTTTCAGAGTGGCGGAACACCATGTCTTTCTTTCTTTCTTTCTTTCTTTCTTTCTTTCTTTCTTTCTTTCTTTCTTTCTTTCTTTCTTTCTTTCTTTCTTTCTTTCTTTCTTTCTTTCTTTCTTTCTTTCTTTCTTTCTTTCTTTCTTTCTTTCCTTCCTTTCTTTTTTCCCTCCTTCCTTCCTTCCTTCCTTTTTCTTCCTCTCTCTCTTTCTTTCTTTCTTTCTTTCTTCATTGTTCCCGCCAAATGTTCACTCTCCACCTGCAAAATCCACATGGTTTTCCACAAGCATGTCATTTCCACACTGGCGGAAAGCCATTGCATTCCTAAAGAGCACGCCTGTTTTTTTTTAGCTCCAGTTAAAAGCAAGCAGATGTTGCAGGAATCCCTTGTAAATGCCCCCGACAACTGACAATTGCGGGAGGCAAACATTGTTAACTTGGGATCGCTAGGTTTATCACTTTTTTTGCACTTTCCAGTGTAATTGATGGCAATTTGATGGAGGGGACAAAAGTGCCAGAAAGTGGAAATGTTGGAGGTACCCTCATTGCAGTTGTTCTTTTTTTTTAATGAGGCCCATAGAAGGAACAGATCCCTAAGAGATGTGCTGTGCCACTTATAAAGACTTGGTGCTGGGACAACCAGCATAACTTGCCCCTCAATGGGCAATCTGGAGGGTCAATTTGTGCATGTGCTTACTCCTCATTTAAGGCCTACTCTCTCTTCACAATGGGCCTTTCCGCGGATACTGCTGCCTTTTTAGGAAAGCTCTGAAGACTATGTTCTTTCAAATTGCTTATTGGTAATTTTGCTCTGATTGTGTTATGTTTATCTTTTAATATATTATTCAGTATGTCTTGGGACTGTTTCTTTAAACAGGGCCTCATATGAGTTTGGTGGTAATTTAGCGTTAAATCCCCCGAATTACTAACAGACCCTTTTACCGCTACTGTCCCTCGGTCTTGTGGGGCTACCACTGCATTAGGAGTGGTGGAAGAGCAGTGTTAATCCCAAGGTTTGGACTTCATAGGACTCAGTGGGCATTTCAGTGCAATTACCTGCAACCTGTAATTCCACTGTGGTAATACTACCAATGTTCTACCTTACATCGGAGGATTGTCTCCCAGCCCAATGCTTGGGGTAAATCCTCCACTTTAAGCTCAAGCTCAGACCTCGGTGGTGCGGGAAAAAGATTGGTGATTCCGTTACCACTAAAAAAAGTGGTGGCAATGGAATTACCGTTACCTTTTTAACACAGAGTCAAACTTTTAACGAGGCCCCGTGCCTATATTTAATCATTAAGAATGTGACGTTTGCTGTACATTGCCCCTCTGCCTCTGGGCCACAGTTGAGATATGGAATATTTAAAAATAAATAAATAAACCAAACATGCAAAGAAGTCACTGTGATTAGGCGCACCTGGCTGGTGCGTACACATGCTCACCCTCCTTTCCTCATTGACATATGGCATGTGCGTGCTTTTGATGTTCCCATGTGCAGTGGTGCAAGTGAGACGAATTGCCAAAGCTTGCCATTCATTCTCTGCATAAACGGATGCCTCAGGGCTAGGTGCGCTATACAAATAAATACATAAATAAATAAATAGAAGTGTAACTCACTCCATTGAGCGATCAAAACTCTCATTAAATATGGAGAATCGCTGAGTACATAAAGCACGGCAGCATTACTCCTGAAATGTTAAAAGATCTCTTTTCTTTTTAAAAAAAAGCAAGCATTGAGGGTATGCCTGGAGGCAGCAGTGCAAAGTAGATGGGGTCATTCACTCGTTTATATGTAAAGCAGGGGGTGCAAAACCTTATATGCTCGGATAGAGTTAAGTGCCCAAAGTAACGGAAATACACGTTTTATGGGAACATTATCTGGCACATCTGAGCCTTATAGCAATTAGATAGTCTGGCCAATCTCAACTACCACCGATTCCGTGCACTGCTGCGCAGTGTGTCACTGCAGGTATGCAGACACCCTCTGCACGAGTGGTAGCACTCTAAGCGCTGACATTTCCGATGGTCAGGGCGTTGGTGCATTTGAGTCCGGTTTTGCTGCACTGGCAATCTGAAACAAAATGCAATGAGGCGGTGGAATAGATACTGCGGTGGCATTGCATGTGTCTGTGGTGTTCATGCTCTGAGCATGGCTTAATGTGTGGAGCAAGGGGGAGTTATGCACAGTGCTGGAAAGGGTGGAGTGAGGGGGGTGGGGATGGGATGGGACGGGGAAGGGGTGAATCATGGCAGACAATTGACAGGCTTTTAGTGCGTGTGAAAGGACAGGACTAAAATAACTGAGATGGCTTGAAATCTGCAGAAGACACATAATAAACCAACCTGTCAATGCACTTGAGCAAAAGGAACATTATTCTTTCTACATCCTGAATGGAATCCTAGAATCACCAGCTCGCAGGTTGATGCAAGCATAAACAAATGCCTCTGAATCTAGAAAGAAACACAGGTGAAGAAAAAGCAACTGTTATAGTTGTGGTGCACACAGCATTCATCTTTATGCATTGCTCCCATTTTTAATCACCGACCATTTGCACCTATTGAGTAAATCACAATGGGCCTGGTTTACAAAAGCGTTTTGCAGTGGCACAATGTGTTACAATCGCTTTAAAAAAACGCTTTGCAAATCAGACGCAGCGGCTGTTCCTAATCCTTCAGTGCCACTCTGTCTGCAGCCATGTACCCTTTCCTTGATTTTTACTGTGGGCTATAAGGTGGCGCTGAAAGCGCTACCTTAAAAGCCAAAACGATTGTCATTAACATAACAGCTTCAAATATGGGTTTTGAATGAGGGTCTGTAATGCTTTTTATGTACTTAAGTCCAAAACAAAACCCACCAAAAAAAGAAAAGCCACCCCAGAGTCCTGTTGAGCTCAGAATGTCTCTGGCCGCTGAGAAAAGCAGATCACTGTGGGCGTGACGTATTTAAAATGCTTCAGTGAGGGCACAGGCTGTAGGATTTCCTGGATTCGGGACCTGTGGAGACGATGTTTGCTGGATCCCAAATCCGGGACATTCCGGCCCAATTCCACAACTGATTACACGGTGAAGCAGACTGTAAAACTGGGACTTTCGGCACCTCGCAGCAACCGTCACACTGATGTTGACAGCGGCTTGTCGGTCTGAAATGGACCTTCAAATAGCCCTCTCTCCGGGTGCAGTACCACATATGCCATTCCCGAGGGCCGTCACATCCATTTCAGATCGCATGCCTACATTTCGCTGCGTCACGGGGGCTCATGTTCAACGGAATCGTAATTTAACAGCAGGGAGCCACTACGTTTTCACTTTCACGTAAGCGAGTCCCTGCCACAAAATGTCCATCATTTGCACTGCGGGGTCAAATGGCGGAAATACAAGTTGGTACGCCACCTTTTGACCTTCACATTTGCACTCTAGGCAGCGTTTAATTTTGTTAGTGAGCGCTGCTTGCTATGCTCGCATGGCCCACAAATTAAATGAACCCCCATCTTGGGGAAGGTTTCATCTCACCTGATATGATATATTATTTATAATGCTGGACCCGGGGATCAAACCTGTGTTGCTCTGTGTCGTCTTGCTTCCAAGGCGAGCACGTTGCCCCTGAGCTATCCTCCCAGGAACACTTCCTACTGTGCGCGTCTTGTAAGCTATGTTCCCAGTTGAAGAGAAACCCTCAACTACATGCTTGGTTTACCTGTAATTGGAAATGATCCTTTCCATGGTCGCATGACAGCGAGCTTATACAAATGGATCCCTATGTGGTCCGTCTGCTTTATGCTGGTGCATAAAGCTGGCGGACTGCATAGGGATCTCCAGCATCTGCATCGGCATGAAAATGCATGCCGGCGCGGATGCTGGTGCATTTGATTGGCAGAAAGGAAGGTGGTGGCAGAACCGCAAGTTGCGTTCCGCCCCTCCTCTCTGCCTTACAAATGAATGAAAATGAATCATGGTGTGACTGAATGGCGTTAAAGCCCTCATGACTTTCAATCACGTTACGGCTCAATTGAAAGTGAAAATTGAAAGTGATCTCCGTCGGGGATCATGTTGGACAAGTGAATCATTTGGCGACTGAGAGCCGTTGCATTTACACTGAAACTTAAACGGATCTGCGCCGCTGTATTTTCATCTTTTGCACTGCAGGTTGCAAATATAAATGGCAAAGGCCCTTTTGCCCTTCACATTTTCACTCTGCGGTTTAATGTGAGTAAATGCTGCCTGGCATGGTAGCGTTTACCTTTGTTTGTGAGCGCTGCCCTGTTCCGCTCCGCCATACAAACATTTGAATATGAGACGTAACGTAAATTCATGGTGTAAAAACCTAACGCTACATGGAAATAGAGCTCCATGGCGCATTAGTTTATATTTACAGTGTGCGTGTTCGTTGCATAGTTTGGGAGCCAAATTACCCAGTTTGATCAACGAACCGGTTAGTACCTGACCTTGGTTAGGGTTGCTAAGCTGCCTTAGGCTTTTAATAAACAGTTTTGATTGCTGATCAACTTTAGAGTGATCTGACTATCAATGATTGATAAGGTCATTGGACAAGTGATCTGGGTATGTTGTTACCTCAAATCACGTTTTTTTTTTTAAAGGCCCTGGACATGTTGCATAACCAAAGCTTATGTTTCTGCGCTAATGGAGAAAAAAAAGGGAAAATAAATGTCTGCATTTCTCTGGAAGAAAATCTTCTAGGTATATGCATTGTACTTTCATTTACTGGTGTTTTTTCGTGAGACAATTTTGCAAAATGGCTCACTTCAAGGCGCTCTGGAGGATAGATGAGAGGAGTAAGGAAACTGCTGGGTGATGAGGAGGGGGTACAAACATGGGTGCAGGAATGCATACAATTCGCTCCATTTGCAGTAATTGACTCGCAATCCTGAATGAAAGATTTAAAGTATAGCTCGGAATGTTCTGAACTTTTGTTTTCAATCTTTAAAACTAACACGAGGTTGTTTCCGTATAAAAAATGCACGGAACAACTTACGTTGGCACTTCGATGTATAGTTATGAAGCTCACTGGAGCGTGCTGTGCAGATTTTAATAGCGCGATTTTTACTGCATTGGAAATGTTGACTGACAGCCCCTAGATGGCGCTGTGTGCTAGTGTCAGAGGTGCGGTTTACTCTGCGGCGCTGCCTGACGAGCCAACCTGCAGGAGATCCTACTTTTGTGGGGCGGGAAAGGAAAGGTGTCAGACGGGCCTGCTGAAGATGCATCAGGGTCCCATTTCAAAATTATATCTTGGGGGGGGGGGGGGGGCTTACCTACATCTCTGAACTCTCCAGGGATATGTCAGCAACATACTGCATCGCTCTGATGTAGATTGGGATTTTTAAAGCAGAAGCGGCGCGGAACCGCGGAAAAATAGCACAAATGCCAGCAGTTTCCGTTGACGCAGCTTTGTACTGTGCGCCCTAATTCGGGGGTGGCCAAAGTGGCGCAACAGCCAACTGGGCGCCAAGTGCAGTCACTATCAGCCGGCAGCTAACACCAGCTCAAAAAGGGAAAGGTACACGCACACCCTGGTGATTTCTCGTGAAATAAAAGCATCCTTCACTGGAGTTGACAACTGAGGTCGTTGATGGAGGGCGAGACAGCACTATCCTAAAGCTCTCAGAGTCTCAATGAAAATGCTGATCAGAAAGGAACACGCTTAAGTGGCAAGAGGCTGTGTGTGCATGGACGTCCTGAGTAAATGAAGAAAGGCGTGCTTTGCAGAATGGAAGCACAGACTCGGGAACTCGCGTGTTGTGTTTCTATCCATACTCGTTCTTGGCTCTGAGATCTAACACGTTGAAACATGCCGGCTCCGATAGGTCCCTTGTGCCCTGTTTGCTGAGGCAACAGGGCGCGCCAAAGCGACATTCGCGCACAGTTGCTGTGCCGAAACATCTGGCGCCGAAAGGGCCGTGCCAAAAGGGCCTGCTTCGCTTTCGTGTTCCCAGTTCGCTTAGCTTATCACACCATCAATATTATAAGGCATTGGAAGAATTTTTGAAAATGATCATCAGTTTTCTTTGCCCCACTGCAACACATTTCTGACATCTTTCCTGCGATGTATTGCAGGTCTTGACGATGGACACAATGCTAAGAAAATGGCGTCCATAGTGACTGTGTGCATCCCACAGACACTGATTGGGCCAGGATTCCGGGGCCGAAACCCGCCTAAAGCACAGCAGGGGGCGTTCAGAGTATCAAAGGGCTTCCGTGTTGCCCTCTTCCCAGCAGGAGGAAAGGCAGCCAGCAGGGGAGCTGTCAGGGGCGTAGGAGACACATAGAATCTGGGGGGGGGGGACAGGGGACAACTTGGGGACTTTGCTTTATTTATTGTGTTTTAGTCAAAGAACTCAACTTTTCACAAAATTAGAATTAAAATAGCAGTACGTATAAAAGAAGAAAAGAAAACAAGAAAAATAAAGGATGCAGCAGCAAAGAACATGTCTTTGTATGTTGCATTTCTGGATTTTTCATCAGACTATGAGCTCATGGTAAGAGAGAGGAAATAACAATTACTTCCAGTGGGCCACCGCTAGGACGCCAGCTCGTTAAGAGGCAGATCACCTTTAAGTGGACTCCTGCCAAATAAAGCAGTTGAAGCCTTTTCTACCAACTGCAAGTTGCTACTTTTTTGTGTGCGGCAAGGGGACGTGTGTGTCTCGGTATGGAAAGATGGGGTTTTCAAAGAAAGAGGAAATCTTGTTTGTACCTCTGAGTAAGCCCTGTCATGGGAGTAGAGGGACCAGGTGTGTGATGTTGCTGCTTTGACTGTCCTCAGTGGGGGGGGAGGCACAGCAAACAAGGAGGATGAGCGATCGCAAGCCCACCCCCTTATAAGCACTCCCCAGGTCCGCGGCTGGATGTCTCGGACCAGGGGATGCCTGGTAGGTGGGGTGTATGTGGACCCAGGGGCGTGGTCAGAGGGGCACCCCGCTATGTGGGCTGCCCCTCTAGCACCCCTGTGAGGGCCAGGCCCGCCTCTCACTATGAGTCTGGTCCCTCTTATTCCATCTCATGCTGGCTTCAGAGCCTAGCCTTTCTTTGCCTTTGTTATTCTGAATGCAGAGCTGGACTCTGTTCCTTTCTTGTTTAACATGTGCTGCAAAGTCTGATCTATTTGATTCTCTCATATGTTACTAGAACGGCAGAGCATGGGTCCTCTGCCTTGTTACATTATTCAAAGAGCCCCTGTGGCCTTTCTTTGCCTCTCCCTTGTCTCACTGCTTGCTTACTTAATAGATACCTCCTTGCTTGAACACTCAACATTTTCCCCCTCACACAGCAATGGCAGCTGCAAAAATGCAGTCTGTCTTAAGTTCTATTTGTTCCGTGCCTTGAATTGGCCTCTTATTTCCGCTTTTCTGTCTGTAGGGGAAAGACATTTGCCAGTCACTGCCATGATGGTTCTACCTGGCCATAAGAGGTCAAAAGCTAGCCAATATTGGAAGAACATGGCATATTATGCCAGAGGCTGGCAACTGCCTTCCTAATGCCTACACAAGAGACACAACTCTTGCCTTTGTTTCTAACAGTAATTCGATGGATGAGGAAACGCGAGAACACACATATTGCTTATAAATGAAGGGGATGATGTCACACTTGGTCAAGACATTTTGATCACGCCAGGAGCTAATTTCCAGCTGCGACTAAGCGATTACCTTTTAGACTTCTGATTTTAAATAATGTTAGTATCACCTGGAAAGCACAGAGGTTGCTCAACAGGGTTCCTGGAGCACGAGGGGTACCCTACTCGTGGCCAAGGATGATTGGAGGGCATTCTTGCCCTGGTTTGGATCCTGGCCCCTACAGCCATGATGGCTATTTATTTAATACATGTGTAGCATCACGCAAAACCCCCAAGCATCAAAGCGCAAAGTAAACTGCATGGAGTGGACCTCTTCCATTGGCGCACGTTTTTACTTTTCCGCCACAAAATGGAAGATTTTAACGTAAAAGGCAGGTGAAATCACATTGCTTTTCCACTTTGGAAGAGTGTAAATACCTTGTGCAATTAGCGATTGCTGGCGGTATTGACAATGGCTTCCTCTGGACTCTGCCCGCTTTTACCAGGTTTCATTTCCAAGCAGATCCCAGAGGAATCCCTTTCCTTATTTCCAGCATGAGAATCCATGCTAGCAGTAAGGCCGCATTTGTCTGGTGGAACAGGAAATACAGGGGTTTCTGATGTGTCCACTGGGCTCCCGAACTCCACCCAGAAAATGTACGAAAATCTGGCCAGTTAGAAAAAGCGACAGTAATAGTGTTTTCCACCAATTTTTGTGAACCAATTGACCTGGACCAATGCTGTGTTGCATCGGTAGCTGAATGCATTCACTCTATTATCCCACCGGAAGTTTAAGCCAGGTGCTGAAAACAGGTGTTACATATTCCTGTGCACAATCTGCATTTTGAGAATTAACTAACCAAGCTACCTTACAAATTATATCTCCTCTGGGGCTTTACCGTCTTAACCCCTTAACTGCCATGGGTATTTCCCCCCAGTGCCAAGGCCTTTTTTGGTGATTTCAAATGTCGCCATTCAATCCCTTGTAACTTCTTTGTTACATGAGATATCTCGGCCAAAGTTGTCCCCTTTTTTCCCACTTGTGGGCGGTCGTAATGCCACCCAGGAATCCTAGTTTGCTGTAGGGGGGTGAGAGAAAATAACCAAAAAGGAGAACATTTGGGGTTTTTTCAGAAAATGCCAATAAAATGTTATACAAAAAAGCCTGTGGTGTTTTCCTTGTAAGAGATATGAATACATGGTTTGCTGTGCTGGATTCACCATTTTCCAGGCTTCAAGAACAGATTGAGTGGAAACCAAAATAACCTATTTTGATATGCTAGTCAGCCGTTTTGTGAGAGCTAGGCGATTTTGGCGTTTTTTTGTCCAATAGGACATGCGTGGACAGAATGGAAGAAAAGGGTAGGAAAGTTGAATGGGAAGCCAGAAAGGCATATATTTCTGAAAGGTAGACAATATTACAAGTTTAGGAAGGGGTTATTTGTGCAGGTCAGGCAGCAACTATGTAGGGAAAGATTCCATAGTTTGGGGGGAAATCGGGAAAATGACAGAAAAAAACACAATTTCCACACATTTCACTCTGGTCACCCACCAAAACACGCAGCCAACAATACAGGGCCTACCTGCCCACCGACCGAAACACGCCACCAACAACAGATGTCCTACCTTCCCGCGTTCCCACAGGTGTCCCAACGAAAACGGTACCTCACATGTGTGGATGCACCTAACTCGGCGCAAAGGGAAAAGGCTAACCCACTGATAACCCCAAGCCTTTCGGCAAAGCAGATTTTGCTCATGTGGACAACCTACAGATTTGGGCCTAGGGTGTCGAAGCAACCAAGGAAAACAGAGAACCCATGCATTTCCGAAAAGCAGACACCTGTGGGCACCCCCCTTTTCACTAAAAACATCCATGGTGGTTTAGTGACCCCCACACCCACCCAAAACAAGTTATAATTTATTTTTATTTTTGTTTTTGTTTTGCCTCTTACCTAGGGGCAGATTGTGCTAGCAATCTGCCCCTAGGGAGGGCTACATGAGATGCCCCCCATCCATTTGGGGTGGGGAGAGAGGGCCACCCTACCTTTCCACTAAAAACATCCATGGTGGTTCAGTGGCCCCCCACACCCACCCAAAACAAGTTATAATTTGTTTTATTTGTGTGTTGCCCCTTTCCTAGGGCCAGATGGGCACATGTGTGGCCATCTGCCCCCCAGGGAGACATACTGCCCCAGGCTTGGGGGTGGCTTTGCCAATATTTGCAGTGGCCTCTCTCCCCCACCCCAAATGGATGGGGGCATCTTATGTACCCCTTCCTAGGGGCAGAAATCTGCCCCCAGGGAAGGCTACATAAGGTGCCCCGATCCACTTAGGGTGGGGGGAGAGGGCCACCCCCCTTTCAAGCACAAAAAATCCTGGTGGTCTAATGGGCCCCCCAACCCCACCCAAAACAAGTTATAATATATATATATTTGTTTTGCCCTTCCCTAGGGGCAGATGGCACATGTGTCTGACTATCTTCCCCCAGGGGGGTGGCAAAACATACTGCCCCAGACTTGGGGGGCGGAGTGGCTCTGCTAATATTTGAAGTGGCCTCTCCTCTCACCCCAAATGGATGGGGCATCTCATATACCCCTTACTAGGGGCAGAAATCTGCCGCCAGGGAGGGCTACATAAGGTGCCCCCTCATCCACTTAGGGTGGGGGAGAGGGCCATCCCCCTTTCAAACGCAAACAATCCTGGTGGTCTAGTGGGCCACCCACCCCCACCCAAAACAAGTTATAATATATATCTTTTTGTTTTGCCCCTCCCTGGGGGCAGCTGGACACATGTGTGTGGCTATATGCCCCCAGGGGGGTCAAACGTACTGCCCCAGGCTTGGGAGGGGTGGCTCTTCCAATATTTGCAGTGGCCTCTCCCCCCACCCCAAATGGATGGAGGGCATCTCATGAACCCTTTCCTAGGGGCAGACATATGCCCCCAGGGAGGGCTACATAAGTGACCCCTATCCACTTAGGGTGGGTGGGGAGAGGGCCACCCCCTTGCAAAAATCCCTGGTGGCTAGTGGCCTCACCCGCACCCACCCCACCCAAAACTACGTTTAAAAAAACATCTTTTTTTTTGTTTGCTCCCTTCCCTGGGGGCAGATGATCACCCATCTGCCCCCAGGGTATTTCCCCCATGCTTTGGGGGCCAGGGGGGAGAGGGCAGGACACACCAAACACATATTCTGGGAGGGATAAATGACATTACACCCCCCCCACTTAAAATTGTGGGGGGGATTTGTCCCCCCTGTCCTCCCCATGTCCTACGCCCATGGGAGCTGTGCAACCCTCTTTATCAGATTCACAGGGTCACCCTAAGAGACAAGACCCATTTTTTTTTTAAAAGTTGAAATGCCCTCACGCCGCCAATTGCCAGAGAGGTGTTCCTGCTACTTCTAAAGAAGCGCATTCCATTTTTTATTTTTAAAGAACACACGTTTTAGTGTTGTTTGTAGTATATACTAGGCCACTGAAGCCGTAAGAGAAGATGATCTAAATGTCACAGTTTAGGGGGACATATGAATAACCTTTTTGAACAATAGGCACTTCCATGTATTGGAATATAATGCACTGGTGACATTAATAGCCCTAGAAGGGAAAGCAAAAGGCTGCATTTCAGATGGGCTCTCCGGATACGCATTATAGACATGTCGAGCCACTTAATAATAATGATGATTATAATAATAATAATAATAATAATAATAATAAATAAACATCAACGATATTTGTGACAAGGAGCAAGTTAAGTGGAATATGAAATATGGAACATATAATTTTCAGATTACATTGGATGATGATGGATAGATTATAATGAGTGCGATATAAATAAAATATCATATCATAGCATGTATGTGACTACCTTAACGAGACTCGTGTAGGCAATGTAGTAGAATTATGTTGCCAATTGAGCAATGTAATTGTGTGAGTAAATCACCAAGAATGTTGGATTTCTATTTTGTATTAATGGAAAAACAAAAACAAAAAAAAACAGAAATTGGAATACTCTTGGATGGCATATTTCTAAGTAGTATATAAATATGCAAGACCTTGTGACAATGCATTGGTGTTAGCCTTGAATATGTTTGAATACATGCATTGTTATGTATATGTGTTGATATTGAGGTTTTAGTAATAATGGAGCGCAATAGGGCTATTGTTGAAGTTTATTGATCATCTAGGGGGCACTCACAGGTTGCTCCCAGACAATCCCATTGCCGCCATTTGTTATACTTTAACTATATGATAAGACAAATACTTACCTTCACTCTAGTTAAAGTGCAACACAGATCCTTTAAGGTTCCTGAAGAATGAAAGGTTATAATAATAATAATCACCCTGGCTTAACCCTTCAGAATGTTATGTGATGTTATTGTAGTGGGATTTATACCACACATTACTGCCCTTTGCAAGGTCTCCGGGAGCTCTGGTGGATATGAAAATAAACGAGGGGTCACTTTGCTCTTGGGAAGAGAGGGAGAGTGCACAGCTGCTTCCTGTATAGTGTTGGTAGTTTGTTTAGAAACACTGCTCACTGTGTGTGGGTTTGCTTCCAGGTGGTCTGGGTTGGTGGACATGCAAGGCGTTTGTGTCTGTATGGGAGGCCTTGTGTGCCCATAGTGTATGTATGCATTGACCATGTTGAGATTGTGGAGGAGGTGTGGAGTTTTGCTATTTAGTGTCAGTCTGAAGGGTGTTAAAAGTGTTGTGTGTGTGCGTGACATAGTTGGTTTGCGTGTGGTATGTTTGCAGGAATATCAATGGTTGTAGTATGGATTAGTGAAGGGAAGAGAGTTTAAACCTCATGGCATTGGGTTAAATAACAGATGGGCAGGTAGCTTGTCGGGTAGCTGAACCCAAGTGCAGTGCTGTTAGATATGTTTGGTCTCTCTTTGACAGGACCTATGGCTTCCGGGTTAGCTCAGAATATCAAGCAGCCATGTTTTCACTGCTTTCCTGAAGGTCAGGGTTTTCAATATTATACGTATTCCCTTAAAGAGGGAGTTTTAGAGCTTGGTTGGATGTTTTAAAATGCCGGTCAACCGTATTTCCTTTTCAAATACCTTTTGGGTTCAAGACCTATGTCATTGCTAGACCTCATGGTTCTGTTTGATCGGTATATGGAGATTTATCTTTGCATGGATACTGCTCCTTTGGCCATGAATTTCTCTGTAAAAAATGCAGATTGTTTTTAAATACATCCTTTTCTTGACTGGTACCCGGTGTTGTGACTTAGTGCTGGAGTGATGTGTTCTCTCTTGTTGAGTCTTAATGGAGTCTTGCTGCTGCATTTTGGATTTGTAGCAGGTTTTTGGTGAGGTGGTCAGTCATGGCAAACTAGATGCTTTTGGCATAGTCTATTCATGACATGAAAATAGAGATAATGGCAAGTGTTTGGTATGGAAAAGTTGAGGTAATATCCATCTTAGAGATCTGAGGGAGAAGAAGCATTTCTGTACTGCAGCGTTTACTTGAGGTTCCGGTGTTAGCTCAGCACAACAGCTATCAAATTAATAAAAGTTCTAATTATTTGAGTGGCAATCGGTTAAGGTAGTGTAGTGTCAAATTGCAGCAAGTATCAAAGTGGCAATATATTCCAGTGGCCAAATAGTCACAGTGTCAAAGTATCAACGTGGGAAGTGTCCCGGTGCTAAATTAACAAATGATAAATTATCTTACTTGCACAATATCACAGGGGCAAATTATAATGATCGAAGAGCCTAAGTCGCTAAGTGGCAAATTATTTTGGTGGCAAATAGCCAAAGTGGCAAATATCTTATTTGCAAAGAATCATAGTGACAAATTAGCAAAGTTAAAAATTAGCCAAGTCACAGTGTTCCCTTCTGGCAAAATATCCCAGTGTCAAATTTTCAAAGTGGCAGAGTATCACAGTGGTAAATTATAAAAGTGGCATATAACAGTGTCAAACTACCAAAGTGGTAATTATTGCAGTGCTTATTTATCAAAGCTGGGAAATGTACAGTGGTGAAATATCCCAGTAGCAAATGATCAAAGCGGTCAAATAGCTCAGTTGCAAATTAATAAAGTTGTAAATTATTGAGAGACAAAATATCACTGTGGAAAAATATTGCAGTGGCAAACTATTGCATTGATTATCAAAATATCTTAGTTGGGAAATAGAATAGTTGCAAATTATTGAAGGGACAAAGTATCCCAGTGGCAAAATATCCCAGTGGCAAATTATGAAAGTGGCAAGTATCTGTGAGGTCTCATAAATGTGAGACGCGCAACTTTACGTGAAGGTTTCTCAAATGATGCCATTTTATTAACTGAAAGGTTGTATAAACACCTCATCATCCCTAACCTGACGATGAATGTCCTGCCTAAAATAAACTAAAGGAAAGAGTATAACAAAGGATATCTGTCCCTCACACTTATACATATTTTTTTATTTTATTTCTTTTATTTCTTTTATTTATGTTGTTTAATTAATTTATTTATACCGCGTTGTAAACCCACAGGCATCTGGGCACCACATAAACACAATATAACATTACAAAAGAACAGGACATATTGATATCAGTATATGTCAAGTGGCTAACTCAACAAGGTAATGCATGGCAGTTCAAAAGCAACAAAATAATCCAGCAAAGATGTCGATGAAAGTTTAACCATGTTGCAAAATACCTGGCATGGAAGTTATGCCAGGGAATCTGAGAAGCACATGAAAGAAGTCCTGCTAAGTAGACACACCAGGCACTTGGAGTTCTACAAAGACTTTTAGCACTGTGGTAAGATACCTGGCATGGGAGTATACCTGAAGATCTGAAGCGTTCACAAGAGAAGCTAAAATCTGCCAAAGTACAAGAGAAGTTAAAGAAAGCTTATTGTAGAATTTACTATATTAATAAGAACTTTGTGAATCCAGTACAAAGACACCAAGATAGTGCTGGGTTTTATGGAATGTATTGTTTGAACAAGAACTTTCTAACTCTTGTATAAAGAATCAAAGAGACACTTTTGTGATATCAAGAAACTGTTGTTCAAAAGAAACACTTTTGTCATCCTACCTAAGCATCCAGGGGCAGGGAATCATCCTCTGGATCAATGGATTTCTCCTTGGAGAACACTTTCTGTTGGATGTAGCTTTATATTTTGAGCATGAATATGTTTTGCTAAACATAAGTCAGATACATTTCCTTGCACCCTTAGTTGTTTGTTTCTAGAGTGAGGGTCAGATTAGAATGTTTTGGACACCTGGACGATTTCTAAGTTACTAACGACTTGACACAGACTCATGTAATAATGTAAAAGTTCACAATATGGCAACAGTCTCGCCTTATAATCTGGGTGAATTCCCCTTCCCCAGATTCAAGCAGGATTCTGATCCACAGTTCCAAAAAGAAACAAGAAAATACTGGTTTGCAACAAAGTTACAACACAGTTCTTTGTAACTACGGCTTAACAACAGAAAGCTCCAACACTCTAGTGGTTTCAACAAAAAGGGTTCTGTCTCCTCCTCTTGTAATAGTGAGATTCAAAGTAATTGTCTTCACATAACCAGATAATGTTTTTCTCAGTTCATCAATGGCCATGTAAATTGTGTTTATTGAGATGTTTTCCACCAACTTATTATTTCTAAAGATAAAAAAAAAAACTCTGCAGCAGTCTTATTCAGTTCTTGCTTCAGCAATGAAAGTTTGCCAGAACAATTTGTTCACACCACTTCATCAACTTCTACCTAGTTTACTTCAATGCCAGGCCCACTATCTCAATCACACCTGGTTTACTCCCATGCCAGGCCTACTACTGCAAGTTCGCTATTCGGCTCTACTCCACTGACCGAATAGTAATTTGCAAAAAACGAGTGCTTCTGTGGTTAAGATCAGTTTATAGAAATTTTGCAGTGTTCATCACTTTGCTACATCAGACTGTAAGTAATTCTTCAGGGAAGGTAAGATTCTCATTGGTGCTCTTTAGTACTATTTTGTACTGTACAAAAATCCCTGCAAGTTATGCTCCTGTCCTTCTTGCCACTCTTGTTTCCCCAATGCTTTATCAACCAAACTTTGAAAAGGATA
Source organism: Ambystoma mexicanum (assembly GCF_040938575.1). NCBI lineage: Eukaryota > Metazoa > Chordata > Amphibia > Caudata > Ambystomatidae > Ambystoma > Ambystoma mexicanum. The sequence goes on along the minus strand of NC_090932.1, from coordinate 116,253,749 downwards.
TTGTTTTATTCTGCTTCTTCCTTGGCTTTGGAAATGTGGATTTATACCAGTTTTTGTTATATGTGTCTTGACATATGGGCAATACACTTTACAACCTTAGAAACTGTCATTAGCATTTTATTTGCCTTTGGAAATATCTGTTGGTTTTAAATTACCTGGCTTTTACTTTCTTTATGCTTGGGTGATAATTGTCTGCAATAGGTTTAAAAGTATTGCCCCGTCTGCTTAAAGTCGCATGTTTAAAAATACAGTCATTTGGTTTAGAAAAATAGTGTTTTCTCTGGTTTCTAATAGTTCAGTATTCAAAATCGCCTCCATTATTGATTTCACTGACACACAAGTGTTTTCTAATATGGAAACCCATGCGTGAGCTGCGCGACCGGTATTGGAGTACTCCAGTGTACCTATCAGCTGGTGAATTCACCGGGTAAGGTGTGCATGTCTGACTCCCTCTCTGCTCACAGGTATTCTGCTTCAGTGGCTCCAGCAGCTCCTCCTGATGAAGCAATCTGCTGCTCTTAGTCCGCCGCCACCTGTGCCATTTGTAAACAGAGCTTCCTATGCTCAGGAGGCTCTGTGGTGCACGATGGCCACCAAAGACAGCCTTAACGGGATGAAAGCTCTCCAAACTTTCCCTTCCCGCTGCACAGTCTCTGATTAGCATGTCTTCAGAGGGCAAGCTTCGCTCTCTCATGCTTCCTGCTGCACGACCTCTGCAATTAAGGCTTCTGGAGGCAAAGACCCTCTCACGACCAGGTACTGTTCTCGGCTCGACAGTGGTCCTGGCGTCTTATCTCTCCTCCAGTTTCTGCTTCTGCTGCTTACACTGCTCGCACTGCTCTTCCTGCTCACTAATGGCCTGCACCTAAGGGTGCCTTTTAAGCCCCCAGTATCCCTCAGGTGTGGGTCATTCTCATTAACAATTTGACTACTACTATATACTACAGTCTTGTTCCTCTTTAGTGGTCTTCTTCACCCCAGTACTTCGGGAATTATGGGACTTGAAGTATCTAATGACAAAGTTTGTTTTTCTTACTTCTGTTTTTTCAATAAGCCATTAGAAGGTTGAAGTGTCAGGGGAAGTTGAACAAGGGGGTTTCCCTTTCCTCCTTACTTGCTTCTCCCAGAGTATTGGAGGTCATGGAGTAAAATTAGGATGTATGTGTGCATTTTGGGCAAAGAAGGCTTACCAGGGCTGCGGTAGAGAGCAACCCATGCTTTCAGGCATGTGGATGGGTTGGAGAGAGGAGTCTGGTGATATCATGGGCGGTTGAGACTCTCTACGTGTTCAGCATGCCTGAATGTATCATACATCTGCACTGCATTCTGATGTCAGTGGTGTGGAGGCATAGTCTGGTGTAAGTAGGCAGAGAATTATGTGAACAGCACAACCACATTTTGTCAAGTCCTTGCTGTATTCTGATGTGTACTGGTAGCCATGCCTGCGGCCAGCATACACCGGAGCGGTACGTTATACATACCAACTACAATTTGGTGGTGATTTGTTGTTTGTATGCCCGCTCAGGTAAATTGAATTTTTTGTCTATTTTTGCAGCTGTGATAAAATGGTTAGCAGCAGCGACAGTCGAATGTTCCAACTATTTGAAACAAGAAGAGCGCAGGTTGAACTTCCATGTTCTTATAGGTGGATGACCTGGCAAGTCTTCCTAGATATCGAGCGCTTATTGAACCTTTTCAGTTGTTACCTTTACCATGGTCGGCCCATCGTTTGGTTCATACATGCACAATACCTGCTCATCCTCCTTCCTTCAAGAGCGATCCAGGCTGGTTCTTGATTGCTCTCCTGGAGTATTGAGCAGGGACCCCATCTGACCTTCTTGAGTGAAACATAGCCATGGCACATGTCCTCGCATGACAGTGCCCTGCAGTCCATCTCAGTCTCCCCGTTTTCGATGGTGGTGATTCCATCACAACCACTGTGTGCATTTTACCTGTTTTCCTGTACTTGCCAGCTCCAGTGACTCATTAATCCTTGACATTTCATATATGAAGTGCTTTGATTCAGCTAGTGGTGCTTTTGGGAATCCAGGGTCATGAATTGTATACGATAGTGTGTGTGGTCCAAGCCACTGCGAAAGCGCCGCCGCAGCCCGGTGCTGAGAGGCCGAGGTTACCCAAATGCAGCTGGCACCGTCTGCTGTTAAGTGTTTCTATGTTTGGAATGGAAATTAGACATTGTTTTGGGATAGGTTTAAGGATAATGTGGCAAATAACCAAGTGTTGATTGCTTTTCTGAAGGAAAGGTAGTTTTTGGTGTGGTAGATGGGCAGAGGAAGAGTTTTCCAGATGGTGCAAGCTATAATAGAGAAAAGCTGAGCTGCCAACACTGGTGGAGTGGTAAGGGGGAATAGCGAGGCGGAGAGCTCCGCCCAATTGGAGGTTTCAGGCAGTTGGTAGTGGATGATTCTGTTCTGAAGGAACTCATGTCCTGTATTATGGTGGGCTTTGTGTGTGATACACATGGCTTTGAAGTTTGTTCTTAGGGCAGTGAAAGCAATAAGAAGTCCCGATAAAAGGAATAAATCCGGCAGTTGGCATTTGGGGAAAGATACCTAGCAGGGGAGTAAACCATGGGATCTGCATGACCCCAGAGAAGGATTCCTGGCAGGAGAGTATAACAGGAAATCCACCAAAGTTGTATAAAGTCTCTGACATTGTGACAAGATACCTGGCAGGGGAGTATACAAGAGGATGTAAGAAGTCCATAAAAGAAGTTGTGGCAACCAAATATACCAGGCATTTTGAAACTGTATAATAACTCTACAACTGTAGTAAGATACCTGGACAGAGAGTGTACCAGGGAATCTTAAGAACCCATAAGTGGATTCATGGCAGAGAAGTATACCAGGAGATCCACCAAAGATGTAGAGGAAAGTTTAACTATGTTGCAAAATACCTGGCACGGAAGTATACCAGGTAATCTGAGAAGCACATGAAAGAAGTCCTGGTAGGTAGATACACCAGGCATTTGGAGTTGTAGAAAGACTTTTAACACTGTGGCAATGTACCTGGCAGTGGAGTTCACAATAGAGCGTTCACAAGAGTAGTTAAAATCTGCCAAAGTAAAAGAGAAGATTAAATCCGCCAAAGTACAAGAGAAAATAAAGGAAGCTTACTGTAGAATTTATTATATAAGAACTTTTTGAATGCAGTACAAAGAAACCAAGATAGTGATGAATTTTATAGAATCTATTGTTTGAACAAGAACTTTCTAAATCTTTTTTTAAAGAATCTAAGGAACTGTTGGATAAAGAGACACTTTTGAGATATCAAGAAACTGTTGTTCAAAAGAAACACTTTTGTCATCCTACCTAACCATCCAGGGGAAGGGAACCACCCTCTGCATCCACGGATTTCTCCTTGGAGGACATGTTCTGTTGGATGTATCTTTATATTTTGATCATGAATACTTTTTGCTAAACATAAGTCAGATACATTTCCTTGTACCCTTAGTTCTTTGTTTCTAGTGATAGGGTCATATTAGAATGTTTATGACACATGGATGATTTCTACGTTTTTATCGACTTGACACAGACTCATCCTTAGTTTTACTTTCCTAGGTAGAGAAACTCTTTTCTTTAGGATAGGGTTAGGAAAGGTGTTTATCCAAATCATTTCTGTTTTATAAAAATGTCTGACAATGAGAATATTACAACTTTGTGCCCGCCTCTCATTTCTGATCCCTCACAGGGCCAAGTTGCCAATCTTCCAGTGCCAAAAAATACTAAGAAAATGCCTGGTCGTTATGTTCCTAATAAAAAAGCTACCACTGGACAACAGGAATTGCTTAATTTGAAGTACCCAGACAAGTGCTTAAGTTGGAGAACAGCTACCCTTAATCCTCTATCAATTCTAATAAAAAATGGGTCTGTAAGCCTGATCTCCAATATCCTCTGGAAGGATGAAATACATGCTTCTTATGTGTCAAATATGTCTTGATGGTTGAAAATAGCAGCAAAGAAAAGTGAAATGTTACCACAGATAAGTGAAAACAGCAAGAATGTGCCCTGGAGCAATAGTCTAGATCAAATATTAACATTCAGTATGTTACCATAGTGTTTTAAATTATATAGAATGTTGCTGTTTCAAATCACTCTTGAAATCATAACTAGACACTACCTCAAGGAAAAGGGACATGACCCGAATCTGGCATCCATTTCTAAGTGGTGTGATGTTCAGTGATGTCGCCATTGACAACCTATAAAAAGTAAATCACACCATAATGTCCTCTTCTCTGAACTGGGTGATAAATCTAATTAAATCTCCTCTTAAATTAATACATTTTAATATATATTGCTAGTTTTGTTTTGTACAGAGCCTATACACAATGTGTTTCAAAGCATTTCAAGGCAGGGGAGGGAGCAAGGGAATAATACAATAACATTCTTACAGGTCTTGAGACAACAAGAATGGGTAATTTTCTGTCATACTAGGCCTGACGACATTTCAGATAGTTCAAGTGCATTAAATATTGAATATGGTGAGGGGGGGGGGGGCAGGAGAGAGGATACAAGCTGGGGAGAGGAAGAGAGGATTGAGAAACAGTGAATGAGGTGAAAAGGAAGCAACGACTGAGATATACAGTGATGAGGAGCACACAGACAGATGGAATGAACACCACCAAGATGAAAAGGTTAATACTGAACAACAAATGTTGCAAGAGTCCAGCATGTGCATGACAAGATTCAAAGATGGGCAAAGCATGATTCAGGTCCACCAAGAGTGCGTAATGGTTCAAAGAGCCCAGAATGAGTACAACGAGATTCACGATGGATGAATCAGCAAGAGACAAAAAATCAAATCAAAGCATTAGCACAGAGCGATGATGGTACTGCCAAGATCTGAAATAAGACTTGGAGTTCAGGCATGGTGGGTTTGTTGAAACAGAGGAGGCATTGCAACAGCAGAGGGGCTGGGCAGCTAGATACAAGGTTCAGGCACACAAGCACATACATACAGCGGATGGGGCAGCTAATACAGGCTTCAGACACACAGGCACATACATGAAGCAGAGGAGGGCAGCTAGATACAGGCTTCAGGCACACAGGCACATACATACAGTGGAGGGGGGCAGCTAGATACAGGCTTCAGGCACATACATACAGCAGAGGGGGCAGCTAGATACAGGCTCCAGGCACACAGGCACATACATACAGTGGAGGGGGGGTCAGCTAGATACAAGCTTCAGGCACACAGGCACACACATACAGCAGAGGGGGGCAGCTAGATGCAGGCTTCCCGCACACAGGCACATACATACATCGGAGGGGGGCACTAGATACAGCCTTACACCCAGGAGCGTCCTGGCAGAGGACATGGATCAGACAGGGCCTTAGAAAGTGAGCCCTTGTATCAGGGGCCCGGCTAAAGCCTATCGGCCCCCGATAGGCCACTAAAGATTCTCAAGTGCCCAATAAGTGTGCAGAGAGTCACGAAGCACACACACACTGGCAGTCTTTGAAGATCGAAAAAAGGCAGCGGCCATCTGTGAAAATGCAGCGAGGTGGCAACAAAGGCAAGAAGATTGAAGAGATCACAGCAAGCAAGGCACCAGATAAAAATGGGCACAGGAAATGAGGCAGGCAAAGCACAGCGTGAACATGCTTTGCTTCAGAGTAAAACCATTCCGTTTTTTACCCTTTTTCCAAAAATAAACATATTTTCTTCTTTCAATTTCTTTTTTATTGACTATTCCACTTAAAAGATGTTGCACTATTTTGAAAGGTCAAGCATCCTCATACCTGTGTGCAGGTTGTTGCGGGCTTTTGAAGGGGCAGGAAGCACATCGCAAGCATGAATCTGATGGTAAATGGAGATCTGCTCCGGTGAGGAGCCCAGCAGTCAAACGAAGATGCCAGCTTCTATAAGATGCCTAACGCTGTACCCCCATGTTCCAAATGTTTCATAACTATTTTAAAAATGGTATAGCCATTCTAAAATTATAATGTGAGCCTATGTGATTTTGATACTGTCTACATCCAAATGAAGAACGTAGCAGGTCTATCATCTCTGAAACATTATTCAAAGATTGTTCAAATTAGATATTAAAAAGTGAGGATGAAAAGGGGTTAATTGGTTGCACTAGCATGACAGCACAATGATATCAAGGGATGTCCAGTGCCTAACAAAAACACACATGTCAATGTCTTGGTTCAATTCACATTTAACAGGTCAGAGTTCTTGAATATGTCTGCCTACTCTTAGTAGGCAGTAGAACATGATTTCTACCTCCGACCAGTGTTTTCATGTGAAAGGTATTTGGTTGCCACAACTTCTTTTATGCATTTGATTGTCTTCATATTTTCGTTCAAGTAATGAGCCTGCCAATGTGTTTCAAACAGATAATGTCCATTGCTATTTCAAAGGTCTCATAATTGTTTGTAAATGTATATCTTATTTCTGCCCGATAGCACTGCCAACATATGACTTCTTTCATATATGATGTGTGAAAGAGGTCTTACAAATGATTCATTGTTTTGTGTGTGATGACTGCAGATTTTCCATATTCTAATGTCCTGAATTTTTTCTTGGCTAGGAGTTACTCCTTCGACACTCTATGTCTGTAGAATACCTCAGGTGTTGAGGGGAAATTTAGTTGATTCATATGGTAGATGCTGGAGAAAACTACAACAGAAGTTGTGTAATGTTGGTGCTTTTTAATGATGACTTTCAGAGATGGTCCAATATAGTTGACCACATTTCTTTTTCAAACAATAAGATGTTCAAATTCTGTTTAGAAATGACATAACTGTGATGCCTGCATTGGTTACATTCCATTAAATAATCATATCGGTTTCGTAAGTGTTACTGATAATGGCAGTTTCATAATTAAATTATTTTTGGGGATTTGTGGTGCTTTGGTCCGTGCCTCCAGGAATATTTTATTAGAGTTTCTGCATTGCTGAAGTCTGGCAAACATTTGGTCTGTTCATCGTTCATACATTTGAACTCCACTTCCACATGCAGATTAACTTGATTAATTGTCTTTGATGAGCACTACTAGTGTGTAGTATCTTCTTCCTGAAAATATTGGTATTTGTTGTTTTACCAGCAATGTATGGGTCAAGATCCCCAAAATGTTTTGGTTGACAGTTTGCCGTTGTATTCAGTGTGATTTGTAAATCCTGAGAATACATCCAGTTCCTAAATGGTTCCATTCCAGATAACTAAGATTTATTATATAACTTGACTCAGTCCAATACACAATTGGTTTTGGAGATTGAATTTTGTTCAGATGGTCTCATGAATACATTGGCATCAGTGGTGGAATCTGAGCACCCATGTAAGTGTCTTGGTGTTGTTGTACGGTGTTTGGTTGAAGAAACAAATGACATTGTCTAGTGTGAAGGGTCTATGATTAAAGATCATTGCATTCTGCGCTATATAACCAACACGGCAGTTGTTCAAGATTGTGTGCATTCTCCTGATACTGTGCTAGTGTTGAATAGAGATATAAAGAGACACTACGTCATATGTAACAGACCTAAGTCTGGCATCAACTACAGGTGCTTCATAACATCACCTGTGTCTTTTATATAGGAAGGAATATCATAAACAAACAACCTTAAATAGATGTCAATGAGTTTCATTCAATGATAAATACTGCAACAATGTCCGTCAACAGGGTGTTTTTGAAAGTAGATCGGATGGTACATTAGTGCCATGAAGATTACTTTTATATTTACTCTTATTATCTGAAAATAATTGGTCAGCTGACTCCCAACTATGAGTTTTAGATTTGAGTTGTTGCACTAAAGTCCAGTGTTTGATCATATCATATTTTCATATTAACGAAGTAATTGTTCAACTGATTCATTGCTTCATTGATATGATCTACTCTCTCAATAAGAACTATATTGCCTTTCTTGTCTTCATCGTTTATGATCACGTCTGCAACATTCTGAAACTGGAAAGTGCCTTAAACCTATGTTGGTTGGGCTATTTTAATCAATGTATCTCTAAATACCGGACAGATGCCCATTGGCTTAAAATCAAGGATAGAATCCTCCTTAAAATCATCTTTATCACGTCCAAATGCCTAAACAATCTAGCACCTCCTTACCTCTCTGAAAAAATTACCAGAAGATCTACAACCCGACCTACGAGATCTGCTAACACATTTATGCTTGAAATCCCCAGATATATACTGACCACGGCCGGCGGAACCAGCTTCCCCGTCAAAGCTGCGCAATCATGGAACACTCTCCCACTTCACCTCAGACACCCACTACCGTACGGCAGGTTTAGAAGCAATGCTCTCAAATGGCTTCGCACTAATAACCAGTAGCAACCAACATCCCACCTCACGACCACCCTATCCTTTTGACACCACCCTGACCCCCTCTGCACTTAACATTACCATAGCAACTTACACACTGAACATCTTCTCCATAGAGACGGACACCTTCCTAACATATGCAATGTTAAGCCTGATTCATGTTATGCCTATGACCAGTTACTCTAACCAACGATGCTCTTCTTCTTCCAATTGCCTGTACTGTACTATATTCTGCATTCTACTTTGTACTTACCTGTACTGTAACCAAGCTTCGAGACATCTTGTACTGCTGCGCCCGGCTGCCCAAGGGCTTGGTGCGCATTATCAAATAAATAAACAAACAAATAGTATAATCATTTAAAAATATTCAATTACATTTTGAACTTTAATTATAGTGGCCCTTCCGATATCCTGCTGGGTTAATCATTGAAGAATTTCCTCATAGCTACGTCACTTGCATGTCGTTCTCCCCTGATTGGGAGAAGGCGCTTGTGCTCCTAGTTTCCCACAGACATATTTATTTATATCTACTGCAGCTGATGCAGGAGTGCTTTGAACAACTTGCTATCTATTGTTTGCTTTGCAGCATTCGATCAAACGCAGGCCCTCTTGCTATGTTTGTGCACAGTTTGGCAGGTTCCTCTGCTATAGGTCAAGCCCGATTGCTCAATGAGAAAGGATTCTGGAGGCTATGCAAGACAAGCTCAAGAATATCAGGGCTGATATTGCTAAAAACCACGTAATCTAGTAATCACACAGACAAAAGTTTCAGGATGGGTGTTTGAGAGATGCCACTCTATTCCCCTCTTTAATTTCACCACTATCACAGTAAATGAATTGGCATTAATTATCAAACGGCGAAAAGGTTCCAAGTGTAAAAATGACTCCTCTGCAGCCATGATTATTAAAACCTGTCCTCCCACTTTGCTTGCAGCAATTTGCTCGTTTGTTAATGCCTCCTTGAAAAAGGTGGTTCTTCCTCGTGACCTGAAAAATGCTTTGTCACGCCCATACTAAAAAAACAGGCTTATCTACTCACTCTCCGAACAACTTTAGACCTATTACAAATTCCCCTTTTCTTTTGAAAATTCTGGATCAATTAGCTTATAGATAGATACCTGAGCATGTGAAGAAATATCCAATGTTAAATGATCATCAGTCGGGATTCCAGGCAGGTTTTGGAACAGAGGCGGCTCTGTTGGAATTAAAATCCAGGCTACTGAACCGTATGGACATCAAAGAAGCCTCCTTATTGATGTTGCTGGACCTATCAGCGGCCTTCGACTTGGTGGACCACAACATCTTGGCCACCAGGTTGGAGGAGGTCGCAAACTTCTCGCCTATAGCGGCCCAGTGGATCTCTTACTTTCTCTGTAACCGAGTTAGGAGAGTTTTTTATCAAGAAGCTGAGGTGAGGCCTATTGATGTCAACTCTGGGGTCCTGCAGGGCTCGTGTACCTCGCTATGCCTATACAACCTGTTTACAGTCCCTTTTTTGACATGTTAGCTCATGAGGGGGTAATCTTCACAAATAATGCTGACGATGCCAAGTGTGTTATCCCCTTGTCTGGTAATCATGTTTTGGATGAAGCCCTGATTAATAAAATCTATGAACCGATTGAGACCTGGATGGTACATAACAAATTTGCCTTGAATAAAGAAAAAACAGAACTGCTGGTGGTTGGTTCTCCCCACATGATTCAGAAACTTGGTTCTACATATGACAGCTTTTATATTGGAGGTGTAATAATTACCCCTCTGAAGAAAGTAAAAATGCTGGGGATCATTTTTCCTGTGCTTATTTTACCAAACTACTAGCCCATCTTAGACCTCTTATCTCTCAAGCCAACGCTGAGACACTAGAAAGAGCGATTGTGGGAGTGAGGATAGATAACTGCTCCAGCCTATTAGTGGGCATTAACAAATCTCCTTCTAAAAGGCTGCAGGTCTCTCAATATGGTGCTGTGAGGGCTGTAATGGGCCTCTCTCAGAGAGATCAGGTTTTGTCTTCTAGAAGGGCTCTTCACTGGCTCCCGATCGAGTTGAGAATTTGTTTTCAACTTTTGGTCATTACGCAGAAGTGTAAACAGGGGAAGATGCCTGGCTATATCCAAGCTCAGCTCTTAAATAAAACATACGGGAGAACATTAAGGTCCAGCAACCAGGATCATCTGATGATCCCTAAGTGTAGGATTGAGAAGGCCTCTACTGGAGTCTTCTATGCTATTGCTCCAAGGGCCTGGAACGAATTACCAAGCTGAGAGGTATTGAATCCACAGAGGTTTTCACAAGGAAACTGAAAACATTTCTATATGTCTAGGGTGTATTCCAGCTGCTTTTCTTTCTCTCCCCTGCTCGGTTGCATCTCCCAGTAGCATATGTGTTGAATGTTGTTCGTTCCTTGTATGCACCCTTAAGCCTATGGGTCCATGGCCTGCACACTACAAATGTATTAAAAGTAAAAAGAGCTCTAATTCTGCTGCTTTTCCTTTATTTTTCCGTGGTTAATTTCAATGCAGACTACTTGTGCAGGGCCATAATGCCGCCATGGCCATTCCAGCATTATGAAAAGATAAATATATCTTTTCTTTGAGAGCTTCCACACATTATTTTGGTTTGTCTGGAATTGGCTTCCAACAATGACCTTTTTTTTAACAAAATGTATTTTATTTGAGTACTTTTGTTTGAATGTGATGGCTCATGTTTCTACAGTAATACCTTTTTAGGTACAGCAGGATAATTTTCCTCCCACTGAACTCATATCTGAAATGTGCATCTTGTTGTAAAACATGCCATTTGAGTATTTTGGTTATTGATTCATATCTTCTGCAGGTGAGTAGTTTTTCTGAAATGCATGGCGATAGGGGTACTACATGTCTTGTGGTTGCAACCTGCTTGTGGTTTGGTGCAAAAAGGAAGTAACCGAGCAGTCTGGTCTGGATTTCCCTTTTTTGGGTGGGACCAATCTTGATTTGCATACGGTCTTTCCTCTTCTGTAATGGCATGGCAGGCTGAAAAATTGTAGTATGGAAGATTGCCCAGAGCAAAGCAAGAGGTTATGTATGATTCATTGCCAACCTTCCAGTCATCATCATCTTTTATGCTATAGTGGTACTAGTGGACTTTTGTTCATCACATGGCGATGACTGTCTTTGTTTCTGAGGCGATATCTCTTTTCTTTCTTATGACTCAGGTGGTTACAGATGAATTCCCTCCTTCATCCCTTGAATGTCGTCTGCAGTTGCCTGATGCAGCAGTATATGTGTGATTGTATTTCTTCCAAATGCACCGGATTTACTTGAGACAGGTGCCCCTGTTCTTTGCCGAGGATGAAACCTTTGACTTCTGACCCACATGGTTCTCGTTGCACACAACTGCTATTGTGGTAGGTGTAAAACATGCAAATCATACATGTGTGCCCTAACATGAACCCACCCTCTATAGTTTGGGTGCTGCTACATATTTAGACATGCTCATTTTATTAATATCACTCCTACAATGAGAAGACTGCCCGATACTGCAGTGGCATTCTCCTTCACCCACAAAATACATGTGTGTCTTATGCTTCTTTTTTTAGCTCCCCTACCAACACAATTCATTTAGGGTTCTCACTACTTTGGCCTTCTGCAACAAATCCAAGAAATGTTCTCACAGTCTCTATGATCTCCTCTGCCTACAAAATGCACAAGGGCCTAACACTACCATGCCATTCATCTCCACCTTCAAAGCACACTGGTGGTTCTCATTGCTTTATCATTCTCCTCCTTCTGCAAAATTCATGTGTGCTAACACTGCCCTGGCATTTTCCACTGCTTACAAAATGCACATTTGTTTATCAGGGCTTTGGCCTACGCTTCCATCTACAAAATGCATGTGTGCCTAACACTGCTGCAGCACTTTCCCCTGCTAACAAAATGCATGTGTGGTTCCTACGGCTTTGCCATTCTCCCCTGCCTGTAAATTGGATGTAGGGTTATCATTGCCTTGACATTCTACTCCACTTACAAAATGCAAGTGTGCCTAACATTGCCTTGCTATTCTTCTCTGCCTATAAAATGTCATTGTATCAAATAGTCTTTTGGCATTCTCCCCGACATACAAAATGCACGCAGGTTTCTCACTGCTTTGGCATTCTACTCTGCCTACACAATTCACATGGGGTTCTCAATACCTTGGCATTCTTCTCTGCCTAAAACAGACATTGCCCTAGCACTACTTTGGTGTCGTACCCGCCTACAAAATGCCTTTGTGCCAAACACTGCCTTTGGTGTTCTGCGTCTGCACACTGCACACTTGGATCTCACTGCTTTGGCTTTCTTCTCTGCTACAAAATGCACGTGTGTCTTACACTGCCTTGGAAATCTCCTGTGCTGGAATTTAAGAGTCTTCTGCTTCATTTTAAAAAGACCTTGCCCATCAAAAGCAGATGACCATTTAAAGGAAACATGATCACTGGGATGTCATTTTTCTTTGGCCAAGTAAATGTGTACGAGAGTGTAGAATTTAGAGGAAAACAACACTCGGGAGCAATGTAACCACTTGTATGCTTATGTAACCATGTCTAAATTGCGCCCTGATGCATCGGGCCGGATGGTGCGCATTACAAATAAAACAAATACAAATACAAAATACAAATACAAATAAATATCAGAGCGATCACATTCAGATTACAGATCTCCCCAACACGGACAACAAAAACAAATACACATTTACAACTCAATAATCCTAACCAAAGAAGGTACTTGTAAATTCAGTCCTGACCAGACTGAAGTGTGTCCCATTAAATGCATAAATAAAGGCATGTTGGTTACTGGAGCTTGAGTATGGAATGTGTTTCATTTGCTTCTGATTGGACAGAAGGTTTTCCCAATAACGATTGATTGATGGCAAATGTAAATCAGTCAACCTATCGTCTTTGAACGAGTCTGTGAGGGCAGATACAATGAAGAGGAGGTGGATCAATAGAGCGAGGAAGGCAATAAGCTGCATGCACGATTTTAGCACCTTCAACGAAATTGTCAATAAAGCTCCCCCAGACAAACTACAACTCAGTAATCAGTGACGCACATTACTTGGGGAACAAAAACAAGCCGGACTCCAAACAAGTGAAACAGAAGAAGTAATAACAATTGTCGCCTGAATGTCTTTAAACATGGTCAATTAAATCACTGCGTGTGTGAGAAAGGCAATTTCAATAGATTGTTGACCTGTGTCCATCAAATGATGAATTATCGGTATTAGCATGTCCAAGCCGCGGGTGATTCGAATTTCCAATGACACTCATAGTGAATGGTTACAATCGTCCAGTTGGGTATCAACTGCTGATATCACATAATTAGAGGCGAATGGATAGGCAATGGATGGCAGCTCCCTTACACGTTGTAATGTTCCTTTTCTATATAAGTGATACTGCACGATTGACACTGATGCAACATATGATCCAATGCTTTACTAACAGTGTCTCGTCTTTGGGATTTTCAGTGTTCAATGCTATCCTCTCACCACTTATCACAAGCACTTTCCACTTAGAAATGGGGAGCTGTGGAAAACCCCCTCATCGGAGACCCTAGACAAGGGACCATACGCATCAAATTGGTGTCCGGTCAAAGGTTCGACTACAAAAGGATCGAATGCAAAAGGATCGACGCAATAGGACCGAAAACAAAAGGGTCAATTTTTTTTTAAATTATATATATATTTTTGGGTTTTCGTATAGGTAAAAAAAGTGGGTTTTACCACAAAAACAGGGGTTGGGGGGAGGGTGGGCCCAAAAAAAATAAAAATGTAAAAAAAATAAAAATAAAATGTTTCGATCCTTTTGTTTTCAGTCCTTTTGATTCGATCCTTTGACCATTCGATCCTTTTGATTCGATCCTTTGACCTATAACCCATCAAATTGATTCAGGGAATTCTGCTGTAAGATTAGTAATATTATCTAATATATTAGGGGTCCCCTGTGGGCAGCTGTGGTTGGGGTCGTAAAAATGAAAACATAATGTTTTGTTCCATGCTGCTGAATAATGAAATTAGAACATTAATTCATTCTTTAACTGTTGCGAGTATCCTTTCAATCCTTTTCCTTCATTCTGCTGATTCAGCCGTAACTGGTTGATCCGCAACTTCTAAATCAACCTGTACTGGAGAGACCCCTGGCCAGCCCATAGAGTCGGGGCTTGCTCTGCAGTACTTTAAGACAAGATAGCTGCACCTTGAGATGGATGGGGGTGTAGGTTTTCTCACTCCAACACCAATCAATAAAGACAACTCAATGGTTTGGCAAAGGGGAGTCAGTTTAATGACAAGTACAAAAAACAGGGAAACGTGGAAATCAGCAGTGATGCGATAGCCCGTCTCGCTTCAACTCCCAAGAACGTCATACAAACAGTAACATTTATACCCAAAACTCGTCATCATTGACATGTAACACTCACAAGTTAACATGTAATTCTATTGGTTGGGAAAAGGTAACTTTACCATAGGTACTATATCTGTATATGGTAAGCGAGTGGGGGGATTGGATAAACACTATCAGGTGGGTCTCTAAGCCCTTCCTTCTAACATTACTCTTGTACACGTCGCTAAGAGTACGACGTCGCATTGGTTCTACCATCTATAGGACTCTAGATTATTTGGTCCATTGTGATTGGGTAGGCTTCAACCCCATGCATAGATCTTCACTTTACTTAGCAGCATGCAGAATGGTCAGCCAGGTGCAGGATGCCCCAAGATTCACCCGGCCTCCCTTCCATCAATCATTACTTTAGTGGCTATGTGTCAATTAGTTGGCTGTGGTTGGACTCGAAACTGTATCTTCTTGTCAGAAAAAGTTATGATATCTCTGTCTGGGCGACAGCCAGGCGTAGGTGTGAACCCGTGCCTCTTTCTGCTCGGATGGTCATGTGCTGCTCACATCGTGAATCTGCCTAGTTTTCCTTCTATTTGCGCATTTAATTCTTGTTTGGCTTGCCACCTGCCGGGGCCTCCTTATCTCCGCCTTCCTGAGATAGGCTGTTCTGTTCTTAGGTTTCGATTCCGCAAAGCTACTGTTTGCTCCTTCTCTTGGTCTGACCTTGGCTCCCCAGGCACGAGTTGCTCTTGCTGAGTTCCGATTCAGCCATCTCTTCTCGTTTTAGCTGGAATACGAATCCTGTCCTGTTTGACCTCTAGTAACCTGAGTTAATTCTGCTTTTGTGTAAAGTAAACTTGCTCTTATATAACATGCTTCGCTTTGAGGTAGATTGTGTATAATGGCGCCTGCCGTGGTTATCTTCTACTAAGCATAGCAAGCCACACTGTTTTCTTAGCTTCCTTGGGGTTACAAGCACATGTACAGGCGTTTGCGGGTTGAATATCTTCATCCTGCTTACAGTTTACGTTTCTTTATATTTCAAAATCGTCTCTCCTCCTAGGTTCACGATATCCTTATTCATGGCGTTTCGTCTCTGTGTGTCATCTCTGGGTTGTCTTATCTTCTATCTGCAAGACTGGGATTCCATTAGACCGTAGTCTTGTATAACATATCGTGCACACATAATGACAGATAGGTCACAACACTGAGAGTCACAAAGCGGTAATAGACTATAGGCGGGTGCTACATGTGGGCTTACAGTGTGCTTTCAGGAGATATATCTGTACCTAGTGTTGGTCGGGTGAGAGAATTTAAAGCTGGCAGTGCTCCTGGCACCGGGAAAAGTGTTTGCAAATAGGGAGCTCTGCTTTTATCTGATAAAACATGTAAATGAATATATAGCAGGTATCAGTGAGTACATCCCTTACTTTGCCCCAGTGAGTCGTGTTTGTTTCAAGGAAAGTGCAAGTCAAAAGGTTTACTACTAGATCCTGTGACAGGGACGGGGTTTGCATGGTGAGAAGAAAGGTTGAAATGTGGGAAAGGCAATGGCCAATAGCCCAATAGCCAATAGCCCAATAGCCTTTTAATGGCAGAGTCTGTGTTCTCATTACAAGTTTGGCAGTAAATTGGTGGCAAATTTGCTTGTTTGTGTACCCTTCCCGCCACATGGTCCTGTGACGTTACCACAGGATTTCAAGAGGTGGCGCTGCGGGGCAAATCACCATATTTGGAGTCCATGCAACTCCACGGGGACTTGTGGTGGATTGACCAGAAGCAGTAGTTCTGTGGGTCCATGCACTGGTGTTTGGCAGTAAGGAGGAAGACTTACAGGCAGATTTTTGCTGGAGACGAATCATCCACCTTACCACTGAAACTTGTAATTTGGTGGTGTGGTAATATAGCAGTAGCAGAATGACCACCACTTTGCCACCACTTTTTACTGCACCACTGCACGCGTAAAGGGGTCCCTATGTCGTCCACAAAACAAACTGCTGCATGTGTGCATATTGCAAGTGGCTTATTTACTGCGGATTCACATTAGAAGGCCTCTGAAGTTATTTTTATGTGAACGATTATTGACATAAATCTGCTCGTTGTAGGTATGTAAAAAAATTATTTGAGACACCTACAGACTCAAATATTTGAATATACAAAAATGGGAATGAGACTATAACAACATGACATCCTTAGACAGTTCATACTGATTGACGACTTTGCTTGTTTGTTTGTTTATTTATTTGGTAATGCGCATCAAATCGTTAGGTAGCTGGGCGCAACAGGACAAGTATACTTAAAGCTTAGTTACCGCACATTCAATGGGTACAGACATACAGGGATATTGAACCTTGAACCCTGAAAGAGAACATCCCTGGACACATTTTCAATAACTACAGGCCATCCACCAACATTAACACTTCTGCTCATACTAAATGGTGCATTGTTCAAACAAGCTTCGGCCTGTGTGTTCCTCTTGCCTTAGTACAACAGCCTTGTCCCACTGACCTGGTTCTGTAGGAAAGTTTCATAGTCAGCAGTTCTGGTGCACATGCGCATCCCTGTTCATGTAGTACAATGGTTGTCCTTCGCGATCAGTGGAAAGGGCTTTCCCTAATCAAAGTCCACTAACAGAAAACATTTGTTTTCTTTTAAAAACATTAGGTTTTGGTCGGGCAATGATAGTACAGGGGAAAGAGAGCAAGATAGTCCATGGGAAATATTCCCAAAAATGAAAACCCACCAGTACTCTTCAAACTGCTCCTTCGTTCATGTGTCTACTATTTATTTATCGATTAGTGTTTTCCGGGGACTGCACACTATCACGATATCCCTTGCCATTTAATGGTTATTCAGCATACAAAGCCAGAGGTGGACTGGGAAGCAAAAACGGCACTGGAAATAATTTTCAAAGTGGCCCCACATTACACATTTTCACCAGGCCCAACCACTTTCCTATGGGAACATTTGCAAATGCAGCGCAAAAGAGGCCCAGGGTGCCGAGGCCTACAGAGAAATCTCCAGAGTTCTCAATAGGCCAGTCCAGCCCTCTACAAAGCCATAATAATATGTCAGGTGATTGTGTTGAAAGCCCCAATAACCATCAGAGCAAGCCATACGAGTTACACCTGTTGATGCTGTCAGAGTCTGGCTCTTTAAGATATGGCGTCAACACTGTTTACTGGTTCAAAATTTGTGCCGAAGGCCAGTTCAGACTGATGATGTTCTGCCACAACAATTGCTAATTATACATCCAACAATGAGTCCTTATGTATCTGTATCTACTTCTAATCTGGGTCTTAAGGGAAAATGACGTCACACAGGATCATTAAGTGCTGACATACAGTATAGTCTCATGTATCCAAACAAGCTCACCAAGGCCAGATATCCCTGAAGGGCACACACACATAATATTAATTTCCATCCACAGGTAAAACCCACCATAGAGGCATCAATTATTATTATTATTATTATTATTAATTATTATTATTATTATTATTATTTATTAATTATTATTATTACAAGACCGGCGGTAGCCGTGCCGGTAAAACCGTCAGGCTGCCGCCTGACTTGCAAGATTTTCCGGCTCCTGGCTTGCTGGATTTACCGGAGCATTACAGCCCTGGCGATCCGGGAAGTCAGGCGCCAGAAAAAGTGACCCCCCCTTCCCATTTGAGTCCTATAGGACTCAATGGGAATGGGGAGGACGGAAGCACTGGCACTGTGTGCAACAGTTCCAATGCTTCTGTTAAAGTCTGTGAGTGGTTGCCGTCCCGCCCGCCAGCTCTCACCTGGTGGGTGGGACGGCAGTCGCTCACAGAACTTGGAGTGTGACGGTCTGGTAACAACGGTGCTGGTACACTTACCGGCACCGTTGTTACCGGACCGGCACAATTGTAATGAGGCCCACAGTCTTTATTTAATACCGGATTGCAAATTCAGAAAGTGTACGTCAGACATGGCGTTTATTTTGATCATAAGGACCTGAAGTGGGCACATTGCCAGTAACCAAAATGACCTCACAATTTTCCATAATTCAAAAACGATCTGGCCAACCATATATATCCAGTGAAACTGGTCTCATCACTGCTGGATCGTCCTCAAATGGTACATGTGGAGTATCAATAGTGAATCTAAAATTATTATCGCTGCACTAGGCTGGTGCCCAATGTCCTCTCTAATTAGTTGATGAGTGCTTACTCTTAGCCAATGGAGATGTAAGCATAATCATGCTCACCCTACTTAGATCTACTGAGCCCTGAAGCCATGGAATCCATGCTGATCAACACCCAAATAAGTCTCTTGGAGACACACAATATTACATGTTTGCCTAAGAACATAGAGAAATATGTTCCCGCACTAAATCCCGAATTGGAGGCTATTAAACTTCCAGCTGAAAACGGTTCGCTTCACTCAATTACATTGAGCCAAGGTGGAATAATACATAAAAAAGCCATACAAAGTGCTTGGCTTTTTCATCCCACTAAACAACTCTGCAAGCTCCCTGCACACACTCCCCATTATAACTGTGGTTCTGCACCCAGCCAGGAAGCAAGGCTACATTGAGTGCTCCCTTCTGGTTTCCTTCCTAAAAGCTTCAACTTAAACATGATCTATTTACAGATTACCATAAACCTACATGATTGTTTCACAAAATCTCTGTCCCACACTTCTTAAATTCCTCTATTACACTTTCCTGCTCCTTCCTCCTTCTGTAGCTTTGGGGCTCTGATTAGGGAGAAGAAATAATGGCTAAGACCCTTCCCGGACGTTAGTAATTGGCTAGGATAGGGAAAACAATATTTCTTTAACAGTGTTTTTTTAAAAAAAACTTTTTTTTTTAAATTTGGTATGGCTAAAAAGAAAATAGCCTTTCAAATTTTAACAAAAAGGGAAATAGTGCATGAATTTACAGCAATGTACATAATACATAAATACATACAGCAGTAAACATAACACATGAACCCTAAAAGAAAGGCATGACAGCCTTATTACAGTGCAAATGATCTTTAAATCCTAAATAATACAAATACTATAACTTTGTCATTCAGCGCGTTTTGCATGATATTTTGTACAGGGATGATTAAATGACGGTGCTCGGGATTATTCAACAGGTCCTTAAACATTATAGAAGAAGCCAATCAATCTTGATTTTCAGCCAATAAGTATGAGAACAGGTTGATACAATGGCATAAATGACTCTTCATAAAAATCATACAAGATTATCCAATATCACTTTGCCATTTATGCCCGGGTATGTTAATAGCTTTCATGAATTTAACCACGGCTATGTTTATCATAGCTTTTTGACACTCAAATAGAGAATACCACAGCATTTCTAAATTCACAGGTAGTAATTCTCGAAAGAAATGATGACAAAATGTAGTTCTTAAGTCGCGCAGCATAGGACACTCAGTAATGCGATGTCTTAATGTCTCAACTTGAGACGGATCCGTGCAGAATCTGCATCTCTTGTTCTGAATCAGTTTTCGTTAATATAAAACATTGTTGGTAGGCCCGAGATTCAATCTTAACCTCATAAACATATTTCTGTAATGCATATCAGGAAAACATAACATATATGCTTCTGTGGTGTAAAGTGTTTTCGATCTGATTGAATATATAGTAAATTCACGTGATAAAGCACATTTATCCATGGTTCTTATCTAGTCACTGAGCCATATGTTTTGACTCTATCAGGTCAGCTATCAACAAACTAGGTTCAATCCCCTCAGTTTTCAGAATACCCTGGATTTTGGATCTCCAATTATGAATGCTTTTATTCTTTGTCATTAATGCAAAGTTTGATATGGTACCTAGGATGCCACGCTGGACATTTGCCATAAAATATTTTCTATACAAGGACAAAACTTTTCATATATAGATTGCATGCAGGGCTACCATTGGCCTTCATATCGAATGTTACATATAGAAGTAGATGGTGGAAGAGAAAAAATAGATTTCCAGTAAGCACCCTCCATCCTTTGCCAGTATAAATCAGATGACCAACTTCTTGTTTCGGCTCGTTAAGTAAGTATGGGAACAACCTTCTGTTTAAAGAAGTTTATGTCTGGGCAGACGGAGAATTTTCCAAATCTTGCCTGGATAATATTCGCTTGGGAGATGGCAGTTTTCAATTTCTTTCTCAAGTCAAGAGGATACGGTTTATCGGAGATCTGATTACTAATAAGGATTCCCAGATATTTATATTCACGTACTACTTCCAGTTTAATATCTTGAAACTTCCTAAATGATTCTTAACAGTATATGTTTTTAAATGTACGAAAGGGGGCAGAGTTGTTCCTTGTTGTTGTGCTTACGACCCAGACCCAATGAACCCACTGCACATTCAATTGGTGATCCTAACCAACCTCAACACTTGCAAAAACCTTGAGAAGATATGCAACAAGTGCTCTTATAGCTGAAAACTTGCCTGTGCTGCTTTCAAGAGCACTGAAGATCATTCTTTTAATCCAGTGAGTGTGAGTTTCAAGATTCTCGATATACAGATGTGTAGCAACAGCCTTGCTAATAATATGAAAGGTTTCATTTTCAAGCCCTAAGTTACTGTTTTCACAACTGTAAGTGGATTACCTTGTTTGGCCACTACTGTTTGCAGTTCATTCATACAGACTTCAGTTTTTCATGCCAACTCCTACACACTGATCTCTCTGGCCTCTATAGCTTCCTTGCTTGATTGCATGGCACTGCTGATCTCTCTGGCCTCTATAGCTTCCTTGCTTGATTGCATGGCACTGCTGATCTCTCTGGCCTCTATAGCTTCCTTGCTTGATTGCATGGCACTGCTGATCTCTCTGGCCTCTATAGCTTCCTTGCTTGATTGCACGGCACTGCTGATCTCTCTGGCCTCTATAGCTTCCTTGCCTGATTGCATGGCACTGCTGATCTCCCTGGCCTCTATAACTTCCTTGCTTGATCTCTCTGGCCTCTATAACTTCCTTGCTTGATTGCATGGCACTGCATAATTCCTTTAGCCATGACTACATCCTCGATTCCAAAGCATAAAGCCCCTGCTGAAGCGAGAATCACTATTCCTTTTACTAATAGCTGACAGCGCCCGAGGAACCTACCCTCTCATCTGAATGAGATCTGACACTACAGATTTATTAACTCTGCCAGATGTGTCCTTTGTAACTTAGTACCATACTTCTACTTTTAAGAGCCAGCAATATCTACAAATGAGGCAAAGTGATTAGCAACTGATTGTATATAGCACCGTAAAGGGATTGCGCCTATGCTTCTGTCTATCAGAGCTATCACACCTGCAACTATTCATCCAATAGCATTGATTTTCTCATGGACCTCACTCATTTGAGGTATTTTAGCTGCTGTGTGTACTTTGGGGTGAACCTCCGTATGCTGTTGTCTTTCATTGATATTCTTCCTAGGCCACGTCATTAGATGCTTAAACAGGAACGTTTACATTGGAACTGGTATCAGTTGCTAACATATCACCAGGAACTAAAACATGGATAGTGTCGAAGAAGGTGGTAGAGATGGTGGAGCTCAATGCCTTCTTTAGTGTCATTACATTAAAGGGAATTCCTTGTATCACTTTGTCTCAGGAGCATAGCTCAGGGGCAATGTGCTCACCTTGGAAGCTAGACAACACTGAGCAACACAGGTGTGATCCCCGGGTCCGTGCTTAGAAACCTCTGGGTACACATCATATTGACAAGACCTTGCATTTTGAGAAGTGATAGCGTAAAACTCCACAATGACAGCTGCATCAAGGACTTCAACGAAGACAGTACACCTCACTTGAAAATCATGCAAGTTGTGTCAAATGAATCTGTGAAGTTTGGATTGCAGGGCAGGCCCTCAGAAACTTCAACTCTAGGCACACCTGTCCTGCCTCCTTACAGTGTGGTAAGACCATGTGCATCAAGCGATCCATGCACAGGTCTGGCCACAGAATCAATCCTGAGTCCCTTTTGAGGGATGTGGAGAGTGATGCTCTAATCCACAAAGGATCCAAGTCGGATTCTCAAGCAGCTGCTTGTATGCATGCTGATAACCATAGTTTAAATGTGTTTGGATGCTTCCATAACCCAAATCCAACAAAGCCCAGTATCTCCTGTAGTTTGGCCTTTTCTTGTGCATCTCTTAGATTCCCATTTGAATCCATCTTGTTTCTGACACAGGCATCTGTGGGGTTACCAGAGCATATCCTCCTTGTCAGAGTGCCCAAAAATGTCTCTGGCAATAACAAGAGGCGGCCCAGGAGCCAATTGATTGCAAACAGAGGAAATACATAGACAGCTCACCTGCCCCACTGTCCCACTGCACCTCCTTCATTCTCTGCAACTACCCACAGCAGGGTTTCCCCATTTCCCTGTACAACAATTGACTTGAGACAGCACCCACAAGCAAAGGGCTGAGAACAAGACAGGCAACAGCTGACGATCAGAGTCAAACATATGCCAAACGAGAGTGTGCAAAACTCCTAATCGCCAGTCATCCAAACATAGGTAGGGAAGATGTCCAGCCCTCTAGCAGAAAGGCAAGGCGGAATGATTCTGTGGATCAGACAACCCACACGGCCTGGCACTGATGTCACCAGAGAGAGGGCTCACTATCAGCAGGAGTGTCAGGTCTGACAATCTATAAGTAGAGAATTACATTTTTATAAGTAAAAAGAAAACTGGTACATGAATTACCCACGAGCAAGCACCTAAACAATTGCTCTCTATTTGCACCTGTTTCTTCAGCCGCGACCGCCATAACCACAATACAGTGTGGAATTTGATTCACACAGAGAACATTGGATGAATACTGAAAGAGAAGTGAGTGGCAGCTGAACCTAGTGGCGATCTTCTTCCAGGAAAGAGCCCCTGAAACCAGCTTGAATATTTGTCGTAGACCTTTTGCTCTAGTATCTGCTGCAGGGACCTTCAATTACTAGGTAAAAAACGGAGCTGAGCGACATCGGACCATAAGCGGGCCCCACCCCCCTGCATCAGCTCATTGCTGTAGAAATGTCTTTGCAGCCAAGCCTTGTAATCAAGAGAACCCACTCAATTAATCCAAACATGTTGAGGCTTCTTCAACCCCTCCCCTCCATGTCCAAGTTGTGCTTGAGAGTCCATTCTTGATAACCAATGGCTGTGTCCTAGATATGTATGTCCAGCAATCCCAACCTTGTTCCCATTGCTTGAAAATCCCTTCCCAACGCCTACCTTTTGTCATCAACGCATATTCATTTCTCATCTTGACATTATATTTGAGCACCTCTTGAGCTGTTTTGTGCTATGGGATGTGGTGTCTTTTGTTCACATTACCTCTTGCAGGGTTCAATCCCTGAGTTCGAGCAAGCTAGGAAACATTGGGCCTCAATACACGGTAGGCGGTAAAAAACGGAATTTACTGGCATGGCGCTATTAGCGTGTCCGCCCTCTCATGCGACCGTTAATAGCGCCCCATTCCGAGTACGTGGACACGCGCATAGTGCCATGCCGGTAAATGACCCTACCGCCATGCCGCAAAAGTCCCCCAAGAACACCTTACCGGCTTTGACCAAAGTGCTGATAGCACCTCCGCCCTCACGCTAGATGCAAATAGCGGTTACCGCTAATAGCGCTTACCGCCATTAGCGGTCACCGCTATTAGCGGTCACTGTAAAATAACGGAACCGGAAATAGCGTCATCGCACAGGAACGGGAAAGAGCTCGGCGGCCATCTTTAAAAACACAATCCATTGCCATCCTCTGCACCCAGGACCTGCAGCAACACCACAGCTGGAAAAACTTCTTCCCACGACATCAAAGAATGCCCAAGGGCCTAAAGAAAGGTGATGCGCGCCAGCGCAAACAACACTTCTCCGACGAGGAGTTGACAATGCTAGCAGACACACTAGCTGAAAACGCAGATGTAGTGTTTGCAAGCAACATGCGGCGTCCCGCACTGCTGAGAAAAAAGGAGATCTGGGCAGAGGTGGCGCGGAAAGTCAGTGCGGTGGGCACCACCCCCCGGACCGTAAAGGATGTGCGCAAGCGGTGGGACGATCTGCGCCTCCGTGTACGCAGTATACTATCGGCCAACAGGAGTCTGGCCATGGGACAGGAGGCGGAGGAGGATCCCCGATGAAGATGCAGGAGTGGGAGGAGACATGTGCCAGCATCATTGGCATTGAATCCATCGAGGGAGTGGGCCAAATGGAGCGCGGTGTGGCAACAACGTCAGATGGAGGTGAGTGTCCACGCAAAACACTGCAATGCAAAGCATGAGGTCCTCCCCCAAATGTGACATGGGAATTATCTAATGGATGGGGGCATCACACACACATGTATAGAACCCTGCACATATGCCGTGCACATCCCCACACAACCACATGCATGCAGCACCTCACACACGTGTCACCCTGACTCATGTCTGGATGACCCACCCATCTGGCCAACAACTGCATGTCCAAACTGGATGTCCAAATCCATAGAACTGCAGCAACAACAACATATGCATGATGCACGTTGACCCATCACTGATGCTATCCCTGTCTTGCTCCCCCACAGGCTCACAATCTGACAGTGAGGAGCTGGACTCTGCAACGCAGGCCCCACCACCCAAAAAGCAGGCCAAGGACAAGGATGCAGGCACCAGGCCCAGTACATCGAGGGGCACTGGGAAATCTGGAGTGGCCCAGCGGTCCAAAGCCACACATGCACCGACTACGCCAAGGGTTGATATCCCAACTGACACTGTGGTAGCACCCACACCACCCACCCCCACCACTCAGGAGCCAGTGGCAGAAGGCACGCTGTCCGTAGCCAATAGCTCCGTCGGGGAAGCAGCTACCACGGCACCCATGAGTGATGTGGAGGACCCATGTCCGGCACCGGAAGTACAGCGTACACCCAGTCCCCAGCTGTCCTCACACCACAGCCCATGCAACACACCAAATGGCATCATCCATGAGGTGTATGCTGGAGAATCACTGGCAGGGTTATTGAGTCCCGTGGCAAGCTCACCTGATGGCGGCCACATGCAGCAAGCTGCGCCGAGGAGAAACAGGGGCAGGGCCACAGACGAGAGCATAAGCCTAATATGACAGCGCCAGGAGGAGCTCAATGCCCTGGTTGGCTGGCAAGTGAGCGAGGCTGCCTTGTCCAGGGAGGAGATTCGGGAGTTTTCAAGGGACATAAAAGCCGCCATGGACAGCAACACGACGCGCTTATGTAATGAGATGGCCGCTGTGAGGGAAGTCCTAACCCGCATTGCTGAGGCGATGAAGAGCATGCGTCACACACAGGGACCTGATCAACCAGGCACCTCGTCTGCCAGCTCCGACCAAACAAGCACCCTGCGCAGGTCCAGCGGCCAGACTCACAACCCCCCAATGGTGGTAGTGGAGGAGGGAAGTAGGGCCAGCCTGTCACTGTTGAAACTTGCAGACTAATGCAGCACTGATGTGCACACCATGTTTGTGGGAGTTGTGGAGGAGGGGGTGAGGGTGTTTGAGGGAGTTGTGGGGGGTGGGGGGTGAGGGTGTTTGGGGAAGTTGTGGGGGGAGGGGGATGAGGGTGTTTGGGGGAGTTGTGGGGGGAGGGGGTGAGGGTGTTTGGGGAGTTGTGGGAGGAGGGGGGTGAGGGTGTTTGGGGGAGTTGTGGGGGGAGGGCGGGAGACAGAGGATGTTTGGGGTGGAGGGTACATGCACTTTTGATTCACATAATGCTCAATACACACGTTATGGCATGGATAATCACATGACTGGACATTGATTATTGTGTATGTGTGCTTTATTGGTGAAGGGTGCACAGTGTCAATGTCCTCCCAATACCCAGTGCCCTGAGCTCCACATCAATTCCACCCTCCTAATCCATGTGTATCAGAAACAATGGTCTATCACGTGCTGGCACACAGCACGTCCCTCCTGGGCATCGCCACCTGCATGACCTGCAGCCCCCTCTCCTCCATCCTCATCCCCGTCATCATCCTCAGCAGGGGGTTGCAGTTCAATGTCAGGGGGCATTGGCACATTCCGTCTGATACACATATTGTGCAGCATGACACATGCCATGGTGATCTTGGCCACCTTCTCATGCCCGTACAGGAGTGCCCCGCCCGACCTGCTGAGGCACCGGAAGCGTGCCTTCAAAAGGCCAAATGTCTGCTCAATTACCACGCGGGTACGGGTATGTGCACGATTGTAGTCCTCTTCGTGCCTGTTCTGTGGGTTCCATACAGGGGTAAGGAGCCACCTCTTCAGGGGATAACCGGCATCACCTGCATGGGTGCAACAATGGGTATGTGTAAGTGTTTACATCAAGTGGAACCTGTACATATCACACAAACAATCATAGCAGTGTGAATGACATCCACTGATCCAAGCACGCATGGCAATCAGGGTAACTGCAGTGTGGGAAGGTAAGGTAGTCCTTGCAAGTGGACATGCACCATGCATGCATACGGCAGAGATTGCCATGTCCTGGCTGAGTTTAAGTCATTCATGTTTCATGGCCCTGGCAACGTTTGTACCACACTGCTAGTATACTGCCATTCCTCATTTGAAGTCACCATGCTGTTTAATGGCAATTCAGTAGTGTTGTACGGGTGTGGCTCACTTCAATGGCTACAGGAGATCCATTTGTATGCACTCATGGGCGCGGATCATTTCTGATGTTGTTCAGCGTACATTTCTGATGTGATTTTTCCATGCATGTTGCTGATTTGTGTTATGGGGCAAATGGTGTGTTGTGCAGTGTGCATGTGGTTGGAAATGGCATGTTTGGCGTAATGGATTGATATCTTTGTCCGGCAAATCACAACTTGCATGTGGTTTTGTGTATGGTCCATTGTGGGCTGCCTCACTGGACAGTGATGCTAATATGTATGTCCATTCTTCTCCTGACACCAGTTCACACCCAGTTGGAGTATGCATCTCCACACCCCACTCACTCCAAGTGGGAGTATGCTTCTCCTCCCCCACTCACACCCAGTTGGAGTATGCATCCCCCCCCACTCACACCGAGTTGGAGTATGCGTCCCCTCCCACTCGCACCCAGTTGGAGTATGCATCTCCCCCCCACTCACACCCAGTTGGAGTATGCATCCCCCCCCACATATCTGGCACAACAATGTGTGATGATCTTGTTGGAGTCACATACCATTTGGACGTTGATGGAGTGGTATTGCTTTCTGTTATGGAAGACTACCTCATTGGCATGTGGGACCACCACTTCAACATGGGTACAGTCGATGGCCCCGATGCAACTTGGGATGCCTGCCAGTGAATGGAAGCCAACTTTGGTGTTGGAGATCTCCTGGGCAGTCCGTGGCATGGCTATGTGTTGACTTGTGTGCTTCAGGAGGGAATCGAGCACCTGGTTCAGCGTGCGTGAGAATACTGGTTGTGATATGCCATGCATCTGACCTACCGTATGCTGGTCGGTGCCTGTGGCCAAGAAGTGGAGCACAGTTACCACCCTCAGTAGAGGGGGGATGGCAGTACGGATGTCTATGAGACTCACAATGTCGTATATCATGTCTACAATGGTGGTGATGGTATCCCGGTCCAGACGGTACAGGGTGTGTATCTGCTCAGGGGTTAGGTTGAATGGACTGGCTCTGATCCTGGGAATTGGTGGCTGCCTCTGTGGTATCACTAGGTGCACTGGTGGTGCTTGCTGCACCTGTCTTGCCCTCCTCCTCCTCCTCCTGCGTCTCCTCTGTGCTGCCTGTTGTTGTAGCTGCTGCACTGCAATCATGTCCTCCAGCCCATGTAATGCTGCTAGTATTGCATCCATCTTGGTGTGGAAATGGGTGTGGGAAGGGGTGTGGTGTGCTCTTTTGTGCTGCCAGTCTCCATTGCCTCCACCTGTTCTGATTTTGTCAACCTGCGGCAGGTGGGAACACTGCTCAGGTCTTTTAACGGGTGGTTCGCGATGCCGGTATTAGCGCCTTGCCAGTAAGGGGTTTTTGGGTCTTCGCCATGCCGGTATTGCCATGTTCGCATGGCTTGTGATGGCGTGCTATTAGCGCTGTGGCGCTATTTCCGGACTGAGGGGTCGCGCACCCACGGACTTGCCGCTAATAGTGCCACCATACTTAGCGGTGCCGCTAATAGCGGTTTGTTTGGGTCGTAATTGTGGAGGGGATTTAACGATACCGGTAATCCCTTACCGGTACCGGTAAATCCCTACCGCCTACCGTGTAATGAGGCCCATTGTCTCTGGTGTAGGGAGACATTGGGCCTCATTACGACATTGGAGGTAGACATGCCGCTTTTAGCAGCATGGCTATCCCCATTCCGGGTACTGGGTCCGGGTTCCCTGAATGCGGAAATACCGGGCCATTCTGACCTTGGAGGGTCCGGTATTTCCTCATTCAGGGAACCCGGACCAGGTACATCCCCATTCCCATTTGAGCCCCCATGGGGCTCAATGGGAATGGGGAGCATGCTAACAACCGGCCCGTTAATGACGGGCCTGTTGTTAGTATGCTGGGCCGCTCGCGGGACCTGCTAAGGACGTCTGGTAAAACCAGGCATCCAGAGCGGGTCCCGCGAGTGGACCTCGTAATAGGGTGGTAAGGGGTTAACGGCTCCGGCACCTTTACCGGCGCTGTTAACCCCTTATCGCCCATCTCTTAATGAGGCCCATTGATTCATTTCTATGAGTAGCTGTGTAATGAGTAGCTGTGTTATGAGTAGCTGTGTTCCAGTGCTGTTTGTTCTTGGGAGAATGGTGTTAAGCCTTCACTCTCTCCCTCATCTAAACCATGCCAGTGACTTCCATGAAGTCATTTTCTGAAACAACTAGGGGCTATGATTGGATAGACCTATGAACAAAAAGTTAAACAATAATGATTTCAAACGCAGCATACATTTGTACACAGTACACATATAAAGTCGGAATAGAAATTCTTTGAGAGGAGATACAACCACGAACATCTATTTAACTGATTATTATGAATAGAACTGTTCTTTTATAACAAGCTTAACTTAATATCAGCAACGAAGCGCAGGATCGGGATTCGAACCTGTGTTGTGCTGTGTTGTTTGTTTCCCAGACAAATGCGTTGCCCCTGAGCTTATCCCCCTCGCAGTTCAGTCCAAGTGTCTGGTTCAAGGACTGAATTGGAAAAAAAAAAGTTGAGACGTTATGCAAAATACCCCTGACAATGTTCGCCCTTTGCGAGTCCTTTACAGACAAAACAGATGTCCAGCCCTTTTCCTGCCTTCCTTTGATAGCCCCAATGCCTCGAAAGAAACATGTTTTATTATTCCATCACTTTCTACAGCAGAAACGAATCCATACCAGATTATATTCTACTGTAATGTACGCAGGTCTACTCTCAAACAAAGAGTGGCATGCCCAATGTCTGTCTCTGCGCTTCATGGGGGTAATGTTAGTTGGAAACATGGCTTCAATGTGTATTGACTATGAATGTGCATAGCACCGTTCCTGCCTCTTTAGACAATGAAAAGACTGCCTTTTCAGTGGACATTTCTCGCATTTTGTGACAAAGAACACCAGCATAATGGAACAAACTCAGTGAAATTAGCACGCCTGTGCTGGGTCACATTTTGATGGGATTTGTAACCACAGTCACATTTGCAATGAACACACGTAGCACATTAATTTAGTGAACCAAACCTTGCAGAAGGCAGGTCTGAGAGATCTCCCAGTGAAGTGTCATATGGCCCTCTCTACCATCCCATGCCTGTGATTTCCAGCGGGGAAGTGCATTTTCCAGCCCCAGGACAGAAAAGTCAAAGTGATCCAAAGAATTTCCCAACCAACTAGAAAGAGGAAGCTCCAAGCATTCCTAGGTCTGTTCAGAGGCTTATCCATTTGGGACCATTGGCCTACACACTGAGACCCTCGCAACAAAGGATGAAACCACGGGGACCAGGGGCCACCAATCGAGGTAGGCCCTGGTTGTGGCATTTGATTGATCACAGGAACTCCCGAGGTCATCGCTATGCTTTTGTTACATACTTCGTGTGATGAATTATGTTGCATTACCCCACTCATCCTTCCCTGTTGAAGAATAACTCTACATCAAAAGTTGGGAAACATCTTTTAGTATTATTTCCCTAAATGGGGTGCCCCATATAAATCCTGACAGATTTGCGTATCCACCATTAGGTGCCACCTAATGGACAAGGCAAGACTATCTTTAAGGTACAAGCCCTCCACATTTCCATGTAATAGCCACATTTGCATTGTTAAATAGAACGCTTCAACCAAACCTTAAAGAACTTTATGAGGAAACAGATGAAAACCGGGGAAAATGGGAGGGCTTGGTCCCATAGGACTGGTTCAGGGTCCAGAAGACCCCACAAGCATACATTGGCCTGCAACCTCTAGCAGCCCAAGGGCACCCTTTCTGTGCATGTGACAGGATTACATATAGGCCAGCAAGGATTCTCAGCTGCTCCCATCCCTGGTGAAATTACTCATACTCATAATCAAAATACTTATGTTGCCATCCAGAGAAGTTCTGTCCATCTCCTTGGTTTATCTTCCATTTTTTCATCTCACAACTTACTTGGTGTTAACCATGAAGAAAATCACACTATCAAAAAACCTCCAGGATTTCACACCATTAACCCAGCGATCCTTGGATTTGCGACCACATACTTCAGAGCGGGCATAACATGGTTAAGAAATAGTTACAGGAGATACAATGTACAGTGATGAGAAACAGCCTGCCCCACTGCAGAGGAGTGGTATAGAGGGGAGATGGGACAATCATAGAGAAGTGGAGGAGCAGAAGAGACAGGGGTGTAGAGGAACAGTAAGGAGCAAGAACAGAGACTGTTGGATAGAGAAGGATTTCAAGGAGGAGTAGCAAAGACCACCAAAGAGAAAGAGAGAGAGAGCAAGAGAGAGAACAAGAGAGAGATATGGTGAGGGAGAGAGAAAGATAAACTGAGAAGTAGTTAAACAGTAATATAATGGAGGAGAGAAGGAGGTGGAAGTGAAAGTGGAGTAGAGCCTGGAGAGAGAGAAAAAAGAGCAGAGTTTAGCATAGAGGGTCATTAAAGAGGAAAGGAAGAAAAAGGAATAAGTGCAGGAAGGGATAATAGCGGTGAAAGCAAATGAGGATGACTACAGGATTGATAAGAACTAAGGAGGAATGTGCAGAGTGGGTTGGTTGGGACAAATGCACCCGGGGCAACTCCTGACTTGGCGGAGGAAAAGAACCAAGGAAGTCTCGACCAGCCTGTAAAGGGGTTAAGTCTAACCGTTCCTTGGCCCTACTTGATTTTACAAAGGACCCTAAAGAGTCTAATAACTGGCGTAGAGGCAGACAAGGCAAGACACCAGCAGTGCTGGTGCCAAGGAAGGTAGAATAATGAGCAAGCAGGTGACATCCTGACATGAAAGTTACTTCATCCAACCAAGAAAAAAGTGCAGGGCACATAAAACCGCAAGGATTCTGGCAGACATTTTTGTGTCTTTGCCCAGAAGGCAGACTGTGGGAAGGGCTGATTACTATAGTGCTAAAGAGAAGAACAAGTTACTTACCCCTGGTAACGTTCTTTCATTTGGATGTTCCTCCCATGTATTCCTCATTTTATGATATTATATCTCGTCAGCTTTGCTACTTCGGAAAGAGTTTTCTCAGTGGAGGCCGCTGTATGCGATTCTATCACGTGATGTCCCTCGAGGACCTCAGTCGAACGTCAACATCATCGTCAGTATAAATAGTGCATGCAGCGCACATTGGCTTCAGTTCGGTTTTTCTGTTCCCCTTTTTTGAGGAATTAACCAGGCCTAACCAAGAACTAAAGCTCTCAGAAAGTGCAGAGTGTAATACACGTAAATTGTATGGCAGGGTTGGCTGGGAGGTGTGATGAGGAATACATGAGAGGAACCTTCAATCGAAAGAACGTTACCAGGGGTAAGTAACTTGTTCTTTGAATTGTTGTGTCCTCCCACGTATTCCTTATCTTATGATAGACTCCAAAAGCAGTGACAATTTGGAGGTGGGAGTATCAATCAATTTAATCATGGACCAAATGAAGAACAGCCTTAGCAAAAAGTCCTCCTTGAGTGGAGGAAGAATCCAAACAGTAGTGTTTGACAAATGTGTGAATGGATGACCAAGTGGCCGTGGAACAGATGTAATTTATTGCAACATTGCATATGAGAGCTGCAGAGGTTGCCATCCCCCTTGTGGAATGAGCTCTTAGCCCTTTCAGAGGGTCCTTACCCACAAGTCTATACCATTCTCCAATGGCCAATATGATCCACCTGCATATAGTTTGTTTGGTTACTGCCAAGCCCAATTTGGAAATGGTATACCCAATAAAAACGTGATCATCCTGGCAAAATGTAGCCATTCTTGAAATGTAAAAGATTACAGCCCTTTTTGGGTCTAGCCTATGCAGTCTCTCTTCCTCTTTGATAGGATGAGGAGGAGGGTAGAAAGTTGGTAGCGTTATCTTCTGCGAAAGATGGAAGTCAGAAGAAACTACCTTCGGTAGGAATGATGGTTTTACCCTGAGGATGACTTTATCTTTATAGAAAGTAGTATTAGGAGGCTTGCAAGAAAGCCTGTAACTCACTTACCCAGCGGGCTGATGTTATTGCGATAAGTAGGACTGTTTTCAATGTTAGGAGCCTTGAAGGACATGTAAAGGCTCAAATGGGATACATTGCAGGAGTTTTAACACAAAGTTTAAGTCCCAGACAGGTACATGAAATGGGACTGGAGGTTACACATTAGTAAGTCTCTTCAGAAATTGCACAATCAAGGGGATTTCGAAATGGGAGACCTCTTCATAGGAGCACTTAAAAATGGAAGGTGCTGCCAGGTATCCTTTTATGGTTCCAATCTGGAGCCACAGATTGACTAAATACATCAGGTGAGAAAGCACCATTGGTGTGCCACATAGGAATGGATCCACATTCTTATCCTTGCACCAGTTACTGAATTTATTCCAACGACACCGATACAAGGATTTGGTTGCTGGCCTTCTGGACGAAAGCGAAATCTCCATTATGTTACCATGTAGGTCCCAATCCTTGTATCTCAGCCTCTCAGAAACTATGTGTGAAGGCTGAGTGTTTTGATATCTGCATAGAGAACCCAACCTTCCTCTTGTGAGAGAAGATCCTCTCTTTGTGAAAGACGTATTGGAGGGCAGATGGACATGTCCAGAAGGTTTGGGTAGCACGCCCTCCTGTCCCAATCCGGAGCAATTAGGATCATGGATTTCCTGAACTTTCTCAACCTTCTGATCACATGAGGAATAACGGGGACTGGAAGAAATATATACAGGAGTGGAAATTGCCAATCCACTACGAACGTGTCCCCTAGAGCTCCTCTTGGGGGAAATTCCGTGGAGCAATACAGTTCACACTTCCAGTTGGCACTGGTCATGAACAAATCCACTTGAGGGGTTCCCCAAAGGGTGAAGATCTCTGGAAGGACTTCCTGAGCTAGTTCCCACTCGTGGGATACTTTGCTCTGCCAGCTCAGAGCATCCGCTGCAATGTTCTGCTCTCTAGCAAGGTG
Source organism: Ambystoma mexicanum (assembly GCF_040938575.1). Taxonomy (NCBI): domain Eukaryota; kingdom Metazoa; phylum Chordata; class Amphibia; order Caudata; family Ambystomatidae; genus Ambystoma; species Ambystoma mexicanum. The sequence continues at coordinate 116,219,616 of NC_090932.1, read as the reverse complement.
AACTGCAGATAGAGATATTCCTTTTTGTATTGCCCAGAACCAGATCTGCATGACACAGTATTAGTGACCCTACACCTCCTCATTTGTTGAGGTAGTACGTGGCCACTGTGTTGTCCGTCATTATCAGGACGTTCTTTGCCCGTACAGATGACAGAAAGGCCTTCAGTGCTAACCTGATTGCCCTCAGCTCCAACAGGTTGATATGTAGTTTGGACTCCGATGGAGAGCAACAACCGCTGATTGTCAGTTCGTTGGTGTGGGCCCCCACCCCATGAGTGAGGTGTCCGTCACTACTGTTATCTCCCTGAGAATTGGGACCACTGAGTCCTGAGAGCCCATTGAAGGGATCTTATTCTCAAACGGGCCTCTGGCACCAGAAACATGCAGGATGTCATGAGACCGAGCAGCCTCAGAAAATCGAAGGGTGGAAGATGCTGGGCATTCTGGAATTTTGTTACCATCTGCTGAATGTGTTGAGCTCTCACCTCGGGTGGCGAGGCTTTCCCATAGGAAGTATCCAGGAATGCTCTGATGAATTGGAGTATTTGAAATGGTATTATATGGGACTTATTGTAATTGAGGAAAAAGCCCTGTCTGAAGGGAGTGGCAGGTGATTCTGAGATGTTCCTGGACTTGTTTGGGTGAACAAGCCCTGATCAGCCAATCGTCCAGCTAGGGTAGACATGAATCCCCCTTCTCCTGAGACTTGTTGCCACTACCATCATCAAATTGGTGAACACCTTTGGGCGGAGGTCAGCCTGAATGGCAGAACTCGAAACTGATTATGAGAACCACCATCCTCAAACCTCAGATACTTTTTGTCCGTGAGATGGATTGGCACATGGAAGTAAGCATCCTGACGGTCCAATGATACCAACCAGTCTTGAAGTTAGAGAACCTGAAGGATCTGAGAAAGGGTAACCATCTTGAACTTGTCCTTCCTGAGGAACTTTTTCAAGTTTCTTAAGTCCAAGATGGGTCTCAATCCTCCGTCTTTCTTTGGTATGAAAAAGTAGGGGGAATACCAACCCTTGTTCCTCTCTGCTACAAGTACATGTTCTATTGCACTTTTCTCTAGCAGGGTTAACATTTCCTGCACAAGGAGCAGATCTGGAATTTTGAGTTGGATCCTGGTGGATGATTTTGAGGCCTTTTTTTAAAAGGAAGGCAGTAACCCAGGGCTACTGTTTCCAGTGCCCAATCATCTGAAGTAATGCCCCACCATTCGTTCAGATACTAAGCGTGGCTTAGAGGCAGCTGCAGTAGCAGCTGAGGGTAAAGATGCAGCTGCTGGGGCTCATTTAGCACCCCTTCCTCATTCACCACGAGGGAATCTTCATTGTCCCATTTGCCCGGACTGTCCCCTTACACTACCAATTGAGGAATAAGAATAAAAAGAACGACCCCTCAAGGAAGATGAGCCTGAATAGGGTTGTTGTTCTTGGCTGTCGAATGGAGGCACTAAGGGATTTAGCTTCAACCTTGGAGTTCTGCAGCTTCTCCAGACTCTCATCCGCCTTGCTGGCCAACAACTTTGAGCCGTCACAGGGCATGTTGAGCAGTTTGGCTTGCACGTCCAGTGCAAACCCTGACTTCCTCAACTACGCAAACCTGCGCAGTACGGTGCTAGCAGCCATGGATCTGCTGATGCTGTAAGCAGTATCCAATACTGACTGGAGACATTCTCCCATTGCCTCCTTTCCATCCTTAACTATAGCCAGAAAGCATCTGAGGGGATAGATGGATAAGTAGATCGCCTGGTTGATGTGGCGGCCTGAACTACCAAGCTCTCAGGTGTAGGGCGCTTGGGCAGGTATTCTGCATCACTGCTGGCCTGTACTTCCTAGCAAAGTTCCTGTTAACCGCAGGTCCAGATTACGGGGCTTCCCAATTTGCAGTAGCCTTCCTCTGAAAGGCTTTTTGGGAGGGTAAAATTGGGTCCTTGTGAGGGCTTTGGCCCAGAATATCAGTCATATCACCCTATTCATAGATAGGAGAAGCTCTTCTCCAGTCCGTATACTCAGTGACCCTATTCAGAAGATTCCTATAGGTGGAATTTGCATGCTCAGAAGGGTCAGGCCTGCCAGATTCTAGCTCTGGCGAGGTGTCAAGACCACTAGCCGACTGGAGAGTATCAAAAAAGGCATCTCATTTTGGACTCCTCATTAATGAGCTCTTCTGGAGACTTCTGAGTGCCAAATTGCAATGCAAAAGGAGGGGAATCCGCTTCAGAGGGCTGTTCCTCCTCAAATATTGAGGACATAGACTTAAAAAAGTCTTTCTCTGGAGTAGGTTTGTAAACCTTAGCTGGACTGGGCAAAGGCCTTGTCAAAGTCGAAGCAGCCGTCAACGGTGTCGAAGACGGCTTCAGAAATGGCGCTGGCTTACTCAGCATAACCTTCTACTTCGGTGTCGAGATGTTTGACTCTGATGCAGTCGACAGAGACGTTGAGTTCTTTGACGACTTGTCTTTGATGACTTGTGTTTCATCGAAGGTATCAAAGAAGAATTCAGTTCCTGAGTCGATGCCCTCGATGAATTGTCGTTGGGTCGAGAACTTTCTCTGCGTTTTGCCGGTTTAATGCTCATCTTCAAACTAGTAGCCTTCGACTTCCCTAAGTCATCTGAAGGAGTGAACCAGGGCGTGGCTTTTGTGCGATTCTTTCAAGGGGGTCGAGGAAATTCTGCATCATTTCTGATTTAAATCAGATTTTGTAGGGCATCGGATTACCTCAGTAGAGGAATCGGATGATGAAGAGGGAGACCTATGGCTTCTCTTCTTCACCATCTTTGAGGAAGAAGATGAAGACTGCCTCGATCAACTCCTCGACCTGGAACTCTTCGATGTCTTCACTGGGAGCAGTCTCTAGACTTGCTAGATTTTTAATCTTTTTTTGAAGAAGACTTCAAAGCCACCCTCACCACCACCAGTTTACCTCTGCGCTCCCTTAGAGCTTTTTCTGTCATGGCCTGACAGGACCCACAGTCATCGGTACAGTGCCCGGAGCACAGACACCACAGGCAGACACGGTGAGGATCAGTAATGGTCATCTTTGACCCGCAATCATAGCATTTGTTAAATCCAGACCATTACGAGGCTGAGAGTAGCCGACTGTCACCGGTATTCGTTTTTTTCCGGTGCCCAGAAAAAGGCAATTACCGGGTCATCATGACCTTTCCGGACCCGCTAATTTCCCTTTTCTGGGTGCCGGAAAAAATTATTCCCCATTCCCATTTGAGCTCCATAGGGCTCAATGGGAATGGGGAGGGCGGTAGCACTGGTACTGTTGATAACGGTACCGGTGCTGCCATCATGTTCTCCTCATGGGTGCCGGTACGGCCACCAGGTCAGACCTGGTGGTTGCAAGGGCACCTGCGAGCAGAACTCACAGTATGGCGGTACGGTAACAACGGTGCTGGTAGCGCTACCAGCACCGTTGTTGCCTTACCACCATACTTATAATGAGGCCCATTTTCTGTAAAGTAACCATAAACTTTTCTTAAACTGTAAAGCGCTTTGGATTAAAGCACTATATAAACAATAAAAAACAAATACAAATATGCAGCAGCGTACCCCTTCACGCATGTGAGAAAAACAGGTTTTGTGAATTGCTATTAGTGTCTGTATTCTAGTACCTCGATGAATGTATAACTTTTTCCAATTTAAAATTTTCAATTAAGTGAAGACGAGTGAGGTTGTAGCCACCGGTGAAAGCCAAAGACTATGGTTGATGGCCAATTTCTTTTTAAAATATATAGTGGGCACAGCTGAAAGCCATGGCCAGTGTCCATGAGTGAAGAACATGACTAGTGGCCCATTAATGTGTTATGATATATTTGTCCATGCACACTGACCAAGGCTGAAGACCAAGTTTAGTGGGAGATACTCATGTAATGTAATTAGTGTTGTCATCCGTGATGTCATCAGTGATGTCATCATTGTGGTCATAGGCTGCGCAACAAGGGGTGCAAACAGACGGTGGCTTTAACTGAATTTCAGGGGTTTTGTTGTGTTAAGTTCTCACCTTAACATCCCTGCAACTAAATGTTTTTCCTTGAATTTCAAGGGTTTTGTTACAATGTATTACTCACCATAACCTCCCAGCAACCAAAGTTTTTTCTGTTGAAATTCAAAGGTTTTGTTATTCTTTAGATTTTTTCTGCAACTATAGCCATGACTCTTAGCTATAGCCAACAGCCATGGCCTTTGGCCATGCCCACTATATATTCTACTACACAAACAGACTACTAGCCATAGTTATTGTTTATTATATACATAGATATGTTCACCAGAATGGCTTACCTTAGTTCTTTCATGGATGTGTCATCTTCTCTCTTCAATCAGTTTTACACGCCCCCTCAAATACAAAATGATTGCAAAAAACTTTGTTTGCATACTTATTTAACTTTAAAAAATGTTTACAGTTATATTTATGATTCATGAATAGAAACTCATTAAAGTGTTACAGCAACTTTGCACAAACAGTGCACTCAATACATCTAAAAATAGAACTACCTACCTCACCTATGAAAACAATTTTTCTTTTTCTTTATAGTCACAGCTATGACAATGTTTGTACTCGTGGCTACTGCCTGTGCTATCACGAAGTCCGTGTTTGGATGGAATGTAGTCGCTGTTATGCATGCCAGTCGTTGCTGCTATTAAACGCATGTGTGGTTCGACTAATCACATCACTTTGCACGTAGCCACGGCTATAAACACATTTTTTAAACAACTACAAATTAGTATATGTGTGTATTTAGTGCTCCTTATAATTTGTATTTTGAGATATGTACAAAATAGGAAAAGATGGCAGAACAGTACAGAAACATGAATACCTTATTTATTCATGAATGACTAATCCTCTCTGTTGAATCAGTTTTACATCTGTAAAAGACAATGCAATACATTTCATAATAGAAAATAAATAAAAGACGAGTCATTTTTTTTCTTTCTTCTTTATAATAGTACTATTTGAATACAGAATCTTTTCATAGTACTCAACCAATTAGGGGTGTACATATATCCATTATGTAGAGGAAAATAACTTCTTATTGGAGAGAAAATAAGACCCTACTAACTTATCTAAATATTAAACAACCAAAATGGAGGTCCAAATAAATGTGTGATATCTGGGTTCAGTCCGAGGACCCATTTCCCTGTTTAGTCCATGAACAGGCATCCGATTGGCCTAGAGGGTGTTGTGATGACCGCAGACATTGGACGCGCACACTGATTGAGTGATGAAAAGCATGAAGTGCATCAAATTTTTGGAAATGCCCACTATGTTGGATTCGCGGACATCCGCCGGTGTCCACGGACACCACGGCAGAAACATAAAAAAAACACAACATTGGACTTGTCAAACATAACAAACAATCTCTGGGGAGATGAGGGGCGATGTGGATGTGATGGTAGATGGCAGTAAGAAGCCAAAAAACGGGTGTTGTTCAACCCCGAAGTCCGCAAACAGTCTGGATGTTCGGGTGCAGTCCTGTGATGTTCGCAAACACTTCAGATGTTTGAGGACATCTTTGCCTATTTCTGCATTACTGGGTTTGTGAAAAGCAGTTTTTGGATGGCTTATCACTTTGGCGCCACTCAATGAAACTGTATGAATTCTATTCTACACCTGATTCTGAATGGGTTTGCAGGGTGTGGTGGGATTCTGTCAAGAGGGGGCAAAATTAGAGGGGGGCGTCCCAAAATATTGTAAAGGCTTATAAATGTGGTACCATTTGACAAATCTACACAAAGGTTTACAAAAACATTTTAGATCCAGATATAAATGTTTTTGTAAAGTATGGTGGGATTTTGTAAAGAGGGTGCTAAATTAGAGGGTGGTCTCAACATTTTTAAATGGCTTATAACTTTGTTGCCGTTTGAAAAATGTGGACAAAAGTTTCCAGAAAGATTACAGATCCCACCTCGAAAGTTTGGGTAAAGTCTGAATGGGTTTTGCAAAGTGGGGGCTAAGATATATGACTATTGTATATACATACATTTTGACACTTTTGAAAAAATACTACATGGGCGGATTTCCAGCAAACTCATTTAAGGAGCATTGGCAAGGACCTTCAAGCATGGTTTTGCAAATGTGCCAGTGTTTTATTTTTTGACAAGTGTCATAATGTAGGTACAAAACATTGTGATAGGTTACTGAAGTATAGCCTGTGGCCATGGGCAGTGGCCAGATTGTCCAAGTCATGGTATAAGGTCGTGACCCGGACAATCTGGCTACTTAGCACCCCGGCTAATGGCCTTTATCCCACATTGCAGGGGCTGCAATGGTGGACAATGATCCTGAGCCCTTGTTATTTATGTATTTATTTATTTATTTATTTATGATTCACCAAAGCCTGCAGGCATCAGGGCACACACAGATACACTTAGCTTGGGCCAATAACGTGGGCTGCTGGGCCGTTATCCCCCATTCCAGTCCCTGCAACAGGATATAAACGTCACATTATCTCCATTAGCATAACGCAAAATACTAATTGAACTGTTGGAAAAACGTATTGAGTCTATGTACTTTACTGAGAAATGTAAAGTAGATGAAGGCTATAAGATTTTTTTTTTGTTCTATTTTTTTAAAACGTGAAAGGACGTAAGGTGAGGAGGAAAATGAGGTAAGAGGCACCAAGCACTAATATGGAGGGGCAGGTCGACAGGGGAAGATGTTGCTCGTGTCTTACTTCTAAGGTAGTGGGCAGTGTTTCTCATGCTCCTTGATTACAGCTTCAAACACACGTCGAAATTGCTTCCCCCTGCACAGTGGTGTGTTTCACTTTTGTAGCTTTAGCCTTTGGTACATTCCCAACAGTGGTAAAGAACTGCCACATGCATGATTCTCTCTGGGTGCTAGAGGTAGGCATTTCTTCTACCTCATCTTCTTGGTCCTTTTCATTGTCTTTGGAAATACTGTGCTTTTTTTGTTGTGTGGGTCCTCCAGTTGATGGCGGTGGTGGATCTTGGGGAGGAGGGATAGCTCATGAAATTTTTAACATAAATAGCAGTTTTGCTGCTATTCTTCCAAGCATGTCCTTTGCACTAGATTGTTAATGGATAATGCGTAATAATAGGTGTAGGAGCCGTGCAAATGTGCATTTTGAGCTTGAAAGTTCCTAGAGCAGTAGAAAATGCAGTTCTGAACTGTCCTCAAAGCAAGGAACTAAACACAAAGTGCAAACGCATTCATGGATACGTCATCATACCGCGTGCAAGTGCGTGGTCACGTGGCACTGTCCGGAAAGTACACAATTACGTCAAAAGTTCATGTACGTCGACTGAAGCAAAAACAGTGGAAAAAGCATAGAAGTGTTAAAATGATGCTATAAGGTGGGAAATTGCAGAGTTTTAAGTTGAAACATTGTAAATTGGACAAAAACGTTGCTATATTGGGGTAATTATAACTTAACCATAAAGTCCTTTTAACAACGTTTTTTCAGTGAATTGTATAGATTTTATTGGTGCAACTTAACCATAACATCTCTTTAACAAAGTTTGTTTCAGAGAATTCCATGGATTTTTACCAGTGCATGCTATTTTCCTATGACTTTTGTGATGTCATCTTTGATGTCCTGGGTGTTAGTGTTAGCAGTGCACGGTGGCGCGAGTTATGGTTGCTTATGTTACCATAACTGCCGGATTTTAAGGGGTTTTTCGGTTTTACTTTGAGCCATAACGTCCCTTTAACAAAGTTTTTTCACTGAATTTCATAGGTTTTTAGTAGCGCAACTTAACCATAAAGTCCCTTTAACAAAGTTTTTTTACTGAATATATATATATACATATATATATATATATGTATATATATATAGGTATATATATAGGTCGCACTCAGCTTCAATATCCATATAAAAATGCTCAAGACTCCAAAATTTCAAAATATTAGGACATTTCGAATATTATTATATACAAATTGTAGAACACCTTGGCAACAAGACAGGAGACACACTATACATTATAGGGCAGCAGTTGCCACTGTATAGTTAGGGTGATATCCTTGAGTCATAGGAAATCCCAGAATTTTTTTACTACTAACCTTTGACTTGCATGATGGATTTGGATGACATTTTCAAAACAAAATGTTTGTCACCGGCCCCAGCTAGACTGGAAATGTTTGTAAAGATTGGTTATAAAGAAAGCAAAAAAATGCTGTTTCCGGCCTACTCCAATTTCATTTTCCCATAGAGAAAAGTTCAAATTTGGCAAAACTGCTGGATGGATTTGGACAAAATAAAAAACATTGTAGGCATGAAGCATTGATTTATTTTCTGGGACAGGTTTGGGTTAATCCAGCCAGTAGTTTTAAAATATTTGACGGGGAAGGGAGTGCCCCCTGCTCCCAAACATATAGCTAGACCTCCTATGGTGCTTTGCAGCAGAGTGGCTTTTCAGAATTGAAAACCCATCATTTTTTTTTGCTCGATGCGAGCAATTACCGGAGTAATACCGGGGTAATGTGAAAACAAACATTGTTCAAAAAGATATTTGGAGGAGGAAAAGGATGCAATTGCATTAGAATAGAGGTGGGGAGGTGGAAAGAGGATACCATGTAAAAGCGGTTTGTTGGGGTGGTCTGGGGACCCACTTACAGTTCAAATGTTTGGATTATCAGGGGAATGTGTCACTCGAACAAAAGAGTGAAAGGTGGTAACAGGAAAGAGCCAGGGAGGGAACAAGTAGCTGAGGTGATTGGGGAGACCGTGGAAAGAGGAGGGGGCATTTGGTGAGAACCTGAGAGTACTGCGAAGAGTTTTTGATTTTGAAAATCAGATTATTTGGGGGATACCAGGGAAATACTGCAGGCATGGGTTGTTCATTGCTGCTGTATGTGCAGTTCCTTGGCCTTATCGGGGGGAATATTGGGGAATGCCACAGGAATCGGAGCAGAGTGAAAAAAAGAGATGTTACACCTACAGAGATCACATCTACCAGGCAGGAGGTAATGGGTCTTTGTGCCACTGGCTATGGCAAAGGCCATGTCTAGTGGGCCCCAAAGAAACATATTGGTGCAACTCGTACAGTGGGAATGGCCTTTGGCCATGCCCACTGGTTGTGGTAGTAGGCCAGGGCCAGTGGGCCCCAATAAAATCCATTGGTGCAATATGTGCAGTAGCAATGGCCGAAGCCCATCGCTAGTGTGCCCCAAAGAAGTGTATTTGGCAGTCACCACTGGTCATGGACAGAGGCCATGTCTAGTGGGCCAAAAGAAATACATTGGTGCAACATGTGCAGTGGCCACGGCCGAAGACCTTGGCCAGTGGGCCTCAAAGGTCCTTATTTGTGCAACATTTGCAATGGCCACGGCGGAAGGACATGGCTAGTGGGCCATAAAGAAACATATTGGTGCAAAAAGGACACGGTCTAGTGGGCCCCAAGGAAACTATCGTATAACAAACCCCTTGATATTCAGTGAAAAACATTAGTTAAGAGACACTTAAGGTGATCAGAGCTATCATGAAACAACATAGCAACAAAACCTTTGAAATTCAGTGAAGAAACTTTAAGAGAGTTAAGTTGATCAAAAGTTAAAAAAACATAACAACAAAACCCTTGAAATTCAGCACTTGCATTTGAACCTTACCTTTGTGCCCCCTGTTGTGCAGCGAACGACCACAATTATGGCATTACAGTTGAAATCACTGATGACATCACTGAAGAAGGCCACAAAGAAACCTATTGGTAAACATGTACAGTGGGCACCAAAGGAGGGCGTGGCCATTGAACTTGGGCCCCAAAGAAACCTATTGGTGCAATATCTACGGAGGCCACAGCCAAAGGCCATGGCTAGTTGTCCCCAAAGAACTATAGTATAACAAAACCCTTGAAATCCTGTGATGACATCATTGTTGTCATATGCTGCACAACTGGGGATGCAAAGGTGGACTTGCTTCAAATGTAAATGCTGAATTTCAAGGGCTTTGTTGCATTCAATCTGATCACCTTGACTCTCTCTTAACAAAGGTTTTTCGCAAACAAAAAAGCTCTGAAAACTTAGGTCAATTGCTGCAAGCATGCAAGAGATAGACATGAGACAGAAACCCCAGCCAAACTAGCTACCTAATCAGCACAACCCCTCTGCTGAGCCTGGATCATCTTTTCAGGGATATCAACTTTCCTTGTAAATACAATATTGTATCTTTCCAGCCCCATTTGGCTCATTCCTTTAATATCGTGAGCTGTCAGTAAAGGCAAGAATCTGAAATAAAACACCATGGGGGCCTCTGAACAAAAGTGCTAACATCAATCTCTATTACTCTGCAGTATTTTAAAAGAGCAGCAAGTGTTTTTATTTTCATTTCAGGGGATCCTAAAGGTCGCTTGTGATTGATTGCACTTCTGCTAATGCCACGTGTACCCTGATGTGTCTTATTCTGAGCTACTTTGAATCACTTGCGATTAGCAGTTTCTCTGTCTTTCTTGAAAGTTTAAAGCAAGTATAGAAGCGACACAAGTCTGTAACGTGTATGACACACCTCATTACATGATCAACAAAATAAATTAGAAGAAAGTCTGAAATTAAACCCCAATGAGGTGACCCACAGCGTTGCAGCAACAATGTTTTATCTCAGGGGAAAGTAGAATAAACAGCAGCCATTTTGCAACCTTGATATGGTGCGCGGCTACAGACTTGTTCCGGGGGAATCACGAGAACAGGCAATTTCCTTTTCAAAAAGTGAAAATAAAATGCTTCAGATTTTACTTATCTGTGGCTTTTGTGGAAATATAGACAACCAAATGCAAACATTAACACTATCAAATACTGAATAAAAAAGAAATGTAATCAATTGCCCAACTTTTGCCTACTAAAATATATTGCTGTTGAAGATACATGAAAAGTGTCTAAGAAGTATTTGTGATTCTTCTTTCTACAATGTACCTGCCCAAACTAACTTGAATACTAATCATAGAAACAGAGGTCGAAGTATCGAACGTTTACACGGGTCCTCCTGTGCGTGTGACCCAAGTCACCCTCCGAATGTTCGGAGGGACGAATGTTGCAACAGAGGCTGAAAGGCACTTTGGATGCCGGCCGCCTCTCTCTACCGATCCTAGTTATACATAATAAAGAAGCTTGACTTACCTTGTTGTGTGGCTTCCTTCCTCTACAAGTGGCGACAAGGATAGGATCATTGTACACACCAGCGTATAAAACTGAGCAGTCCCAAGGCACCTAGCTCTGCATACCGACGTGTTAAAACACTGCCTTCTCAAGGAGCTTAAAATAAAAAAATGAAGACGAGGAAATATAATGAACCCAATGAGGGCTGTGAAACAGAGAAGTTAAAAGGAGCATTGTAGGGCTAAGAGAGAGCCAGAAGTAAGTGAGGGAGTGGCAGCAGTGTTACAAGTAAAGGATAATAGCCGAAAATTGAGAGGAAGTTATAGGAGCATTGAATGAAAGGCAAGGAAAAAAAGAAAGACATTTAGGTTTCCTAGAATAGTAGTACACAACATGGAAGATAATAGAGTACATATAAGGAAAATATGAGTCTATCTGTGCACCCACCAGTTCCATTGTTATTATCTCCAGGGAACCCCAGCATCATGAAATGGGAGTTGTGGATATAACTATTTGAGTCATATTTGAGTGCACACGATGGCAAAGAGTTGAGAGCTTCTTAAAAGTTGTCCTATTGATGACTGCCATGGGGGTGGAGGTGGTAAGGCTGATGCAATATATTCCTCCAAGCCGTGATGAGGAAGGCAAAGGTTTATTTATATGGATGATAAGATTGGAGGAGAGATTTACAGAAAAGACAAACATTGTATTGGAACGATCCAATTTCTATTCCAGAAAACAGATGCCAAGAGAAAGCATTGATGACTACATGGGAGCACTAAGAAGTCTGGCGGCAAAATGCGATTTTGAAAAGATAACAGCTAACCAAGTTTTGGAAATCAGGTACCGATGAATACATTCAACTAGAGAATACGACAACGATTATGGACAGTATCAAATCTAGATTTGTGTTCAACAATTCAAATTGCTAGGAGTATTGATGATTCAGAATGAGCAGAAAGGCACTTTACGGAGAAAAACATGATGATCTTTATGCTTTTGCGTCGGTAAAAAAAGACATGCAAGAGAGGATGAAGAGACATACAAGGTTCTTACATGCATCAACCGGGAATTGACAAGAGGCATTGTTTCAGATGTGGCAAGGACGATCATCTTGGGAACAGTAAAGCATGTCCAGCAGTAGAAAAGGGATTTTTAAATTGTGAACGGACAGGTCATTTTTCACAGATGTGCTACGTGAGGCATATGAACATTATATAGAGTGTAGTGTGAACTGGAGAGATGAAGGTGCAGCAGATTACGTTTTTATGTGCAACAAAGGACCAGCACTGGATTAGCAAGATAGACCTGTGGGATATATTGACCCACTCAACGACATTGCCTTACATCGCAGAGCTGCCTGTGCAGCAACAACAGAAAAATGGCTTTGCTGACTACGGTGCGCGCCAGGATCTCAAAATTGCGTTTTTACAGCCACCAGAAAAATGGCTGCACCACCCTGCCACACACATTTCAGGCGGGGGGGCAGAACAGAGTACACACCGCAGGAATATGCCAGTGTGTTCTGAAACATATATGGAATCAAGTGAAAAGGAAAGCCTGCCCTTGCTGCAAAAGCCAAAACCCCCTTCAAAATGAAACCATTTTCATCTTTTCAAAATGCTGCTTAGATGCCAATTTCATCTGTCATTCTGAAACCACTGTGAGTAAAAAGGCCCAGTTAAAACCAACTCTCAGAGAAATCAAAAGCAACTTCATATTCACTTGCACGGGAAACACACATTTATTTCTTGGCAAAATGTATCCAGGCGCAGTAGTTCAAAGTGACTTTTTACCCTCTGAGCCAGGTCAAGGAGAATTGTATCTATACTTTAGATAAGAGTCCTGCTGCAAGGAAAATGACTACAGCTGCCAAGACAGTGGCAATCTGAGGAGCTGCAAACCGAATTAAAGAAAGACATGATAACAGTTTAAAACACATAGGCTGCAGTTGCAAGCTCTCAGAAACCTGTAATTCCAGTTGCCAGCTATGAAACTCCTCCTAGGAAGGGAGATACACCCTAAATCCAGGACACTTAGGGGCGAAGTACCAGCTTGGAAAACTTTGAATGAGATAGGACAATGACAATTCACATGCTCATCAGACATTCATCTTTGCTCAAGGCTGGGACAATAGCAATCCTGGGACACTCACCTGTCAAGTGTGAAGGGCAATAAAACCTTCAATTAAGAGAGAGGCCCCCATCCTGCCTGGAAGAAACTGCCCGTTGGTGTTAGCTGGGAAGAAAATAATGACAGACAATGACTCCCATTAGTCTTAAGACTATGTTATAAAGAACTTTAAAAAGACATATCTCAGCTGTCAAAATTGGTAAAAAGGTGGAATTTTCACAGCGTAAAAGTGGAATTGTGGGATGTGTTTGAAAACCTAGTAGAATATTGTGACACCCTCTGGACAGAAACAGTGATATATGTTGTATTAACAGAAAAGCATCCATGTTGCAAATGTCAACTTTTTTACATACATCTCTGGGGACAATTCGCATCTGTGTGCAAAATTGTAAAATTTAAGGCCAAATCTTTAATGTGAAAAATTACCAAAAGGTGTCAGAAAGGCGAAACAAGGTCGCACAGACTGGAGGTTTGGACTAATCTGTGCTGCGCATAATATGTAACCTGTAGGTATAATTTGACAAGAGATTACAAGTAAAGAAATGCATGTTTTTGGCAAAATTTGATTTTAAGTAAAATAAATGTGGGAGTGCTGGGTCATTGTAAACTTCACCTCATAAACCTGACATCATCCCCTTAGAAATCCAAACAGCAGACAGCAAGGCGGAGATTACTACCTTTGCCCAATCCTATTGTTAGGGGCGTTTGCAGCAAAGCCTGCCCCTGTCATATACTGTGACAATGTCACCTGGCATTAATAATAAGAGCCCCTGACGACACACAGAAACAGACACAGATTCATAACTCTCTTCCTGAATTTCTGCGTGGTGCCCGGTTCCTGTTTCCTTCATCCTGTTTTAATCATAATTCCAGATTTTCTTTGCAAAGACTAGGCATATGCATTGCTGACCCATTCTCAGCAAGGCCCCAGTCTGAACCTCCATTCTAAAATCCCATTACCCAAATTGTGGGAAGCTTCCTAAACTGCTTGACTTGCTGCTACTACATGTATGTCTGCTAGAAACCTGCCATCCCACTGATGCGCATCTTATCCAGTAACCAAAAATGCTACCCGGTATCCAGTTCATGCCAGCTGATTTTTTCCGGTTGTCCTGCGATGGACCGGATCCGTGTGGTGATCTAGAGCGCTGACTGTCCAAAATCCAAATTAAAAGTAGACTGTGAGAATCAATAGGAACAATAGAACCATATCATAACTTGCCTTGCTCTTGTCCTATCCCATCTCTAAACCATCCTATCCTTACCTTAATAACTTGTAACCTTGTCAGAATCCTTATTGCAACCCTGTCATTGATTTCTAGTGCAATCGCTCTCTATTTAGTAATTCTTGTAATTTAAATCCTAAGCTTTCAATCCTATTTCAAGTGATCGGACTGGTTCCGCCAGGGCGGGCGCTGGGGAACTAGGGTTGAACTCATGAATCAACCCTGGAGCTGACTGTGTTGTGTCCCTCTTTGATATTCTAGCCTGAATGCTCTAGTATAGAGTAAAACTATTCTTGTCCAAATTGATTTTCTTTTCTGTTTCACTACCCGATTCTTCTCAAAATGCCTCTTATTCTACATTGCATATCTCCCTCAGTTTAATAGCTGGGGACTTACAGGGTCTTTCATGGAATAAATGTGCACCGAAAAGGGGAGCGCAAGCATGAAAATCCCAGCTCACTCGTGCTAAAGCCGCGCATGCAGCCGTTCATCGATTCATGGAAGGCGCTGCACGTGTAAAAACTGGGATGTGCGCCAAATCCATAGGTGGCGCACGCGGGCGCACACGTCACTAAACGGCATGCATGACGCGCAAAGGGAAAACGCACATCGTGTAGCGCACACAAGAAAAGTGGGCGGAACACGGGGCCTAACACACGGAATGGGGAACAATGCGTGAAAATGTGGGCGTTACATGGGAAATACGGGAGGTAAATGCTCTCAAAGCCCACACGCGCACTAACAACACATATTCATGGAATCGAACAGGGGAAACCTGTGCGCCAATAAAGATGCGCTAATCCGGAAACACGTACGCCAGCAAGAAGCAGGCGTAAGTGGCCCCGCACAGCATAAAAGTGTGCGCAAACAACAAATAAGCTCATACACTACGATGAATATACCGTTCCTTGCAGCAGTGGTCGTGGGACACCGCAGGAGGAGGAGGATAGCCAGGCCCCGCATTTTTTTACCCAGGACCAGCCTTTTTGGGATGCCTGATGACCAGGTGTGTGAGAGGTACAGGTGCCCACCACACATAATACTCGACCTGGTGAGTGAGTGGATGGATGACCTCACAGCACCCACCCTGTGCTCCCAAGCACTGAGCCCCTTGGAAAAGTTGCTCAATGTACTGCACTTCTTGGCTACTGGGTCATTTCAGCGGACAAGTGCCATAGTTGGGGGAGTCTCACAGGCCACGCAGTCATGCTGTCTACACCATGTGTTGGCCATCATGACTGCACGCCCCTCCGTCCGCAGGCACATATACATGCCCAGAACACCTGCAGAAAGGCAGGCTGCCGTCCAGGACTTTTACAGGATGGCACACTTCCCCAAAGTGCTAGGTGCCAAGGGAATCATCACCTCAGTATATGCCAACTATCCGGGGTCCAGCCATGATAGTTTAATATTCAGAATGTCACCCCTAAACCGGGACCTGGAAGCTGGGCGGCATGGCGACACATGGCTAATTGGTGAGTATAAATGCCTCTGCACATGCATGCATGTCAGACGCTGAGAAATGTGAAAACCCCACTAATGACAACCATTATCACCTCCCCAGGGGACAGTGCCTACCCTCTGAGCACCTACATGATGACGCCAATACGGAACCCCACCACACCACCCGAGGTAAGATACAACACAGCCCATATTGCAACCCGGGGCATAGTGGAGCGCACATTCGGAGTGCTGAAGTCGCTTTCGCTCCCTTGACTGCTCTGATGGGCAGCTGCTATATGCGCCCCCAGTAGTGTGCAGGATCATAGTGGCAGCATGTGTCCAGCACAACGTTGCAACCCGGTGGGGCGTGCAGGTGGACATGGTGGTGCCCCCACATCCCCAACCACATGCACTGCTGCTGCGCATGGGAGGTGAAAGGGCACGTGGTGAGGCAGCCCGTCCCCAGTTTGTTGCAAATTTCTTCACCTAAAATCTCCCCCCATCAGAGTGCACACAGGCCTGGCACATACCAGCTGACAATTTATGATGATGACAAAAGGGACAGTCAACTGTCACAACCATACCACCCTGAGATTGTTTGCCTCGAAGTGCTACATTGTGTGCATCCCTAGCTACTTAAACACACCCAATGCTGTGTCAGTAAAAGGCACACATTCATGCAGCATGAAGGACTACCCCCTTGCAAAACACTACAAACAAATAGTGGCATGTCACCCAACCCCTCCCTAACCCCATCTCAGCTACCCAACACACCATGGCATGGCATGCGATGTGAAAGCAACCAAATGAATGCACATCACATGACACAAGTGTCTCAGAGTGCATCGTCCCAAATGGAAACAGGCCATAGACAATTGCCTCTCACCAATGAAATAAAAACAGACACATTAACAATACACACCAGCAAGACAAAACATCAGTGAAGGATCCAACAGTGGCAACATATGACAGTAAACGATTAAAGTAGTGCAAGTGTAACAACCTAAGGCAGCACATCAACCCCTTCCAACTGCAGAGTGTTGCTGGTAGGCAAATGTGGCAGTGTACTGCATACAACATGAACTGCATCTGCAAAGGAGACAGGCTCGTTAAGACATGAAGAAGATACATGTATATATGCAAAAAGTCCTGTATGTAAAACCATATACAAATCCACCATGCACTGAAGAAATGAACAACAATCCCCAATAGGGATGTATACACAGTTTGGACTACAGACTGCCCACACAATTTACAAGTAACTTACTGTCACTTGGTCAAACCCTTTGCAAGCCCATGGAAAGGGGAAGCAGAATGGGTGTGTGTGTCAGGAACCCAAGTTTCTAACCCAAAGACAGGACAAGCCTGCATGTGCACAGCTGGAATACACTGTGGATGCCTATGGGAGCCACACAAAGCAACACACTGTAACATTAATTCACAATCTGAAAGAAAATGGTTATGAACAAAAATGTAAATGCTAAAGAAATATAGAAAAAGCAAAAGTAAATGTAAAGTAAAAGAAACAAATTAAATAATAACGTAAAAATCAGAAGCGTAACCAAATAAAAATAAATGTATGAAAATCAAAATAAGAAATCAAGATTGAAAATAAAAAGAAAATAATAAATAGAAAAAAGAAGAAGAACTAAAGATAACAAATGAATTAAATATTATTTTCATTTAGCAAATCGGAATGAAATGTGAAAAAAACCAACAAAAAAAATAATAAAAAAATAAAAATGGCCATGTGTGGACCGGGGGGGGGCCACCCAGGAGGGACAAGGTACAGGGTGCACCTCAACACCCACATGCGCGGTTGTTGAGAAACAAAAATGCTCAATGCCTGCACGGCTACCCTACAGTGGGAGAACTGCCGTCGCTGTCATCACCCTCTGGTGGTACATCAGAAGGTGGGCGTGATCTGGGAGGCAGACCACGCAAAGCCCTGGCATGCTCCGCCATGGCAGCAAGCATGCAGGTCTGAAAGGTTTGTTTCTGCAGGATGATGGTTCGGAGATCCCCATGCAGCACCTCACGGGTAGCACGCATTTCTGCCTGCAAGGCCTCGCGTGATGCCCGTATCTCCTCACGGGTTGCCTGAAGCTCAGCTGAGAGTGTACGTGTTGGCTGCTCCAGCTGCTGTTCTGACCTTGTACTCCGGGACACCTCAAGTTCACCCAGAGTATCTCTGAGGGACATGTTTTCTAACCTCAGGGCATCCTTGTGGGCCTGTGACTCTGCAGCTATGGCTGTGCGCAGAGTCTCGAGTCCAGCCCGTCGGTCTCTGTTGAACGCCAACATGTCCTCCCTGTGTGAGTGGCAAATGGACTCTGTTGCCTGCTGCTGGAGCTCCACCTGCCTTTCGGGGGGAGAATGGAAGTGGCCACCCTATCAACGGCCTGAGCCATCATCTCACGCAATGCCCCCTGTTGTGCTGCTTTGGTGTACATGGAGTTCTCCCACAAAGTATTGCCTGGTGGCGCACGGCCACTGCGTTGGCGAGCACCACACCTGTTTGGGGCAAGGTGATGTGCACCTTGCTGTGCTGGCACTGCCTGAGGATGCAGGACTGCATTCCTCCTTTGATCTGCTGGCCCAGGAACAGGAGAAAATATTGTCTAGTGTGACCCTGCATCCATAACCGCCACAGGCGGACTTTCCAACACTGAATGCCCCATAGAGGGGTCTACCCCCAGTGAAGGTGGGTTGGACAGAACAGCATCCCTGCCCGAAACAGTCACCTGCGACAGGACATATGTCTCAATGTCAGATTCAGCACCTGATTCATAGAGGTCTCCGGGGGTGTACCCAGAGACACCCGTGGACAGTATGGTGTGTAGGAGTAATGATTTTCACCCACCACCACCCCATGTCCTCCACTGGTGCTTGGTTGTGGCTGTGAGTTCTCCTGCCTCTGCGCCATCTCCTCCTCCTCAATAGCATCTAGTGCCTCATCACCTGCAAAAACATAAAAGAAAAGTAATGAAAACAGGCATGAGCACCATAGCCCACACACATAGGCATGACGAGGCAGACATCCAGTACATAAATGACAATTGTCACAAATGACAATAACTCTGGCATGCATGCACTGGCAATGAGTTGGAAGGGGAGGCAAAAAGCAGACACTGAGGACTCCAAGATGGAAAAGCAACACATGTGCTGCATGCTGGATAGCACTGGCATCACACATTAGCCTGTGAGTGGCATGGACAATCCACATACATGACACATGCCAGCACACAGATGGCACGTAGCATAGCCATGGCAGATTTGAAAAGGACACCCAGATGGTAGCAAATCACTACTGTCCCCCATCCATGTGAGATGGACATCATGAAATAGAACATGCAAAATAGTGTGACAAAACACACATGTGCCACACACTGCAACAAAGCCAGTGTTCACTAATGCAGTGATGGCAGGCACATGGATACATCAATGGTTGGTCACTTGACAGAAGACAATTGTCATGTTCAACATTCAAACAGGGCCCCAAAGTGATTGTGTGCAGGCCATGTGTAGGTGCACATTACTCAGTCAGCCTGATTGATGAAATCATTTCCGTAATAAGGAAACATATGTGGGCCATTGTGGGGTGTAATCTTTGTCTGAAGTATGTTACAATTGGGGCAGAATGGCACAAAAATGTGTGGTAAACATGCAAAGGATTTCATCAATCAGGTAGAATGAACAGGAAAACAGTATGACCAATGTTGTGGCAAGATGGCAGTTGAAGGGCAAGTGCAGTAATCAGGTGCAAATTGTCCACTGCGGTCAGAAGGAATACTTGGAAACCCAAACCCAAGGCCGGGCTATGGTTTGGAGGCACCACATGGGTGACCCATAGCATTCATAACTACACAGCCTCACCTGGCACTCAATCAGAACACATCGCCCAAGCAACAAACACATGGTTTGCACACACATGCATGGCCACTCACCGGACATTGCCTCAAGATCTGGTAGGTCTCCCACGCCTTGGATCTTATCCTCTGTGATGAATCCTCCAGCGATAGACTCATGTTCTGTGAGTACTTCCTCCTCTGGTGGAGACCCACTGCCAGTCACCAGAGTAGAGGCATGATTGGAAGCCAGCTTGTTCTTTGCTCTGCGTTTGAGGTCATTCCACCGCTTAGAGCAATCATCAGCTGTGCACCTGACAAATCCAAGGGCACTAATGTGGTCTGCGATGCACTGCCAGTGGGCCTTACGTTGAGTAGTCGTAGTCTTGCACCCTGCAGTCACCAGCATTTCATGGCCATTGGCCGACACGTAGACAACAAGTGTGTCTAGTTCCACATCATTGAAACTACGCTTCCTTGATGTGCCGGAGGGGGGAGCCGTGTCTGAGGTCCCAGCCTGTAGCGCAAGAGCACCCTTCTTCCTCTTGGGAGGTGGTGTGGACCCTGAGTGCTTTACGCCGCTCTGATTGGTAGGGGCTGAAGCGCAGGTGGACTGGGCACTGGAATTAGCCAAAGGCACGATGACCTAAGGTCGCACTGCACGCATTGGCTGCTGGGTGATGTTGCCAATATCAACCTCGGTGGGATGGAGGTGGATCAACACTGTCCCGTCTGGGAGACTCAGAGCTGGGGTGTATTGAGCTGCAGCTGCCCCTGCCTACTTGGGCAGCAGATGACATTGCTGCCCCAGATCCATGGGACCTGGTGACAGCAACTTTCACTGCCACACGTGGCTTTTACTTGGTGACACGGAAGTCAGCCTGGGAGTCATCCTGTGCCGGTTCGGTTGACAATATGGGCCGGGTTAACAAGGCCTGATCTGTGACAATGTCAGCTCCATCTACCTGACCCATTGGGGGGGCATAGGTGTCCCTGATTGGTCCTCCACACACTGGCCTCTTGGGCCACCCTGCACATCCTGGCCACGTCCCCTACGGCGCCCTCCTCTTGGAGGTCAGCCACCTTTGCCTCCCTTACCGCTTGGTCTCCTCCCAACCATGGCACTGATGTTCTTTTGTGAATGGGAGGTGCAGTAAACAATTGTCCTGGGCAATTGGGGTGAAAGGGGCAGGGTACTAGATGGAATATGTACCCTAGTGCTCTAGCAAGGCTGTCTGTGACCCCTGGGGGAACGCTCAGGCACCCCGAAACCAAAATTTAATGTGCACGTGACACCTGGTAGCCCACATGCGTGGAATAAAAAACCGGCACTATGCCGTGGCACCCAGAAACACAAAAAGAAGCGTACGCATGGTACACGCTGGCTACAATGACCTCTGAATGGGTACGCGACACACAGGGGCAACCACAGTTGAAAAATAAGTGCGCGACTCACTGTCTGCCTGGAAAAAGAAAGTGAAAAAGACACACGTGTGTGCGTTGGCAACACCCCCGCCAAAAGAAGAATTGAACGCTGTCTGAGTATGCAAAGAGTACAAACTGGAACCGTTGTGAAGTAATCGCGTGTGAACCGACAAGAAGTACAAGAATCACCCGCTCGTACAAGAAAATGGCATCCTATGTGTAACTTTTAACCCAGCCCACACGTGCGACATCACTTATGCGCGTATGTGCTATGGGCCTTTCCTTGAATTACACGCTGACGTGCAGTGTTTTTACGTGCCAAATCACTCCGTATCAAGCTGGCCACGCAACAACACATGAAAGACCACGCTCTGGCCCAGAAGGCCATTTTCCTGCCCCTCAGAGCCCCGATCACGCTCCCACCTGCCATCTGCTGCTGCCTGCCTGCTGGCCACGTGCCATGCTGTTCTGTGCCTGCATGAAAGCCATCTGCAGGGGTCCAGTTGCTGTGACCACCCCTGCTGGAACAGAAGACTCCCAACTGGCATTCCATCGCTCCACAGCCCAGCCCCAGGACCCAGTTTCCCACCCACACCAGCCTTGGGGGTTGCCATGTCCGACACAACATCATCTGGCACCAGTGGAAACCCCCCAGCAGAGAGGCAGAGGGCTGCCAGCTTCAGTGCCACTGAAGTTGGCATCCTGGGGCATTATGATGCCCTCTTTGGAAGTTCACACGCCGACAATGAAGGACAGAAGAGGATCTGGAAGGACATCATGGCTGCCATCAACATGGAGGGGGTGGCAGCCCGCGAAATGCAACACGTCCGGAAGCCCTAGGAGGACTTCAGGTCCAGGACCCTCAGCAAGGCCCGGCGCCTCTTGAAGGCAAAGCATGCAGAGGGGTGCCGGGTCCACCTTACCAACATCCAGATGAGGGTCCTGGAACGCATACACCCAGCGCTCCAGATCCTTCAGAGGCAGACCCGTCCGGAGTTGAGCAGTAAGTGTCCATGCGTACTGATTGGACGTTGTGCATGTTGAGGTGTGGCAGGAGTGTGCAGGTTGCACATATGTCTTGGAAGGGCCATGCATGGATGTGTATGTACAGGGACATGAGCCTGCCGCATTCAAGTCCAGTCATGTGTGAGGCATATCAGTGGTGTATGTATTCAAATGCATGGTGCCCAAATGCATGTGTCGGTGCACACATGTGTATAATTATGTGTATGTACTGTGGCATGGTTGTGGTGTGACACATGAATGCTGTTTCCACCTTCATGTATGTGCACAGTGTACATGTGCGTGTGTGTGTATTTGACATGTGTTCCACTGTGATACACCATGAATGCATGTGACACCGACATGTAGGAGGCTAATTGGCAGATGTGACATGGATGCCGAGGATTTAACTGTGACAGGTGGTGGAGATGTACAGATGCATGTATGTCTGGTGGCATGTGTGCATGTGTTTGGCACTCCCCGTGTTGCATGTGACGTCAGGCTAACCTTTGGATGCTCATGCTATGCTAAGCTATGCTTATGCTAACCTTCGGACACACATCCTTTGGATGTGTGTGGATGGTGCTGCCTGCTGCAACATTCCTGTTAATTTGCGCATGTGTGTGGGTTCAAATGATAGGTGTGTTGGGGATTGTGATGACATGTGTGAAGTTTGACACTGCCATTCATGTGCAACTGTCAAGTGTGTATCAGACCATTGTACAGTGCCCTGATGGCTGTGTTATGTCTCTCCCTGTCTGCATCATCAACTGATGAAGAGGGCGGAGACGGTGCTGTGGAGCACAGCAGCAGGGATACCACCGCCAGCCGGAGACGCAAGGCCCAGCTCCCCTCCCAGGTTGTCATCTCGTCGGGGAGTGAGGGGTCTGGCGGTGCGTCCATGGGCACAACTGCCGAGGGTAGGTCCAAGAGGCAGAGGTGGAGTCCTCGGCAGCAGAAGGGGCAGCTGAGACCCCACAGGGGCCTATGGAGGAAGATGGCACCAAGTCATCCAGGTTGGTGGAGGGTTTGGTTGAGGAGGAGGCCTTGGAAGGGCCACACAGGGGGTCTGGAGGGGGGATTCTACTGGTGCTAGTGGTGCAGTCCAGGGGCAGGGACAGAAGGCAGCACAGGCGGCCGCGGAGGTGCCTGTGTGTAATCCTGTCCCCGATCCTGTGACTGCATCATCCCGCACCAGCAGGGATGCCTTCGTCCAGACCCATTTTCAGGGAAAGGATCCGCTAACAACAACTGGCCTTCCTCTCCCTGTGGATGTGGCAATCCGGGACCATGTTGAGCCTGTCCTGGCTGGGGTGGCATTGCATCAACTTGGCATCCGAGATAACGTGCAGGGTTTTCGTGAGGATGCTGCACGTTACTTCAGATGCCTCCTTGACCGCATCAACTGGCTAGGAGGGATCACCAGTGCTGGGTTCCTCTGTGTGCTGGGCCTTGTGCCAACCCCCTACTCAACTGAACCCCCTATGCGCCAGTTATCCTCCGTGCCATCTTCCGGGCCAAGTATCACCTGGCCACCCTGTGGAGCTGCCTCTTACCCAGTGGCCAGGCTGGTGCAGGGCACATCCCTGCCACAGTCGGGAGTCAGAGGTGCAGCAGGGGTGGCCACCCCAACAACTGGACCCCAGCAGGAGGAGGATGTGCAGGCATCAACAGGCAGGGCACATGCACGGCAGCAGCAGGCTCAAGGTGGGAGCGATGATGGCTCAGGGCCATCAACATCACATGGGCAGGCATCGGCCGGAGGGCAGGAGGACCCTGGATTGGGAGTGTCTTCTGTGTGGCAGCGGTTGGGCCAGCAAATAGATGCGGAGCGGCAGCGGGCGGAAGAGGCACGGCTCACTATGGTCAGGGCGGAGAACTCCATGCGCAGGGCGCTGAGGCGGGCTGAGTGCCTCGAGGCAATTTCCATGGAGTTGGAGGTGGACATGGCATTATCCCTGTGAGACCTCGGGGACAGGGAACAGGCCCGCCTCCAGGACGTTGAACAGAAGTTCGATGATGTCCTGGCCTGGGAATTCAACAAGTGAGCTGTAGGACTTGCCCGCTGCCATTGTATATAGTTCATTAGTGTTAGATTTCCTTTCTATTTTTCTTTCATTTGGGGCACATGGTCTATACCCCACCTTTTTGTATATAGTTATTTATTAGGTAGGGTTTTTTGTAGGTTTCCTTTGGATTGTTGGGCTCATGGACCCTGGATTTTTACATTGTATATAGTTCAGGACTGGATTTGACTTCATTGATTTTTTTTTTTCCTGGAACAATGGTTTTCAATTTTTTTTACCTTTGGATTTGGTTTGATGGACACACCCTTTGCAGCCATTTTCATTTGGATTTATTTGGATTCAGCATTCATATATTTTTCATTAATTTTGGGCATCCAGCATTTTGTTTATTATTTTTTTCTTGTGTGATTTTCTTTCATTCCGTTGATTTTGTATTTAATAGATTTTGATTTCATACTTCATTTGTGTGGTATTCTCTCATTGGTTTCGTGCATGTCACGCTGTGGGTTTTCTCATTCACTTGCCCCCATTGTGTGTGTCTGACGGACATATATTGATGTGCATACTTTTCATTTTGGATCTATCATGACATGGGGATTTCAATGTGGAGTGGATGGAATACTTGTTTGGACTGGGGTGGCGTGGGGTGGGATTTGGGTGGCCATAAGGCCATGAGTGTGGATCATGATGACGTGTTGGGGGGACATGAGTCGAGCCTGCTGGCAGGTGCCCGTCACTGCTGGGTGGGTGGGGGTACAGGGGGACATGAGTGGGGGCTTGCTGGCAGGTGCCCGTCACAGCTGGGTGGGTGGGGGTGAAGGGGGACATGAGTCGGGGCCAGCTGGCAGGTGCCCGTCACTGCTGGGTGGGTGGGAGTGCAGGGGTACATGAACGGGGGCCTGCTGGCAGGTGCACATTACTGCTGGGTGGGTGGGGGTGCCGGGGCACAAGAGTCGGGGCCTGCTGGCAGGTGCCTGTCACTGCTGGTTGGGTGGGGATGCAGGGGGACATGAGTCAGGGCCTGCTGGCAGGTGCTCGTCACTGAGGGTGGGTCGAAGGGTGGGGGGACATGAGTCGGGGCCTGCTGGCAGGTGCCCCTCACTGGGGGTGGGTGGATGGGTGGGGGGACATGAGTTGGGGACTGCTGGCAGGTGCCCGTCACTGGGGATGGGGTGGGGGGACATGAGTCGGGGCTCACAAGAGTGCTCACAAGTGCATGGTGCCATGTGGGCTGCCTGCAGGGCATGGTGAGGGTTGTAGGGTAGTCCCCTGTGGTGTGGGCTGCCTGCAGGGCATGGTGAGGGGGGAAACCACACACCCGGAAGGGCCACGATGCCAAATAGTGTGTGAAACTCCCCGCATACACCCCAAATACACGTACCCTGCTCTCGCCTGGAGTATCGGTGTGAAACTTCCTGTGCACCCCCAAAATACACGTACCCTGCTCTCACTTGGAGTATCATGTGTGCAACTTCCTGCGCACCCCCAAAATACACGTACCCCGCTCGCACAAGGCCTATCACGTGTGAAACTCCCCACATACCCCCAAATACACGTACCCCGCTCTCGCCTGGAGTATCTCGGTCAAACTTCCCAGGCACCCCGAAAATACACGTACACCGCTCGCACAAGGCCTATCGCGTGTGAAACTTCCTGCATACCCCCAAAATACATGTACCCAGCTTGCACAAGGCCTATCGGGTGTGAAACTCCCTGTGTATCCCCCAAATATATGTACCCCACTCTCGCCTGGAGTATCGCGTGTGAAACTTCCCGCCTATCCCCCAAATACACGTACCCCGCTCTCGCCTGGAGTATCGCATGTGAAACTTCCCAGGCACCCCGAAAATACACGTACCCCGCTCGCACAAGCCCTATCACGTGTGAAACTTCCTGCATACCCCCAAAATACACGTACCCCGCTTTCACAAGGCCTATCGGGTGTGAAACTCCCTGCGTATCCCCCAAATACATGTACCCCACTCTCGCCTGGAGTATCGCGTGTGAAACTTCCCGCTTATCCCCCAAATACACGTACCCCACTCGCACAAGGCCTATCGCATGTGATACTCCCCGCGCACCCCTGAAATACACGTACCACGCTCTCGCCCAAGTCCTATTGCGTGTGAAACTCCCTGCGCACCCCCGAAATACACGCAGGCACCCCATCCACCCTGGGCATGCCCCACAGGCAGCCCACGCCACAGGGGTTGCTATTTCTACGCAATTTACCTGGCGCAAGTGGGGTACGCATATTCCGAGGGGTGCGCCAGTACATTTTCACGCTTTTGGGTGCCGTGAGCAGGGTGCGTGTAGTATTTTCACGCGATTACAGTGTACCGGCCCTGTAAACTAGTGCAGGGTTAGCGCGGCCCTTTGCACTGCATTGGGGATTTCAATGCCTTTTCCTTGCTCATGGGGCGTTTTTGGGGGCGTAACTGGCGCTGCGGGATGTTCTCTGCGCCAGCGCTCAAAATGGCTTGGCGAATTCCATGAATACGCAGTGCGCCAGAATGCTGTTTAGTGCACACGGTTGGCGCCCACTTGCGCACACTCCCTCTCTGCGCTGCTCGTGTGCGCTGCCTCTGCACTGAAATCTATGAATTACCCATTTAATTTCACTTACTTTCCTGAGTGTGCCTAAGGTCTATAGCTACACCCCAACCCAAAGACCGCACTTCAAATCAGTAAATTTCACCCATTTTTATTAAAAACCGTTTGGTTAATTTCAGGCAGGAATGAGCATTTTTGCAAAGTTTTACACGTGTTATTTTTACTATCAATTGTGTTAAACCTTCCATTCATTTTCAAATTGTATGCTTTGCTCAATCTATTGCTTATGATTGCTTGTAACTTTCCAGTATTGCTCCCGTACAGAATTGTACTTATTAAAGGATTTTTGCACACATTCATTGTTTTATTCAGCCATTTCCGAGTGTCATTTTAACCTTGCAGGGGTTCAAATCTGTTTTTCTCTCTTGTTTGGGAAGGGAAGGTTGGATTCAAATTTTGTTCCTTATTCCTCATTCTTGATTACCTGCTGCTTCCTTATATCTATTTATAATTGCTTATTTGTTGGTTGAGGAATATTGCAGGGGGAAATCCTAAATTGAGTGCATTTTTCCCAAAATGCAAGTGTCTCATTTCTCTGGTGTTTTCTATCTGTGTTGCTAACGGGTTAATTTAAGTGCCTTGTTCACATTCCTATTTGTTATTGTCACCCCATTGGTGATTGCTGCTTCATATGAAAAGTATAGGATTGATTTGAATTTTTACATAAAGAAATAAATATTGCCTTTCCCAACCAGCCTGGTTCCTGGTTCATCGTGACCCGGGGTATTTGAAAAAGGGGTGTGATATGAGTGGTGTATCTCTCAAATATTGAATCCATATATATAACAAAATAAGCATTTCAGTTGTACGCTGCATACTAGGCTGAGACCAGGGTGTATCGCCTGATTGAAATACTTAACAGACCCTGGTGCACTGTGACTTTTAATGCCAAAAGAAAAGAGTAATAGCAGATGTGTTTTCTAAACACACACTATAGGTTTTAGAAGACTTTAGAGAAATGTTTGGGGCATGCCAAGTGTACACGCCTGATATTCAATACAGGGGATTTGGAAGTGGAAAAAATGATATTATAGGGTATGTGTATTGTGATATAGAATGCAGAGTCAGAAAAACACAAGCTAAGGTGTACATGGCAAGCAAGGGAGCAGTTATACTGAGGTGGATTCAGAAGGGTGAATTGAATATGACATTACAGTCTGGAGAGAATGAACAGGTGCTATGTATAGGTGATAGAGTAGCACAAGGAGCACAAGGAGTAATTAATGGCTATCCTAAGGTATTCAAGGTATTCAAGAAAGAATTGTGTATGTATGGTAAATTTGAGCATTAGATAATACTGAAAGATGGAGTGGTACCAGTAAGAAGCAAGGTGTGCATGGTTCCATTTACAGTTTGAAAATAATTGGATCTATTATTACAAGAGAAATTAGGTAATTGATCCTTTAGATACTGCAGAATGGGTTTCACTGATATTTTTGGCAAATAAATCAGAGGGCAAGGTAAGAATGTGTGTAGATTTCTGGAATGTGAA
The DNA here is from genome assembly GCF_040938575.1 of Ambystoma mexicanum. Classification (NCBI taxonomy): domain Eukaryota; kingdom Metazoa; phylum Chordata; class Amphibia; order Caudata; family Ambystomatidae; genus Ambystoma; species Ambystoma mexicanum. The sequence goes on along the minus strand of NC_090932.1, from coordinate 116,191,338 downwards.
TACATTTGGTTTGGCTCATTGTCACCCATTTCCACATGTACAGTGGCATCGCCTGGGGGGGACTGGGGGGGCCAGTTCCCCCCCTCTGAAGTCTTGTGCCCCCCCTTGTGCCCCCCTACCTAAGGCGCGCAGTGACCATCTTCTCTGTTCGTGGTTTTGTGACACTCACTGAGGCGAATGTCTGCATATCACACGGCAATACTCCTTTTGTCTCAAAGCAAGTAGTGCTTGAGCAGCTTGCAGCCCCTCCCATCAGAATGTAGCCACGAAACTTCTAATGATGGGCCATTAGTCACTGAATTGTTTCATGCCTGCATTTTGATGGGAGGGAGGGGAGCTGCGTGGGGTGTTGGTAGTTGGTGTGCACAAAAGCCTCTCTGCAGGAGTGCTTGTGATGCCACCACTGGCATACAGAGGGCCCCGCAGCCCCCACGGTTCAGGGGGCCCCTGGGAGGGGGTCCCACTTGGAGAAAAAAATGAAACATTTACCCCACCCAAAAAAAAAGTTTTGTTTCTTTTTGAAATCACTCTGCATTCATAAAGAAATGATTTCTTTAACAAAACTCATTTCTTTATTAAGGCAGAGTGACTACAAAAACAAACGTTCTTTTTGAAGTCTGCCCTCCCCCACATCCCCCACCCCATGACATGGTAGACCCTAGGCACGAGGCTTCCATGTCATGGGGTTGGGGGGATCCCTATGACTTCAAAAAGAAATAGGGACTCATTACAGCTATGCCGGTCTGGAAACAACGGTGCTGGTAAGTTTACCGGCACTGTTGTTTCCGGACCAGCATATTACAGGTCTGCCTGCCATAGCCACCGTGCCGGCAGGTCTGACCCTGCCCAGCACAGCGCCCATGGTAGGCAGACCGCCATGCAAGTCGCAGCACCATTAACAATTAACAGAGCCTATGGGAATAGGGAGAAACATTTTACCGGCGCCTGACTTTCTGGGTTGTAATCTCCCGGTGGCACTGGGAAGTCAGGCGCCGTAAATCATTCCGAGTCTGGCGGCAATCCTCCCGTGGCAACAGCAAGGTTATCACCGGACTCAGAATGAGGCCCATAGTTTATTTTTGAAGTCACTCTGCCTTCATAAAGAAATTATTTCCGTTATGGTTCGGTCCTTACCAGAAATCATTTCTTAATGAAGTCTGAGTGACTTAAAAAAAAACATTTCTTTTTGAAGTAATAGGGCTCCCCTCAACCCCATGACGTGTGCGTGTGAGAGTGTATGATGAAAGGGTGCACACAAATGTATGGGTGGCTGGCTGCGTGTGTGTGCTTGTATAGTGAAAGGGCGCACACTTAAATGTATGGGTGGCTGCCTGAGTGTGCCTGTATGGTGAAAGGATGAACACTTAAATGTATAGGTGGCAGCCTGTGTGAGTGTATGGTGAAAGGGTGCACACTTAAATGTATGGGTGGCTGCCTGAGTGTGCCTGTATGGTGAAAGGGTGCACACTTAAATGTATGGATGGCTGGGTGTGCGTGTGTGTATATGGTGAATGGTGCCTGTGCTTATGTTCAGGGGTGCAACAAAACCTACATTTCGGGTGGGCTAATCCTTCAAATGTTGGTAGAGGCGCTAACTTCACGAGCGGTGGGGAGGGGAAAACGTATTTGTGTGGGGGCATCTAACTTCTTTACGCATTTTAATGAGACTATTCTAGTGCAGCTTCAATGTTACAAGCAGTTAACTCTCTCCTTTAAGTCTAAAAGCACCCAGCTATGGACTACTGTGAGAATGAGCGGTCTCCTGTTCGCTCTCCACCCTACCAATCACTCCCCTGGCATGAAAGTACTAATCCCACATCACAATTTCAATTGCCTAAAAAATGTGGCGTTTGAAGGCAGGTACTAACAGTGAAATGCTTTACATTGGTAATTTCTGGGCCCTTGTTAACAGTGAAACCCAGGTGCCGTTTAACATCTGAGTCCTATTCTGTCCAGCAGCTGCTCTAAAGGTCAGCCAGGTTGAGTCAACATAGCACAAAATTTCAGGGGGGGGGTGCGGAAGCACAGTCAACTCAATGGTGTTGCACTACTACTTGTGTTTAATGCATTAATAACTTTTTGGTAATCTTCATTACTCCTAGCCCTTTTCTTCCTCGTCCCAGTACTTATGCACAAGGCAGTACTTGTGTTTGAGGCACTCTGCCTCATACACAAGTACTGGGGTGAGGAAGAGGTACATGGCGGTAATGTCTGATTTAGCTACCTGTAATCTTCATTGCTCCTAGTCCCACTCTTCCTCACCCCAGTACTTACCTATGAAGCAAAAAGCCTCATACGTAAGCTCTTGGACAAGAACGAGGGACGTGGAGGTAATTCTCGGCCAAGGAGCTGATTTTGGAGCTTGGGGTAGGGGGTCGGAGAGGGGAGGTGTGGAGGGGCGGATTGTGTGATAAATCATAATGGTTGTCCATGTCCAGGCTAAGCAGGCATGATATGTGGCATTAGTGGCTAGAGAGGCATTTTGGTGCAGCCAGTCTAGTCATTCCTCAGTTTGGTATGATTTTCTTTTAACTGGGCATTTCTGATAAAGCAGTCCTGCTAAGTGTAATTACCGGGATAGATTGGCATTTCAGTGCTGCCAGTCTAGTAATTTCTTACTGCCACATTGCATATTTTTCAGGGCATCTGTGATAAAATGATATGATATGATATAAGTCATTTATAACGCGCCCGTACATAAGGCGTGACAAGACAAGGGAGGGAAGATAGACGGAGGACAAAACAAATGATCTTACTAGGCCATGTGTCATTCAGATGGTGCAAGTGCGAGAACAAGATGTGCAAGGGGAAAGGCAGGAGGGGAGGGAAAAACAGGGCAGCAATGCTCTGAGTAGGTGCAGCCAGGGCAGCACGGCTCTGGGTAGTGCAAGGAGAAAAAGGGATTTCAGGGTTACAGTTACAGCCCCTTAGTGCATGGTAGGCCCGGAGGCAGTGAAAGGGTAACCGATCAAGAAAGTGCCTGGACTCAGAGAGACTCTGAGGGTAGCCAAGCAACCAGTCGGTGCAGCAGACAGGTAGGTCAGCAGGGGAGGGAGAGAGAGAAAGCAGAGGAGAAGAGGAACGTTTTGAGCTGCTTCCAAAACATCAGGTGGTCTGCCTCAAGTTTGAGAGGAGCAGGGAGGCCATTCCAGAGGGAGGCACCTGCAGAGGTGAGAGATATACCCCCCACTATCTGCCTGGAGAAGGGTCTAACCCTTAGAGAGTTGGAGGTAGCTGAGCGAAGGGCTCAAGAAGGAAGGGATTTTGGAAGAGAGTGTTGGATGTAGTGCGGGCCATGGCCCCAGAAATCCTTGCAAAGGGTCTTGAACTTGATCCTTGCTGCCACTGCGAGCCAGTGGAGAGATTTCAGGCTGAAGAGATATGATCCCTGTGCTTGAAGCCAAGGATAAGACTTGCAGTCTTGTTCTGGATTAGTTGCAGATGACGGCGAGTAGAGGCAGGCAGATTGAGAAAGAGGCTGTTGCATTAGTCCAGCCTAGAGAGAGCCAGTGCTCTGGATACAGTGAGCCTCTGGTGGAAAGTAAGAAAGGGTAGAGCCCCTTTGAGGAGGAGCAGCTGCTAGCGGGACATCTTGGCGACGCCGGAGATGTGAGGAGAGAAAGAGAGTGGAGTCGAAGATAACACCAAGGTTTTTTGCCTCTCAGGAAGGCGAAGGAAGGGGGCCCAAGGTGGGAGGCCAGAGTGAGAGAGGGAAAGCAGGGGCAGGGGTCCCAATGAGACGGATCTCATGGAATTAAGGTAGAGATCGTTGGAGGTGCACCAACCTTAAATCGTAGATAGTCAGGAATGAGCGAGAGAGGAGAGGAGGATGAGGAGAGCCTGAAGGAAAGCTGAGTCATCCCCATAACACTGAAAGTTAGAGGAGAAGGCAGAGATCAGGTGAGACAAAGGGCCTCATTACACGGTAGGTGGTAAGGGTTTACCGGTACCGGTATTTTACCGGTACCAGTAAATCCTTTCCGCCTTACTACGAGGTCGATTTGCGGGTTGGGGAATTTAACACCTGCTTTTTGCAGGCGTTAAAAACCAACCCGCAAAGGGACCAGTGGAGCTAATTACGGTACCGCAATTTGCGGTACCGTAATTAGCGCCTTCCCCATTCCCATAGAGCCCTATGGGGCAAAAATGGGAATGGGGAAGGGCAATGGTGGAAGGGGGAATTACCGCCCCGCCAACCTTGGAATGGGGCGGTAATTCCCCTTTCCACCAAGGCGGTGCCGGTATTTTACCGGCATGAACCATGGCGCTAATAGCGCCATGGTTCACTGCCTACCGTGTAATGAGGCCCAAAGTGTCCAGTAGAGGTTGAAAAACCAGGGTGAGAGGATAGACCCATGGGGAATGCCACAGGTGGGGAGAGGTGGCGGTGAGAAGGGAACCAAGTTGGACCTGAGAGGGGAGGGGTGGTCCAATAGGAAGGCGATCAGTCACTACAGGGCCTAATCCGTGATGCCCAGGTTCTCATGGAGTCGATTGATCAGGATTGCGTGGTTGACCATGTCGAAAGCTGAGGAAAGAAGGAGGATGAGGATGAGGACAGAAGGAATGCTTCAATCGCGGTTAGTGAGCAGATCTTCACAGGTTTTCAGGAGAGCATTTTCCATGCCTCTGGCAGCTCTGAAGCCAGACTGATGGTCATGGCGACAACCAACAGATTCAGTGTGGAGAGTAAGCTGGGAGTTGGCAAGCTTTTCCAAGAATTTTCCCAGGAAAGAGGAAATGGAGAATGGCCAATAGTTTGCTGGACAGTTAGGATCGGCAGACGGCTTCTTGAGGTGTGGGTGCACAAGGGAGTGCTTAAGGGGAGAGGGGAATGTTCCAGTGGCAAAAGAGTGATTACAGAAATCGCCCAAGGCTGGAGAGAGGGTGTCAGTATGGTCCTTGATGGTTATGGAGGAGCAGGGGAGCCCCTGTTTGGATTAAATTTTCATAGATCGGACTTGTCTAGAAACCTTTTCAGGTGTTGTCAGAGAGAAAGAGGAAAAAGTAGGATAAGAGGTAGAGATGGCCAAAGGAGGCCGAGAGAGGAAGAGGGAGAGGAACAGGAGATAGCGGACAGGATGTCCTGAGATTTAGTGTGAGGCCAGGGCTGTACAGAGGGCCTGGGAGGGAACAGGAGAGGTAGAGACCGCAACAGTATTGACCATTTCCTTCCAGATTGTAAAGAGTTTGGCCGTGTTGTTAGAGGCCGTGGAGACGCAGGCTTTAATGTGTGCTCTCTTCTTGATGAGTGTTATTGCTTCGACTGGCATTTTGGTGCAACCAGTCGAGGTATGTCTAAATGTGGCCTGGAATGCTTTACTGTAATGCTATTACGTGTCTACACTGGTCTACATTGTGCAGTCAGTTGGACGTGTTTTGATTGTGGCATGGCATTTTTAATAGCAAAGCATTAATATTCCTGTGCACTGCTGGTGACTTGCATGTATTGGATTGGTGTTACGCTACAAAACAATTGCAAACACTATGGCTTCATACCCAAATATTTTCATAAAATTGTGTTGTATATTGCATTCAAAACACATTTATATCTTTCTCCTAGTGCAGTGTATGGCATACCCCTTCAGTAGCACGCTTGTGCGTATTGTGCAAGCGTGATAATCTAGGCCGGCCTAGAGTGTGGTGCGAGCTGTGATTTGTTGCCGAGTAGGGGGGGGGGGACCCTCATCATGGCTTGCAGGAGGGCCCCCACATTTTTTGTTACGCCACTGCATCACTCATTACCTTTCATAGGCGCCCCCCTACTTTTGTCTGTGCCCCCCTACTTTCGTCTTTGCCCCCCTCTGTGCCCCTCCTAAATTTGATTCCTGGTGACGCCACTGCACATGTACAAGAAATGTTTGCATTATTAGGTGAAGCAAACATATTCTGCACTTTCGATATGGCAAATGTGTATCATCAAGTAAAACTTCACCACAGTTCAAAACGACTGACAACCTTTAAAACACATTATAGGTTGTTTCAGTTTAAACGGATGCCATTTGGGTTGGCAAGTGCCTCCTGAGTGTTTCAAAAAATTATGCATAATTTGTTTAGAGGTCTAAAGAAGGTGGTGGCACTCCAAGATGCTATATTAATGTATCGGAAAAGTGAGGAGGAACACAACAGAACTATGAAGGAAGTATCAGCAAAATTGGAAGATAGCAGAATGACTCTAAAAGCTGAAGAATGCAGGTTTGGAGTGAAAGTGGTAGATTATTTAGGACACAGCATTTCGGGAGAAGGTACCAAACCAAAACAAAATCACACAGATGCTATTCAAGGAGCACGATCTCCCATGAGTGTAGAAAAGAAGAGCATTTCTTGGTTTGACTGAATTCTATTCGAGATTTACAGAGTTATTTGCACATAAAACAGAGCCTTTGAAAAAGTTATTAAGGAAAGGTATTCTGTTTGAATCGACAGAATTTAAAGATACATGTTTTAAGAAAATAAACAAGGACATACAATTAGAATTATCACTCAAGGGTTTTGAAAGTGGGGAAAGGCTGCATGTTGGGAGTGGATGCAAGCAGCTATGGATTGGGGGCAACATTGTTGCAAAATGATAAGGGCCAGATGGGAGTAGTGGTGCATGAATCCAGAACTCTAACTAGAAGTGAACAGAAGTATTCAGTGGTAGAAGAAGAAGCTCTTGCCTGTACTTGGGCAGTGGAACATTTAACAAATGTTCTTCTGGGGAATGGAATATACAATAAAAACAGACCATAAGCTGTTGATATATGTTTTGGCACCAGGTGGAAATATAAATCTTTCAGCAAGATTCCAAAGGTTGATTACTAAACTACAATGGTACAAGTTTAAGATAGAATAGTGACAAGGTGCTAGGAACAAGAATGAGTCGCATAATTTCAGTTGACTTGCCAGCATGCAGATCGAAGAAAAGTGCCATAGGCATAGCAGGACCATTTCAGGAGTGACTTGAAGATTGTAGGTGTTAGGTGAGTGTAATGGACTACAATTCCAAGTGGCCAGTTGTACAACCCATGAGAGAGGTAAATACCCTGAGTGTAATGATGCTATTAGAAAAGCTATTAGAAAAAGTACTGCCTAATGAGAGATCACCTGATAAACTTATGTTGGACAATGGAGTGCAATTTAAAACAAGAGAAATGGTGGAATTCTTAGGAGAACATAACATCAAACATTTCTGTACTTCTTTGTATCATCTGCAATCTGACTGGATGATTGAAAGATTTAATAGGAGATTGAAAGAGCGTGTACAGATTTGCATGCAAAATAAGTGGAACTTCAGGAGGAGCTGGCGAAGTTCATCGCTTCTTATCCTACCATGCCCCATACTTTTATCAATTTGACTCCTTTCCAGCTAATGCATGGAAGGTTTCAGGTTTTGTCTGGGAAGAGTGAAAGATGAAGGTTGACAATGCAAGGTAAATTAGGATATGCAGAGAGATTTGCATGTAAGAGTACAAAATAAACACAATCAGCAGAAAACCTGTCAATGCAGATGAGGAGCAAGAATGTATTGATAAAGGACCAACTCTATTCTTGTAGAACTTCATTGAATGCCTGCATTGAAGGTGAACATTGTCAACACGTGTGTCAGCATCACTATGTTTGCAATCCTTGAAAAAGTTATTTGTATTACTTGTCACTGCCAAATACGTGTCTGGTATATCTACTTTAACATAGTATTTATGCCATTTCTTATTGTTGTGCTCAAGTGATTTTGAATTACTCATAAACAACAGACAACCAAGTTCTGTTTACCACAAGGTGCCTCAACGCTCTTTAGAAGGAGTTTTTATATATATATTTGCCATATTTGCCCTCAGAAGGTGATAAAAGACAATTTTACTTTGCTAATAATTCTTGCTGACATCCAGTCAACATAGAAAGGGCACAGCCTAGTTCCAGTAGGAACATCTCAACCAAAACTGGTTAGAAGACATTTTTGTTTTCTTCCCTACGTGACAGATGAGGGTCCCTTGCTCACTGTGTCATAGGGAAACAAGCGGCGCCTCACTGATGATGCCCAGCAAGACAAAAACGTTAAGTTTGTGTTTCCATGCACAGTGTGCATGGCCCAACACTGGTTTACTCTCATTGGTGGTAATATCAAGACTTATTTGTGCCTGTCTGGTCCCCTTCTGTAATGGCACAGCTGTGATAAACAATCATGTCATGGAATTTGGCAACCACATGCCAGTGGTAAAGATTATTAAATTGCTGTCTATCAACATTTGGCTTCGAAAGAATTGACTGCAATGAAGCCCATAGGAAAGATGACAAGTATGTCTTGGATCCCCCAATTGCATCAAGTAACATAGGATAGTACGGAAACCTATTTAGAATGATCCTTTAGTGCATCATAAAGGTCATTGGAATGGAATAGGCTGTGAGAAATGACTGTGGCTTTAGTCATAGTTTTCTGTAAATGTCTGCTCCCCATTAAATAAAGACCAACGTACAACCTCAGATATTTGTATTCTAGCACTTGTAAAAAAAAAAGAAATGTTTTGTTATTAATTTAACAAGAGTCATTGCCGAACACCATTATGTTATTTTTCCTCTGTATGTATTGCAGCAAAATGTTCTATAAAACACGCCTCCAATGCATCCAGCTGTCCATTTGATTTTAAATATATAAATGTCGCGCACTGTGCACCCGGCAGACTTGATTGCATCTGGACGCAGGATTTTGAAAAAGCAAAACACACATATGTACCACTGATAAATACTAGCAAAGAAAAAATATAGCTGAAAAAAATGTCTCACCTAAAAATATAGGTTTTTAGGGCTTTCCTAAATGCCACAAACAAGGTCACATTTCATAAAGGTAGTGTGTTCCATAACCGAGGTTCATACACTGAGAACCCCCTGTGTCCTCTATGGACATAGTGGGAGGGAGGTAGCAGCAATAAACACTTATCTGCTAAACAAAGTGGTAGCACCGAACAGTGATAAGAAATACTACCTGTCCCATAGGTGGGAGCCAGTCCATCAATACACTTAAAGGAATGGTTCGGTCAGAAATATTATTGTCCCTATGGTTCGGCCATGTGTTTTTAAGCATAAGTCGATCGATCGTACAAACATTTCCTATGCACCTTACCCAAGTTTTCGTCTCTTGAACATAAGTGAAATCATGACAGCAGTTGGTGGCCATCTTGTGATAACCTTATCACTTGCCGCATCGCCCTGGGTGACCTGCGTTTGAGGCACTAAATCATATCCCCCGGCCCTTAGCCTGACATCACTAGATGCGTACCGCCCATTTCACAACGCCAAAGCACGTCTCGTGTCAACATTCTCTGCGCTTCTGCTAATGACGTGTCGCCATGGAAACGGCAGGAAGCCTCTTTCCTCGATAAGTATAAACAGACCGTTTCACAACACACAACAGCAGATTTTCTTTTCCATTCCTCTCACTGTATTTTTGTGAGTATTCTGTGACTCGTTTCTGTGCTCTGGTTAGCTACCTTCGTTGCTTGTAGCCCGTGTGAACAGATACCAGTACCACCGCTATAAATAATTTTCGTTTGTTTACCACACAATGGCAACAATAATGCCCTACCTGTATGAGCCTGAGTATTCCGAGGAGGAATTACTGGAAAGCGAAAGCTGCGTAAACGATGGGCCTTTGGACGACAGTTGGGCGGACGTTTCAACAGACAAAGAGCCTGGGCCTAGTCGCATGGACGGTGTTTCCACCTGGTGTACCTGCAATCGGTGCACGCTAATGCCAACTGAGGAGGAGAACTGCTGCTGCTGAGAAAACTCAGGATGCTTGTCCTACATATTGCAAAGCGATGCACAGACGCAATGCGTTACCGAGCTGCCAGACTTCATGGCAGCCAGCCTCACAGGGTCCGTGTTGAGGATTTTGATGGTGCTTATGCACGAACTTCACGCAACAGTTCGCCCTCGTAATCCCAGTAATGAGTAAATATAGTCTGGTTGTGATGTCAGTTAGGCCACTACTATTTCATGGTTGTCCCCTATATTCTCGTAACTTCAATATATCATTGTCATATCAGTTTAGTCTTGCAATTCTCTAGTAATAGTTGCATAAAAGTCGCTCAATATTGTGCAGTGTCTAGTTAGCATTTGTCCTGGCAAAAATGCCATTGCATACAAGAATTGTCATTGACAACTAAGGTTTAATACACTTATCTTTGTCAATTAAAAACAGTTTGTATCTTTTTCTTTCACAGGTGGTACCGGCTGGTGGCCTTTCGTTTGTACACATGGTGGCTTCATGGGAGGCTTGGATACCGGGTCAGATATTGCGGATATCCACCGGAAGAGCTTGAAAGTAGAGCTAAACAAGTCTTGGAGGACAAGAGGGGTCATCAATACCGCATCTGCAGCCTGCACTTCATCCCGGATATGTACGACACATCCTTGTACACAAAGCGGAATCAACTGAGAACAACTCGGAAATAGCTCCCAAACGCTATTCTGACTTTATTTGTGAAAATGCTGCCACAGGAGACTCACGCTTCCAGATTTAGCTTTATGCCTGTATTTTCAGTGCAAATGTAACTTATAATACTTTCGATATTTATGTGATAGAGTAGTTGTTTAAATAATGACTATTTTGCTAAACATCAGTCCTTGTTTTTGAGAACCCACATAGAAAATTGATTTATGGGGACAGATAACTATGCTATATAATGCATTTACATAAGCATAATTTTCTCGTATTCAGTCTCCAAACATGCCACGTTTTAATGTTTGAATTTCTAAATGGAATAATACTTTCCCTTTACAACCCCATGACTATCCACCGAATATGAAGCAACAAGATTCAACATCCATGTCTTGCCTGGAGTCATCAACCACTTCGAGTGTGTATCAGGTAATCTTACCTAGCTATTCTGTTCCAGACTGGTTTTATGCACAGAATACTAGATTATGTGATAATATTTACATATCGTGTAATTGTTTTACACAATGTTTCATTCGTACTTTACTTTTCATATGTACCTTTGTCGTCTTTCCAAATTGTGTGTCCAGTTTCCAATATTTTGTCCTCACTAATGCAAGTACTGTGTTTCAGGGAGATGCTGAAGCTTCCACTACAATTACAACATCCCTCGTAGTAGATCCGGTGCCAGAGGTATGGGTCTTTGCAGTTCAATTGGATAAGATAATCTGATCATATTTACATATCGTGTAATTGTTTTACACAATGTTTCATTTGTACTTTACTTTTGATATGTACCTTTGTAAAAGGTATCAAATTGTGTGTCCAGTTTCCAATATTTTCGTCCTTACTAATGCAAGTACTGTGTTTCAGGGAGATTCTGGAGCATCCTCTACAATTACATTATCCCTTGAAGTTTGTTCCGGAACCAGACCTTACAGTTGATCCGAAGCCAGAGGTATGCGTCCTTACAGTACCATCTAACGTAAGAAAGTCGGTCTTATTATATGTGTAATGCAAATGACTTATTTTAAAAGGATACTATTTTTTGTAGGGATGTATAAAAGATCCGTATATTGAACGGGAGTCACGTGGATCTGAGTCGGTGGGCCAGCTTGCTGATAGTGATGTTAGAGTAAAGAAGTTTTCAAAGAAAAGAAATAAAAATAAGGTTAGTTATATATACTTTATTTTTTTGGCAATTGTTTTGTGCTGAGGCCTTCATTCTATGCTTTTTTTAATGTAAATTGTACAACACTGTATGTTGGATTTACACTGAACATCCCTTTTCCCATTTGTCCTGTAGTTGCCCGATGGAGTACGGACTATGCAGACACAGACAGCGATACAAATGACAGATGCTGCTTGCCAAACTGTTTTCACCATGGAGGAACTATTAACTGAGGCGCGGCGTGTTCACAATCAAGATGCCTATGTCCAATGGCCAGAAAATGAATTTAATATGACCGGTGAATCCAGCAAAGTGTTTTTGAACCATTGCTACAATGCGCCTGCTCCGCCAGATGAAGGTGAAAGTGAATTTATTGAAGATAGTTTTACATTACTCAATGAGCACTTGACACAATCGACACCCGCCAAAAAAAAGGCCCTCAAAAAACAGTCCACATTGATGTTTTCTCCTATCCATGGCCAAGTAACAGATGTTGAAATGAGAGAGACTGAAGCATTAACACTATTGACCGACGAACCAGACAAAGATATCGACGATAGTATGTTCAGTTTGGCTGATATGTCAACAACGGTTCAGTCTGAAACAACAGTGTTGCCGGATGACAATCTAATAAAAGAGGCCAAATACATAGTATTCGACAGCAGCTTGATGGAGATTATAAAGATGCTGAAATGTGTGCATTCAGTGGGAGGGGTAGTATGTGGGAAACCATTGGTGAGCGTGACTCGTCTAACACAAGGCAGTAACTTCAAAATACATGCCACCGGTGAAAAGTTCCATAAAACATGTTCATGGTCCGCTCATCCGATGCTGGGGAAACTGCCAGCTGGCAATCTACTGTGTGCAGCAGCTTTATTTTTCAGTGGCTCTAGTTTCACGAAGTTATCCAGTTTCTTTCTGTTTGTGGGACTCCATTTGATTTCTAAAATGCAATACTACAAATACCAGCGTGATTATCTATTCCTTGCCATTAGTGAAGCTTGGAACATTGAACAATTGGCTATTCAAAGTACATTTTCCTCAAACGGTTCAGGCTAGCCGGCTATGGACAGTGTGACAGCCCCCGATTTTCTGCTAAGTACTGCACCTACCATTTTTAGGACATGGAAACTAAGAAAATTGTGAGTTTGGCGGTCGTGCAGGTGTCCTAATGTAAATCCTCAGCGGCCATGGAGAAACTTTGTTTTATGAAATCACTGGAAGATCTACAATCGAGGGGAATGCAAATCGACCTCATAGCCACGGACAGACACGTTTCAATAGCCAAGACAATGAGAGAGCAGTATCCAAATATTACACATCAATTTGATGTATGGCATGTTGCCCAAATCAATCAATAAAAAAATCTCGGCGGCAGGGGAAAAAAAAAGGTTTTGAAAGTATTTCACAATGGCCCCAGTCTTTCAGCAACCATCTTTGGTGGAGCTTCAAAACATGTGATGGGTCTGTGGAAATTCTACTGGAAAAATGCAGTCACTAATGCACCACTGTTCCAACGTTTACCACTGGACAGAAAACCAACATTTCCACCAATGTGAACATGGCCCTTTGTCCCCAGAAAAGGCACGGAAAAAGAAGTGGTTGATCCCATCTTCACCTCCACACAAAGCTGTTGAGAAGATTGTGTTTGATAAAACTTTATCAAGAGATCTGAAGGGACTCACAGAATTCTGTCACACAGGAGATTTGGAGGTGTTCCACAATATGTGCCTAAAGTACAGGCCAAAGAGATTGCATTGCGGCATCCAAGGGATGAAATCTAGGACTTTACTAGCAGTATTAGCGCATAACGAGAATATAGGCCAGGAAAAATCTAGGGCTGCAGGAAACTTGGGGATGCTTCGCTAAACTATGGCCTTCATGAAAAGAAGCAAAACATGGGTTGTCAAACCAGTATATGACAAAATGGAATTCGATTTTGTGAAAGATCTTATTGTTAATATCGTAGAGATGCATACTCATGGAATTGCGCACAAATCTGTTCAGAGCACAGATACATTGCCACAAAACATTGGCAAAGCGCCATGTCCACCCAAAGCAGAGCTCGTTCAATCGTTCAAATCCCGGTACAAATGACTACCATCTGTTTTTATTTTTGCCAAAAATGTTTTTATATACTGTACAAATAAATTATGCAATCCTCTTAGTCCTTTTCGTAAAAAAATAGTACAATTATTACGATTGCTTTCACATTTAACAGTTTAGTCAAGCTACTGTGGGACCTTCATTTTTCATGTAATTGACCAATGGATAACAGTGTGTAAGAATCTTTGGGTTTTGGCAGTTGCCTTGCCATAAAGTTCCCCATACAGCTGAATATCTGCGCGTCACACAAAAGGGATTAGACCTAGGCTACAAAACATTCTAGACACGCAAGAAGCACTGACTGTGAAAACAAGCCATGGGGTAGGAGGCCATGACAAAAGCAGAGGTGGGCCTATTACTAGACACATTTCGACTGTTTTTGTGTTACATCGACTATAATTTGAGAGTAGGGGGCATTCTGGCATTGGCAAGTTTCCCCTATACACCGGAGCAGCGCAACGAACAACGACCAGTGACAGCCCCTAATTTTTTCATCCTGTGCCCGTGCTTCAGAAATCATGTTCTCATGGATGCATTGACATTGGATGTTGCAAAGTAAGAAAGTATGTTCATTGTGCGTGAAGGTCAACAGCTTTGCATTTTTGCTTCGGAGCTGGGAGACCCACGCGTCCCGCACACAGTATAAGGTTCTATTGTTTTTTGACCTTGAGAGGCAGGGTCCATTCCGAAAGGGATTGAATTGAAGGGGGGGTGTAACAACGTATGATATGATAAGGTTGCCCATTCCGAAACTGGACCTAATTACATATAAGTACAGTTTATGAAATTTCATTGACACGAACGGAGGAGTCTGCATTACGGTCTGCATTATGCCAAGAGAATGGAAATGGCGAATATAATGTAAGTTTCTCTTAGGACGATTTTATACCAGAACTAGTTGAAATACGAATAGCTGACCGTTATTGCTGGGTCACATTGTACTTGGTCGTATTGCAATGAACTGATAGTACAACCTTTGTGAGCTGGGCTATGTACATGGGCAGGCCAACGTCAAGACTCATGTAGACCACCACTCATTTCTCCCTGGTTCTATGCTAATAAATCATTACATTGTTTGTGAACCTCGAATTGTTGCCCCAGTTTACGCATTACGTTTAGAGCTCAACATACTCCATTGCACTATCCTCGGAAGCAAATAGCGGAGTACTTTGATATTCCACATCGTATTCTCTCGGTTCACATTGTGTCACCTCTGTGCTAATACAGAAAATGATTAATTGTAATAAAGATCGGCTACTGAGTCACATTTCTATTTTATTTTTTGCAAACAGGTACATTGTGTCATTCTGCGATTATCATCTATTCCAGGCCCCGACTGATGGATTCTTCAACCGCCAGCTGCAGCTACATGTCAATCATTGGAGCTACTTAACTGTCTTTTGGGACGACAGACAAGGTCCAATATGCCCGTACGCGGTACCAGTGGTAAGTAGCAACATAACTCCCTTTACGGTAGTCTAGTGCCAAGTTCATGCACCAGCTTTGCAATTCACTGTGCGACCAAAGTGCTTCATTTAGACAAAACGAACACCCTGTGTACCAAAAAGGAACAGCGCGTGACTCATGATAAACATTTGCAGATTTGCAGATCGAGAGCAAAGGAAAAAATTCCCATTTTGATCGATTATGTCAGACGCCGAATGTTATTGAAACATTAAATGTGAAATAAATATACTTTACCAATTGTACAGTCTTGCTGTTTCCTTTTAAAGTACAGTTTCATATTCCTAATTGCGACGCGCTGTGCTGTGAGACGGTGTGTGTTGTTTTCCGGGTTGCGTGTCTAGTCGCGTATGTGACGACTGGGCATGTTTGGCTACGCTGCCCAGTAACGTCATGGTGAGAGGAGGAGAATATAAATGATTTGGTGATGTCAGGCTCAGGGGCGGGGTATATGATTTAGTGCCGCAAACGCAAGTCACCCAGGGCGATGCGGCAAGTGATAAGATTATCACAAGATGGCCGCGCCCTGCTGACTGATTTTGCTTGTGTTCAAGAGATGAAAACTCGGGTAAGGTGCATAGGAAATGTTTGTACGATCGAACGACTTATGGTTTAAAACACATGGCCGAACCATAGGGACAATAATATTTTCTGCCCGAACCATTCCATTAAATAGAAGGCAGATGACTCCAATACACCTGTTTGCTGCCTAACCAGCAGCCAGTGGAGAGATATTCGTAGAGCAGAGATTTAGAGATTTCGGGTAGTTTATAAATTAGTCTCATTGCCGTGTTTTGGGCACATTGGAGTCAATGAAGCTGTATAAGGGGAGTTCCAGTTCTGATTTGATTGGCATTTATTTATGTATATCTGCATGCATAGTAGCACACAAAGCTCACATGCATATAGGTGCTAGTTACAGGAAATGCAAGTCAGTCACGGTGCAACAGTTTAACAAAACAGGTGAGTCTTGAGGTTATTTCTGAATCAGAGGAAAGCAGGGTCAGCCTGCAGGGCAGTGTGAGGGGTAAGTGGTTAAATTGGTAAATTGTTCCAAGGGTGGCTGCGCAGTCTGGGAAGCTGGATCCACCTGCCTTTTTGGCATAATCCGTTTTAGAATTAGCCAAAGCACCTGCTTGGAGCCATGAACGGAAGAGTGCTCCCTAGTAGGCCTAGGGTATAGTAGATGGATGCTACCAAAGAGCCTACTTGCTGTTTGCATCCCACGCGTGATTGCCAATAGCAGCCCACATGTGCAGCCTTAGCAAGAAAGGACATAGAAACATTGAGTAGACAAGGCGGAGTGATGGATGCGTGTAGACTCCCTGGTCAGATGTTTGGACCTAAACAAAGTAAACTGTGGCTTGGTTGCATTAAGCTGGGGCTTATTAATTGTTGAATTCGGACGCTTCTAGAACTTCATGAGTGTCACATTGACACTTCTTTATTTAGGGCCAAGCAAGAAGGACCCGCTGCCAGGTAAAGATTGAAAAATTGAATTATGCAAAGCCACACTATTCAAACCGTTTTTAATGGCAAGGCTTCAATGATTAACCTGTGCTAGTTTTCATTGGGTCGGACCCCCTTTTTTTGGAGAAAATATTGATTTGGAGTTCGCTTAAATAATATAAATATGACAGGTACAGAGTTGGCAAAACCTTATCTATGCCGTTCCATCGCTGGAACTGAAATAATTTAGTCAACAATAAAAACGTTCATGTAAAAAGACTGACAGGACAAATTGTATGGGTCATCGTGCAGTGACGTCAATACATTAACACTTTAAGTGCTATGAATGACATATCCAATGCCGATGCTGATATGGGGAATGACATCTGACTTGTTTGTCTTTTCTACATTGAAGCGTGCAGCAGCTTTTTCATGTTTTCCCATGGGGGTGTATCCAAGTGTGTGTCCATCCTTAAGGGTTACAGTGGTTTGACTGATGTTGGTGTGTTGTACAGATCTCCATCCAATGTTTCTGTACTTTCACTTGTGGTGAAATGGGACTCGCTGACACCAAGGCCCAAGGGAGGGGCCTGTAGACCCATTGTGGCCATTGCTAGGTTTCCATAAGCCCTTAGCATGGGTCATTAGAGGGACGTGGTAGCAGGTAGCAGGGCACCTAGATCACCCAACAGGCCCCAACTCCAAGGCCCCAGCAACTATGGACTACATTTTCCATACCATTGCGTGATCCCGTGAGATTTGGCACATCTAGCAAGATTAGAACCTCACAATGGACACTTTTTAAAAGCCGCTAGGTACTGGGTGGCATGTGCTTAGCATTCTTGATTTAACAATTCTTACCTGCCCCTTTTCCACACCTGGCGCTTCTATTTTTCTTCTGAGCAGTATGGATTGTTGAATTCTCCTTCTCTGGCTCCAGTTTGCTGCATCCTTCTTCATTTGTGCCCCAGTGTCTTAAACCTTTCTTATCTTGGTCTTTATCACTTTAGTTCCCCTTCAGCACCTTGCCACACCTAAAAGTAATAGACACAAGGCAAGAACATTAATCAGGACCAAGCAGATTTTACAAGCCTGCAATCTTCATTTATGCACCTAAAAGGTACAGACAAGAGGCAGGAACATACCTCAGAACTTGAGCAGAAGTTACCAGTTTCCTCCAGCACTCAGACATTAATCATGCTAGGAAGCCATCGGCTAGCAGATTGACGCTGTGTAAGCCGTGAAATAACTGGATGGATCACTTTCAAATCATCCCCAGACTCATGATAAGGTACGCGTCATCCGTTGGGGTTTAGGATGTGTTGGGCAAGCAGGGCAGGCATAGTGGGGAATGTCAGTAGAACCAGGATTACTAATTCCCTTTGTCCTTACAAAACAATGTAAGCGTTGGGAGCCAAAGGTGAAGACTGGAACAAAAGGTAAGTGCTACAGGGAGATCTGATATGCAGTTACAATGATTTGCGGAAATCATGCCTGGGACTTGATTTCGACTGTGGTTTGTTGTCAAATCTTGAATAGCAACACTGCAGGTGACAACAGACAAGGAAAGATTATAGGTCCCCCAGCAATCTCAGATTGTGTCACCTGCCCCCTAAATCAACATTCCTTTATGTTTTTCTGCCGATTGCTCTCAGGCTTCTGAACAGAATATTCTAAGACCTCACCAAGGAGGGCTTCATTGCAAATTTCTCCTTCTTCAATCTGCCAGCGGTTACATCATTCAAAAGTGTTTCTCTGAATATAGCAATTTAAAATGTTTGGGAACTGATCTTAGACCAAAATATTGATTAGATGGGGGAAAGTTTTGGCTATGAACTGTATATGTTAAGGATATTTTTATTACCTTTTTATCTTTGCTCTAATAATGTTGTTTTACTTGATCTACGTGTTTGTATTGTAACAAAAAATTCGTATTGTTATTGCAACGGTTTGTTTTAAACGATAAGTATTAAATAAATGAAATGAAAAAGTGTTTCTCTTTCATACCTGAATTAGTCCTAATGTTCAAACTGAGGTCTAGTTCTTCTCAAATGTACACACACACTTCCCAATTGCTTACTAGTAGATTTTCTATCATCTTTTTTCAATTCACAATTACAAACAGTACTTATTTCATTCTACATTCTACATTTCCAATTTTCCAAATTAAAATTAACAAAAATAATGATTCCCTAACCAAATTGACAAACTCCTCTAACACTGCCCCATAGCCCACACCCCAACACTCTATGCTCAACAACCCTCTTATCCGCTTCAGCTTCTCCAAAGTCTCCACCCTAGAAGTGGAAATAATTATTCTCAGCCTTAAACCATCAAACTGCAGGGGTGACCCTTGCCCTTCACAAATCATTAAAGATGCGGCTAGAGACCTCTCTCCATTCATTACCAAACCTATTAACGCCTCCTTCTTTTCAGGTACCATCCCCAGCAACCTTAAAGAGTCCTGGGTCCTCCCCCTTCTCACAAAACCCTCTCTTGGTTCTTCTATACCTACCAACTACAGGCCTATTACCACTGTGCCTTTCTTGCTCAAAATTCTAGACAAGACAGCATACCTACAAATACAAAAATATCTTGAACAAAACTATCTCCTGGGCAACCGGAAATCAGACTTTAGACCCCAATATGGGACAGAAACGGCCCTTATCGATCTGAAGGCTCAATTTGACACCCTGAGAGATAATGGGAAAACTGCCTTACTGCTCCTCGTAGACCTCTCAGCAGCATTTGATCTCGTAGATCATAAAACTTTATGCAACCATCTGGACTCAGCTGCCCACTTCTCCCACAAAGCTATCGGCTGGATCGAGTCATTCCTAAGCAACAGATCTATGCGTGTCTTCTCCACCTCTGCCGCTGCAGACCCCATCCCAATCACTTGCAGAGTCCCTCAGGGATCTTGTGTCTCCCCCACACTGTACAACGTGTTCACGAAGCCCCTGTTTGATGATCTCGATGGCCTGGGTAATACCTACACTAACTATGCCGATGATACCCAGATCCTCATCCCATTGACGGGAGATTACAACCATGATTTGGCCTTGGTGAACAGGGTGTACCTCATCATCCAGGCATGGATGGCTTCTCATAGTCTATGCCTGAATGATGACAAGACTGAACTCATCATCCTCGGCTCCACTCCCAACGTCACCAAACTGGATCACAAATACAGTAGCTTCATCATTGATGGGAACCCAATCATGGTAGCCAAAGAAGTGAAAACTTTAGGAATATACATTGACTCCTCCATCTCCTTCCACAAACAGGTCAGTTCCATGGCATCCTCCATGGCATACACCCGTAAATTAATAAGAGCAGCCAAACCATTCCTATCCTCACAGAGCTGCATCACTCTAGCAAGAGCCCTTGTACTATCAAAACTGGACTACTGTAACGCCCTCTACGTAGCAGCCAGCAAACATGTCACCAACAAAATCCAGAAGTTGCAAAACAATGCTCTCAGAGCAGCGCTTAGCATCTCTAAGAGAGAACATATTTCCAATATCAGGAGAACTCATAACTGGCTCACCATTACAAACTAAATCCTGCTAAAAGTAGCCTCCCTAACTCATAAATGCCTCAACAATGCTGCCCCCGCTACCTAATCGACAAAATACATAGATACACCCCTACCAGACCCTCTAGAACCTCAAATGCAAATCTGCTCACAGTCCCCAGGTTCAAACAAACCAAAATGGGTGGCAACAGTTTTCAGGTGAAAGCAGCCCAACAATGGAACTCCCTACCGCCCTCCTTAATTCCTCAATCCTATACCCACTTCAGACATAACTACATCCAGTGGTTAAAACACAATGGCCCTCATTACGACCCTTGCGGAGATCCATGGTGCAATTTGCACCATGGACCATGGCGCAGAGCTGCCAACTCCGCCATGGGGGTTGGCGGACTTACCGCCCCATTCCGACCTTGGCGGGGCGGTTAGTCCCCAATCCCCATTTACCCTTCCCCATTCCCATTTTTGCCCCATAGGGTATAATGGGAGTGGGGAAGGCGTTAATTACGCCACCGTAGATTACGGTGGCGTAATTAACAAGAGGTCCCGTAGCGCCATGGATTTTTCCGCCCGGAAAATCCGGGCGTAAAAATCACCATGGCGCTACAGAAAGTCGTAATCTGGCGGAGAGGTACGCCATGCATTACGCTGGCGTAAACCCCTCTCCGCCAGGGTCGTAATGAGGGCCAATGACTGCTAATTGACTGCCTAATTTACCATGCTGCTGTAAACTATGTAACTATGTATATTCTTAAACTGTATATCACTGCCTTTATTGTAACTGCTCTAACCCTATGTACTCACTGTAAATACTGTACAGCACTGTAACCAAGCTGAGAATAATCTTTTCTGCTCCTGCGCCCTCTTACCCTCAGGTCCGGCGCGCAATATAAGTGAATAAACAAACAAACAAACAAACAAACATTTTACAAAAGGAAAAAAGAATTAGATTATTTACATAAATAAGGAATCACAAAGTTAATTGTCAGTATAAAATCAATATAGACAAAACAATTTAAAACAAAACTATTATTACAATCCTATGCCCATCTTGTGTTAGCAAAATGATGAATTTCTAGATATATTAATTCATACGGCAAATATTTTTCAGCTTGTCAGTAATTCATTATCATTTTCATTCAGATGTAGAGATTTAAGAAAACTCACCGTAGTTATTCGTAAGCTCATATTAGATGAGCTAATAATGAAAGCCCATCTAAGTTTAGCCATCACATTTGCAATTAAAGACATATGCTTCTCAAAAAACTGGTTTCTCAAACGAAAAAGTGCTGAACATTCTGTGATGATGTGTTCTAAAGTTTCTTTTATTAAAGAGTTTTTACAAAATCTACAGAAGTTCTCTCCATCACTGATTTTCCTACGCTGGGCTAGGACATCACGCGTAAGCCACAGATTAAGTCGCAGTCTTAGAATAGCCAAACGTATTTGTGGGGAAGGGGCTTTAAATAGATGGGGCTCAGCAATCCCTATTTTCTTATCGTCAAAGCATTGGCTATTAAAATGTTTATATTGAAGGCATATTGTGCGTGTGTTGATCCAATCTTGGAAAAAGATTTTCTTTTTGGCTCATTCAGGGTTCTGTGATTAAGGTTTCTAGAGTGATATCCGCCGTGACCATGGGCCTCATTACGACCTGGTTGGTAAGTGAATAACGATGCCGGTAACGGATTACCGGCATCGCTTACCACTGCGGCCGATTAGGACATGATAACTCTCTATTAGCGGCACCGTCATTAACGGTGCCGTTAATAGCGCCAGGAGCGCGGGCACGCGACCATCCATGCTGCCAATACTGGCATGGCGCAAACAGGGGATCATCACAAGTCAGGCGGACATGCAAATAACGCCCTACTGAAGCCTGAAAAGTACCTTACCGGCATGGAGCTAATTCCGGCATCGCAGGCCATGTGCAGTGTTCCCAACTGCCACAGGTGCACACAATCAGCACAGATGGAGGCAATACAGACTCGGCCAGCACAAAAGGAGCACACCCCACCCCTTCCCACACCCAGTCACACTCCACAATGATTCCAATACTACTAGTAATTCTGGGGCTGGAGGACATGATTGCAGTGGAACTGCTGCAACAACAACAACAACAGGCAGCACAGAGGAGACACAGGAGGAGAAGGAGGGTGAGGCAGGGCCAGCATGCCCCACCAGTGCATCCAGTCGCACCACGCAGGCAGCCCCAATCCCTCGCATCAGAGCCAGTCCATTCAACCTAACCCCTGAGCAGATCCACACCACGTACCGTCTGGACCGGGACATCATCACCATCATTGTGGATATGATACATGACGACATTGTCAGTCTGATTGAATCACACACCGCCATCCCACCCCTATTGAAGGTAGTGTCTGTGCTCCACTTCCTGGCCACAGGCACCTACCAGCACACAGTGGGGCACAAGCATGGCATATCACAACCATTATTCTCACGTACGCTGAACCAAGTGCTTGATGCCCTCCTGGAGCACACAGGCGACCACATTTCCTTACCACGGTCTGCCCAGGAGATCTCAAACACCAAAGTTGGTTTCCATTCACTGGCCGGCATCCCTGGTTGCATTGGTGCCATCGACTGCACCCATGTGGAATTAGTGGTCCCATATGCCATGGAGGTAGCGTACCGCAACCGTAAACTATACCACTCAATCAACGTGCAAATGGTATGTGACTCAAACAAGATCATCACACATTGCTGTGCCCGATACCCCGGATCAACCCATGATTCAATGGTCCTGCGGAACTCCACGATACTACGCTACATTGAGCGACATGCAGGGCAGAGATCCTAGCTTCTCGGTGAGTCGCATGTTAGGCTCATGGAAATGTGATGTGGGTAGGTGATTGGGGTAGAGATGCATACTTCACCTGGCTGAGATGGGGGGGAGAGATGCATACTTCACCTGGCTGAGATGGGGGGGATGCATACTTCACCTGGCTGTGAGTGCCTGAGAGAATGGACCATTCCATACCCCAAAGCAGCCCAGACTGGACCTGACACCTGACCACATAATGCAAGATGAAACCTGCCCTACCATGTAAATGATGCAGTGTCACAACCATTCCATAGCCATCTATATATGCACTATACCTAATCAGACTGTATCCCCCTCAACACAATGCAGCTACAAGCAATTACTATGGCCAATACACAGCACCAAATACCATCAACTGAAAGGACAGTCCCGCATTACTGCGTACAAAGGAGTCACATGAGGGCCAAATACATGAATACACCACTACACTGACACAGATGTCCAACAGAATTGCATGTCACCATCTGTTGTGCATAGTGAGATCATCATGAGGCTGACATCAAGGGTGCCAGGATAAAAGCATACAAATTACTGGACATCAGCCAGATCATGGAAACAACCAGCGTGGACTAACATAGTGCATGAGCACTCACAAGGAACTGGACCCCCCTGCGCCCACTAGTTGATGGCACGCACACCAGTCAATAAGAGGAATACACACATAGCAGTCACATTGTGTGTCTCTATTCATGCATGGGAATGTGGTTGCAATCTGGAAATCAATGCATGCTATGGTGTCATTGATCGAGGTCCCATATGATGTGATGACTTACACATATACATTGTTACCCACATGCAGGTGATGCAGGCTATCCCTTGAAGAGGTGGTTCCTTACCGCAGTCCGGAACCCACAGAACAGGCACGAGGAGGACTACAATCATGCACATACACATACCCGTGTGGTGATTGAGCAGACATTTGGCCTCTTGAAGGCACGGTTTTGCTGCCTCAGCAGGTCTGGTGGGGCACTCCTGTACCGCCATGAGAAGGTGGCCAAGATCGTCATGGCATGTGTCATGCTACACAATATGTGCATCAGACGGAATGTGCCCCTGCCCCCTGACGCTGAGCTGCAACTACCTGACGATGAGGATGAGGAGGGTGGGGATGGGGCAGCACCTCAGGGAGGCAGCGATAAACAGGAGGGACGTGCCATGAGTCAGATTCTGATCAACCAATGTTTCTAGCACACATGGACGGGGAGTGTGACATGGAGGTGGCACACAGGGCACTGGGTGTGTCAGGGACATGGACACTGTAGACTGTTCACCAATAAAGCACACGCACGCAATAAGCAATGTCCACACATGTGAATCATGAGTTACCAAAATGTGTATTAAAGAATTATAACAAAGTGAACAAGCCCTCCACCCCACATACCCTCTCCCCCTCAACTCCCCCACACACCCTCTCCCCCCTTAACTCCCCCAAACACCCTCTCCCCCTCCCCCCTCAACTCCCCAACACACACCCTCTCCCCCCTCAACTCCCCCAAATACCCTCTCCCCCTTCCCCCTCAACTCCCCCAAACACCCTCTCACCCCTCCCCCCTTGACTTCCCCACACATGGTGTGCAGTAGCGTTCACCAGTAGCCCACATGGCACCAGTATGCATGGCTGTGCCTACTGTCCTCCCCCTCTTCCAGCACCAGGTGCCCCCCTATCTGATCTGCGCAGGTTCCTGCCAGACCTACGCACAGGGCTGTTCCTGGTTGAACTAGCAGTCGAAGATGTTCCCGGTTGTTCTGGCAACTGTGGTGGACGCATGGTCTGCATTGCCACCACCATTTCAGAGAGGACGTGCCGCACTGCTGCTAATTCGGCACAAATGTCCTTCGGGGATGACTCAATAGCTGATTTCAAGGATGCAGCACATTCCCAAATGTCATCCCTTGCCCTTCCACATTCCGTTATATGCTGCGTCAACAGGCCTGTGAGATCCTCCTGGTTCCTTTGAATATCCCAGATCCCCTCTTGGGTGGTTGGGGCTGCGGTGGATGTTGGAGGGGTTTCCGACATGCTATGTTCCTCTGGCACAGTTGGCGTGGTGCTGGGAGTTGCAGGCCATGAATGAACCGGAGACAGCCCGTGCATGCTGCTGTCGTGCATGCTGCATGGGGACAGTTGTGGGGAATGCAGGGGGCCTGTGGCGGGAGTTGCAACATGCAGCTGATCATCTTTCTCATCATCAGAAACTGCTGCTGTGGCAGCTGTCTCACCCACTGTGCTCCTGGCAGCCGATGCAGTCCCTTCCGCCGCTGCCACTTGGGTGCTGGTGGCTGTTGTGGGTGCTGTAGTGGGGGCCGTAGAGCACATTGGTGCTGTGGCCTGTGGTGTTTTCTTGGCCTTCCGCTGTGGTGCCGGTTGGCCTATAACTCTTGAAGTGGAGGGGCGGTGTTCTCCCTCCTCAGCCCTGGCATTCTTACGTGGTGTGGCATCTTCCCCCCTGGTGTCCTCGTCACCACTGTCTGAATGCGTGCCTGTGGGGGACCAATAGAGGGAGAGGGTTAGTGATGGGTCTACAGGCATCGGGCATGCATTGGGGTGGCTGCATTCATATGGAATGGCAGATGATTGACATTGGGGGACTGACATGGGTTGTTTGGCTTTTGGGTGGGTGATGCATGGAGGCGTCTGGCATGACACATATGGGGTGCATTCTGCATGTGGACAAGGTGATGCTCTGCACTACCTGTAGGCAGTATTGTACTCATGTGTCTGGTGGACCCTGCTCTACATCATTGCACTGTCAGTTCAGGTGGACATCATCGTGGTGGTATTAGCATTGTATCATTTTGGACACATACCTGCATCGGCTGATGACGGGGCTCCTCGCTCCATGTCCCCGACTCTGTGAATTGCCTCTGCCCCTATGGTGGTTGGCGCATATCTCCTCCCATGGTTGTAATTTGATGGGGGACTCCGCACCTCCGCCTGTCACCATCCCCAGGTTGCGGTTGGCGGAGAGGATGCTCTGCACGCGTACACGCAGATCATCCCAGCGCTTACAGCAGTCTTTGGGAGTGCGGGGTGTAGTGCCAACGGCACTGACTTTCTGGGCAACCTCCACCCATATTTGTTTTTTGCGCTGCACTGCAGCACTGGTCATGTCTGTGGAAAACACCACATCTGCATGTTCCTGCAGCGTCTCTGCGAGCATGGTTAACTCCTCTCGGGAGACGCGCTCCTTGCGCAGGCGATCAGTGGAATAGTGTGCTTTACACCAGGCATATGTGCAATTCGTGCCATGTTAGCGATACACACTCAAGCAAACTTCCCGCAAACACGCGGCATACCTGTACACCCAGACGTGTTCGTACAAGGGATGAGGATACTGGCGAGAGTGGTGCCAGAGTTGAAAAGTAGGAAAGGGAGAGTGCCCTCAGTTTATTTTTTGCCCAATCACAGACCCGGAGATAGTGCCAGGATAAATAGTATCCCTAGACATACATGCAGTGCAGGAATCAGCGCAAAGAATAGCTGTAATTGCAATGGACATGCAGGGATGCCAGTGGAGGACAGTACTGTGCATCAACGCCAATACGGCCCTGTGGGATTTGACAGACGAGGAACTTTTTTAGTGACGCAGAAAATGATGGGAAAATAGTGATGGAGATTGCAATCCCTGTAATGTGATGATTCAAAAACGAGAGGTGCCATTACGTCTCATAGCAACTGTCAAAGCACCCACAGCATACTTTCAGGAAGTTATGTCCCAAGTACCGCAGCAGTTGTGGACCATAGGCCCACACGATGTAGGGCTGCTACATGAAGTAACACTTGTAAAAATAAAACTCAAGCCTGGAGACATTCTACCCCGGGTAAAACAATACCCCTTATCGAGGGAGGCAGAAGAGGGAATATGAAAAACAATAAATGCATTGATGATACAGGGAATAATAGTGCCATCCAATTCACCATGCAACACTTGCATTTACCCGATCAAGAAAGCGAAAGGGGGCATGGAGGATGATCCAGGACCTACGCCCCCTCAATGACGTAGTATAGAAGGAGTTTCCTCTTGTCCCAAATACTGCCTCAATATTATGTAGTATCCCAAGACAGGCCACCCATTTCACAGTGGTGGATCTGAAAAATGCCTTCTTTTCAATCCCACTCGACCCAGGTTCTTGGCACCTAGGGGGGGGAAAGGTATGAACACTGCAGATTGCCCCAAGGGTATTGCGAGAGTCCCATTATCTTTAACAGGATACTGCATGAGGATCTTGGAAACATACACATGACGAGTCCAATAATTCAGTACGTAGACGATTTGTTGGTCTGCGGTAAAGAAAAAAAGGAATGTAGAGAAGATTCCCTCACCCTGTTAAAACATTTAGCACGAAAAGGGTACAAGGTGGACAGACAAAAACTACAGTATTGCTTGACAGAAGTGCTATACTTAGGTCAATTGATATCCAAAGATGGTAAGAGAATAATACCAGATAGAGCATCAGTGATAAAAGCCATAAAAGAGCCAAAAATGGTGAGAGATGCAGAAGTTCCTTGGCATGTGTAATTACTGCCGAGCATGGATACTAGATTACGCAGCATACACAAACCCCCTATTACAGGCACTCAAGGAAGCACAACAAGAGTACAGTCAACACAAGAAATGCACACAGCTTTTGACACACTCAAAGAATTGATATCCACAGCACTAGTTCTAGCAACCCCCAACTATGAGCGCAAGTTTTATTTGTTCTCACATTGCAACAGCACACTAATGACAGTTGTACTGACACAGAAAACATCCTTAGGCCACAAGTCCCTGGCATTCTACAGTGGAACGCTGGATGCAGTAATGCAAGGACACTTTGCTTGTGAACAGGCTCTCGCAGCCGCTGCATTCGCGATCGAAAAAAGCTCTACAATTGGGATGGGATGCTCCATCACGCTGTGTGTAGAACACTCTCTTTTTGCCATTTTGGAAAGATCGAAAAGCACACCAACTACCCAAAGGGCAACAGCCTATGAGTTAATCATATCCAGCGCGAACATTCACATTGTGCGGTGCAAAAGTGTAAACCTTGCCACATTTCTCACTGAAGTATGCACAGTAGAAGACATGCAGCAACATGACTGTGCCACATACAAAGGTGACGATTACAACACACCTACAGCACACGAAAATGCACTAGCAGAATGAAAAATGTATTTCGTCGATGGGTCTGCCTCCATAGATTATGAAACAGGAGAAAAGCACGTAGGAGTAGCAGTAGTCCGAGTGGAAGAGGAGGAATTTGAAGTGATTGTACAAAAAAGATTACCACAAAACTTCTCAGCACAAGCAGCAGAACTAGTGACGCTCATAGAAGCATTGCATACAGCAAAATGGTGTGCGGTCACCATCTACACAGACTCTGCCTACATGGCAACAACAGTACATGGAGGGTTAGCATGGTGGGGAAGGAGAGGATTCCGAAGAACAGACGGGTCCCCAGTCCAGCATGCAACACTACTAGGGGAATTAAGTTACGCGCTGAAAGAGCCTACACTCATAACAGTCATGAAATGTCAGGCCCACACACGAGGCGATGATGTCATCTCATTGGGGAATGCGGCAGCGGACGCTGCTACCAAGGAAGCCTCCTACATACTACAGAAGGTAGTAGAGGAAGAGCAGCCAGAAGGGTTCAACTCATTGCCCGTCTCCCAAATTATTGCACTTCAGCAAGATGCACCCAGTGAGGAGAAGGAGACATGGGTGAAAAGAGGGTGCAGTCAGTCATCCACCAACCTTTTATGCAGACAGAATAACACCGGTAAGGTAGTGATGCCTGCAAAATTGCTGAAGGTAGCATTCCAGCAATTTCACTTCCCAGCCCACAATGCAAAGCAACACATTGTCGCAGACATACAAGAAGATTGGTTCACTCCGGGACTACAGAAGCAAGTCACAAAGCTAATAGTAGAATGCATCACGTGCCAAACGTACAACTCTGGCATGACGCTACAGACGCTCAGAGGGACATTGCCAAAACCTGAAGGGCCATTCAAAGAGCTGCATATAGACTATGCAGACATGGGAGAGCGGTGTAACGGGTCACAATATTTGATTGTTGTAGTGTGTCCATTTTCCCGGTGGGTGGAAGCAGGCCCCTCTGCTCATCCAGACGCTCGGTGTGCCGCCAAGTTCCTGGTTAGGGAGGTATTTCCCCGCTGGGCATTTGTGATGTCATACGTTCTGACAATGGGACACACTTTGGTAATGACATGTTCAAGCATATAACAGCAATGCTAGGTATAACTCACAAGCTCTGTACTATTTATCATCCGTAATCGAACTGGTTTGTTGAAAAAATGAAAGGATTGCTCAAAAGCAGATTGTCAAAATTGTGCCACACGCTCAAATAGAACTGGGTATATTGTTTACCCTTAGCACTTTTTGAGATGAGGAACCAGCCCAGCAAGGACCACCGCCTGTCACCCCATGAGATTGTGACAGGTAGGAGGATGCACACAGCCCACTCACCCCTGCGTAGACAGTCAGATGCACATCAGAGTGCCACAGTACTAGGAGGAGAGTTCCATGAGTATCTTAGAAATCTTACAAGAGCAGCGCGAGCCATAGCAAAGCAAATCACACCACCATTATCACAAGAAATTGCCACTGACACAATCACTCCAGCCACAGATAGCCCAGACTGCCAGTTGATGTCAGGTGACATGGTATACGTGAGGAGTTTTGTGCGAAGGTGGAACGGACCAAGGTTCCATGGTCCCTACAAGGTATCATACTGCAAGGTGCAGGGCCTAAGATATTGGGTGCACTTAACAGATGTTCGCAGGGCTCATGGGAGTACAGACAGCACCGACTATGAAGACAACAGAAATGAGCAGAGCGGGGAAACAGAAAGTAAAACAGCAGGAATACAGAAATACATTGTAGGCACAGAACAAGGATAAACAAAGAGTAAATAAGAGCATTTAAAAGAATCCATAACCACAGTGAGTAGTAATAATGTGTGTGGTATGTAAAAATGAAAATATTCTGTTGAAATGTAAAACCACTGTATAAAGATGAATATAAATGACCTCCATGCTCTTTCTCTTTTTCTCTCTTTCACTTTTTCTTTTTTAATGACTCACTCCTTTCCCTTTGTTGGTTCTAAGCTGGCATTGAACTATCTCCCTCAGTTCCTCTTCCCCAGACTCGAGATGTGGGGAGGTAGAAAGGAAGAATGCAAAATTATTCACTCATATTAAGAGACAAAAAGCAAATGCTTGAAACTTGATCAATTGAAATGTTTCACAAATATACAATGTAATTAATGAAAAGCTTAACAGGTATGCTTAATAATTGCTTACATCTCATTTATTAGGAGCTACAATGGGCATGGAAGAGTCCCCTGCAGCAATGAATGATAGTGTAGATAGGAATTGAAGAATAAGAAGTGTTTATACTAGCTATTCATATGAGTGTGTGTTGTTTGTGTGTGCAGTGGTGTTCTTTTCAACATTATTTGGCCTGCACCTGTACTGGGCAATAGCGTTTATTTCAATTGATATGAGCTAGGGGGGCGTGGGCATGAAATAAATTCAACAAGGAACGCATTTAATTTGGGAGAGCATTAAGTTAATCTGATCCCACAGGAGTCATGGGAATGAATACAATAACAACACACATGGCACAATGATGCAGGCCACACCGAAGCCCCAATATTTCAACTAATCTGATTTTAGTGTTTACACAATGAATGACAGCATGCCTTCAGAACTCACATGGGTACAAAATCACCCCTATGCGACCACAATGCCATTCACAGAATCCACATCAATAGGTAGCATAACCACCAGAGAAGAAAACAGCGATAATAGACATGTGTTTAACTGCTATTCCAGCCTATACACTGAGTGAGAGGGAAAGGGGAATAACCAGGAGGCCCCAGGGTATAAGGGGGGGGGGTGGACACAGGAGAAAAAAGAGAGAAACACAACAGGAGAAATGGGAAGAACATTATAAAATCGGCCTAGATACGGTTGATGATCCTCAGCACCCACAGCAAAGAAACAAATGGTATGCTGACATGAGCAACACAGCAAATCAGACAACAAACGAAAGTTGTTACATCTGCTCACTCAAACCCCATGCCTCGGGCACCCCTAAGGTATTACTGCCACAAGAAATTCCATTTGCAGAGGAACAATGTCTCTTACATCTTGCCCTATGTAGAATCAAAAATACGTTTCAAGCACACACAGTTACATTTGAGCTGTTCAAAAATGAACGGACATGTTACTCCCAGCCGCAAGGAATAATTTGTGTAAAGGAGCCTTTTTTGGTGATAAAGGGAATGCTGCACTCGGACAATAAGTGGCAAAATGAAGAAATATTGTGCAAGGCAGAAGCACTGCAAGGGCTGTCAGAAGAAAAACTTTCATAGGTACAGAGAACATGTGCTCCCATATGGACTCAACACATAATGAAGCTCACTTGGGCTACTGCCATCGAAAAACCCTTCAAACTGCAAAAAGACATTACTTACGAACTCTGCTTCCTTGGGGAAGGTAAAAAGAACATGGGAGAAAACAAGAACTGCAGCAAGACTCTCATAAAAACTGACATGAAGAAAGGAATGGCTGCGATGATGGACACGTACTGGGTCTGCGGCAACCTGGCGTACCTGCACCTCCCGCAATCATGGAGGGGCACATGCTCCTTGGTAACGCTGCACTCCGCACTCATGATGATCCCAGAAAGCCACATTCAAGGAGAAAAAACACAGGTGGCGGCGCCAATCGAACTGTCTCCAACGCCGCCTGAAAAGGTTCCCATATATGCCATAGCTGAAGAAAGTTTGCAAAGCACAATGCAAAGGAAGAAACGATCATCAAACTATATTTCAGCTAGATCATCAGAACTCCTGGCACAGATCCCCCACCTATTCTGGCTGTTCAGCTCCATTGAGACCTTCTTCGCGTCCCCCGTTCCCAGCATCCAGACGAGCACGAATGCAAAATGGCTTCAAATAACAAGGTGGGAACTCATCCAGCTGGCCAACGACACTATAGAAGGGTTCAATGTGATGAAAGTAGAACTCAGAGCATTGCGACTAATTACCATGCAGAGCAGGTATGTGCTAGACCTGTTAACATGAATGGATGGAGGTGTTTGCCGAAAAATCGGGAGCGCATGTTGCACTTTCGTACCCTATGCAGATGCGAACAACGGCTCCCTTTCCCATGTCATCGCAGCGGTGCACAACCTCAGAGAACGCATGAAAGATGAAGGAGGAGCGCAGCCCAGCACCTGGTTCGACAATCTATTTTCTTGGGTACCATCGTGGAATGACAGTGAAACTCCTCATACCACTCATCGTCTTTTTGCTCCTTATTTTTTGTGTGTGCCAATTAGAACTCAGATGCTGCACCAATGCAGTACCTAATGGTGCGCTGATGATGGTAACAATGGGCGTGCAAATGGAGTGGCACAAATAAAGCACGAGGCTGAAGTACAAACAGGAGATAATTCAGAGTCCAAATATAAAATTACCGCCATATACAACATGGGACATAGAGTAGATAATTTGTATCACACAACCCAAAAGGAACCCAAGGAATTACAATGGTACAAGGAGGTATTGGTGGACCTGGAGGGTGAGGGAGGGTGTATTTATATGACTTGCACCCCTGATGAATATACTAGGAGCGTGGAGAGCTTCAGGGCGGTATGCAGAGCATGGATGCCAATAACAGGGACACCTGCATGGGATGAAGCAGTGATTGAAGGGGAAGAACGTAAGAGGTTGGGACAGTTACAATATTTGTTACTTAAGTAATGAAAGGGGGATGTGTGGGAGGAGAGGGTCTTGGAACCCCCCCCTTACATTCTTACACTTCTTGGGTAAGCCCAGTTGTGGCTGCTTTGGGTTCAGGGCCCCCGCCCCGGAGCACCCGCTCGGGAATGCACCCGAACTGTAACCCCCCCTTAAGACAGAATATATACCCAGAGTTGAACGAGACTCCATTTTGTGGATTACCAACTAGATTTTGTTATTTCTTAATGGCAGGCCAGTTGTGAAACCAGAATGCAAGCCTGCAGCTCTCCCAGCCAGGCGCACACAGTGAGCAAGCTATTCCCCCCACTTCCTCCCCTATGTCATCTCTGCAGTTATTCAGTTCTCATGGGAGACTAGCTGCGAGATTGCAACAAACTTTACACTGTATCCCCTGTCTTCCATCTTACCTCATTTGACCCTGCCACAGCCAGCACAGGGACAAACAACAGAAGCCGTTCATCTCTATAAACCTGCCCCCCACCCAACAGACCCAGGCCATAAAGAATACCATCCCCATCATCCCCACATTCCCTAAAACATGATCAAACAGCTAGAAGCGACCCTCAAGTATGGTTAATTGATCGCGCCCCAATAGAAGAAAACCAGGTGTCTTCCTGCATGCGATTAGAACAAGCTGCTCATATTTTGCAGAATCATGTAAGACTTGTGATAGAACAATCAGCATATTAGTAATGTATAATATATGTGTGATCAAAAGCCTTAACGTTAGAATCCAGTTATCAAAGAGTGAAATGTGTTAACGTGTAATATGATGTTGTTTAATAGAAATGAATTGCAATAACAAAATGCATAGCAGAAACTAACACTGTGCATGTCAGCACAAAGCTACCTCGTTTTGAAACTCAATGTAAATATATGCATGATATAGTGTGAAAATAATATAGCAACCAGCTGCCATAACTAATGTGATTCTAACGTGACAATATATGCTAAAACCTACATGTGTAGAAGGTAATAATTAACTGTTCAATTGACTATAGATGATGACCTAAGTATATGAGACTTACTATCGTGAAGTATGTAACCACGAGAACACTCAGGCAGGTAGAATAGATTGTATGCTTTAGATGAATATAATTAGAATGCAATGAACCACGTGTAAAATGCCTTTTTGTAAACCCCACTCCTAAAGGCTCTAGTTTACCGGGCTATGCAGACCTACACCGCAAAGGTGTTCCGATTCCCCTACATAGTGTCAAAGCAGATCAGCAAAGATTTAATGATGTTTAAACAACCGGTATTAACCCCCACAGTAAGACTTAGCACCGTTGTGGTATGTGCCCCTTTGTGGCCTAGTCTTTTGTGTGTAAGTTTAGATCTTAGATTTAGAGTCTCCTTTGTTGTTTATTAGATAGACATTCCAGACCACACAATGACCCCAAAAGTATCACCTCCTTAGCCAATATATCTTGCAGTGTAAAAACACACAGTTAAGCCTGCTTATCGACAGATCAAGCGCTGCATTTGGTAGCTGTATTTTGACCTATGCCCAATGATAAATTAACCTGTGTTTGAGAAACATCTATTCCTTTAGTGTTGTGGGATGTTTTAACCCACTTCTGCTATGCTGCAGCACTGATGGTGCCAGAAATAACAAAATAGCCGTGAAACCCTTGTGCGCACCAAAACCTCTGAAAACTGCGCTTGTCAAAGCACAAAAAGATGGCTGCCCAATCTTCCACGCATGTTGTTAGTGGTGGAACAGAGATCTCGCTCCTGGAATATGTCACTGGGCTCCACAACAAGGGTAAATGGAATACAGAAGGAACAAGCAGTGTTTGGCTAATGAAACCCCCAAATCTTGCTTTAAATCCCTTTTTCTTTGGTGCTGAAACTGCAGAATGCCGGTACAGAACACCCTCAAACATCCAAAATCTTTGCTGGGTGCTACAATTCACTTAGTCTAAGAAAGCAGTGTGAACTTGGAAGGTCCTGAAAAGCTGAAAGCATAAAGGGATTTCCACAGCAAAAGTGGCCTGTCTATGCATGACAAAAAAATCTCTGTGCAGCAGAGGACTGCAGGGATGACAGCTGTCAGGAGCCTGCCTGATTAAACTTTAAACATATATATAAACTGAAATCAAATGGTTGCAATCTAAGAGGTCTGTTACTGAGAGTAAACTATGTTGTAATTCTTTTGATCCTATGGTTTAAAATCTTGAATAAGTATTCTAGCTGCTATTTTGAAATCACAAGTTTGTTTTAAGCTAACGGAAAATGCAACAGAATTAACAATTAAATCAAGCCTGGCTAACAGCTACCAAACTGGAATATCAGGTTTCCTCACAGAAGGAAGGCCATTCCCCCCACCAGGAAATCACACCCAAGCGGTAATTATAGGGTTTGGAAAGAACTTGGTCTACAGAGGCAAAAGGGAACAATGAACAGCTGCTAGTAAGGAAATGCGAGGTCTGAGAACAGTCGTAAATGGCCTCTGGAAGGTGCAAACATAGGGGATGGCTCCTGGGCTTCCAGGGAGAGACCCAGGGGTGGAGCTAAACAACCATTTGTTGCTTAACAAGGACAAAGAACACATTTTAAAAAGACGGATAACTTACTGTTTAAAATTGTGAAAAATATGAAAATAACAGATTTGTGAATCTAAATTTTGGGTGCATGTTTCAATAGGCGGCAAAATCGTGTGACGTGTTCTGAAAAGAAATGGCAGGAAATGTGATTTTACACAAAATGTATTTCTGCTAGAAGTATGAAACTTTATACACTTATGCCCATGTTAAACGTGCACACTTGTAGGAATTTGCTTATACATTGGAATTGTGTTCCTGATGAAAAGGACAAAATTCTATGAAAAGCCAAGGCAAGATCCCACAGCTACAAAGTTTTGAGGGATAGCTGCTATATAAAATATGTAATCTGTATATGTGATTGTTATAGAGGTTGCACATGTGTAAATATGTATGGTGCCAAAAGTAGATTTTGTGTTCATGGGCTAGGGCTGGATTCTCAGCCTCATAAAATCACACCATAAAGGTGACACTCTGTTTCTCTCCCCCTGTCAAGGCAGAGAGGAGACTCAGAACCAATCACCTGTCAAAGGGGCGAGCTTAGGATAAACCAGCCCACACACCCCTTTATCATAGCATAAAAAGAGACAGCTTACCACTCAGGAAGATAGACATATTCACTCACTATCCTGATACTGGCGGAGCTGTACTGCGCTGCGCTGTACCGCTTGCCTGCTGAAAATAATTATCATCAGAACCAAAAAGGGCAGATCCAATCCAGTCCTGTGCCGTGCTGTGACCAGAGTGCATTACAGATCCAGTCCAGTCCTGTGCCATGCTGTAACCAGAGTGCCTTGCTTATTGCATATCTAATCCGATGTGCCCAGCCGTCTGTCGTAGAACCAGATTCAATTCCCTGACCAGAATCTTGACAGACCAGAATCCTGACGATTCCTTTTAAAAACATATTTAGTGAGTATCTATAGAAAGAACTGTGTCACTAGCATATGTACCTTGCTTAGTTAATCCCTATCTTAAAAACATCCTATCTCATATTAAGAACCTGTATTGTTATGAATATTTTTGAATTGTCTGAACTCTCTATTCCTCCTATCTTCCTCCTGTACTAGTATTACTAAAACTATCTTTGCACTGATCTTTCTCATCTGAAGAGGTGAGTTTCCTCTGCAGGCAGTCATTCTGATGAAGTGGCTGTGTTCCTGTGTGGTATTTGTTTTGTTCATAGTCATCCTCTAGTGTAGAAACCCTTTTGTTATTTTAAAAGTGCATTCCTGTTTTCCATTCTTGCATCTATCTCGAAAAAACTACCTCCACTTAAATGTCCATAACTTCCTCCGTTTTCGTGTTAAACCAGACTTTCAACTTCTGCTTGTAGCTAGCACCAACAGCTTTAATTTGCATCTAAAAGCGCATTGCAAATCCATACAGTTCTCCCGTAATCGTGATTATCGCACAGTGAGAAGTTTGCCGCAAATTTTCGTTTTTGGGAAATTCTGACACATGTAAAACAGGTTTTGATTGCTTCCAACTCGAATTTTAAGATTTCAATTTGTTTCTTTGTATTTTAAATCATTGCTTTTGTTTGTGTGCAACTATCCAAAGCGGCTCCCATAAGAATTTATAACAATTTCTGCAATTTAGATCATATTTAGTGTTTTTGCCCAATCCATCCTAAGATAAATTTAAAAGCCATTCTGACAGCGTGACAGTCAATTCCTTGTTTCCTCTTGTGTTTGCTTGGGGGAAGGGGATGGATATTTTGTTTGAATTCTGCCATTCCTGAATACCTGCTCTTTCCTCCTATGTCTATACATTGCCTATTGGGGCTTGAGGGGTGTACAGGGGGAACCTCTAACCATAGTGCTATCTGATCTGAACACACACACAAACGTATTATTGCTGTGCTGAATTGTTTTGCTCACTATTACTCCTTGTGTATTAAAGAGATTATTCAGTGTTACATCACCTCATTGGTGATTCTTGTGTACCCATTAAACCATAGTGTGATTAAAGTGTAAATACATAAATAAATATTTTTACTTTGTAAACCAGCCGATTCCTGGTTCAGTGTGACCAGGTGGGTTCCAGGAGAGGGGTGTGAGATGAGTGGTATATCGTTCAGAATAAATAACTTTTAGACAAAAATAAATAAGGATTTCAGTTGTGCACTACATGCTAGGCTTTGACTTGGGCGTGTGCCAGATTGAAATCACTTACAGCTTGGGGCTTGTCACGAGATCCTGAATTAGACATACCACTTGTGACAGTCTAACACAGCGTGCTAACTGACAGGGTACACACACCTTGTTGGGCTACCACACTGTGCTACACTGTAAAAACACCCTTCAATAGATATACTCAAAGGAGTTGAGCCTGTTTTGCAAAAGTAAAAGTAACCCTGAGATAAGTCAGAAGGAAATTAATATTTCCGGAATGGCGACCCCAGTGGAAATCAATATTGCAAAGGAACACCTACTGCACAAATTGTTTGTCAGGGGTGAATGGGTAGAGCAGGATGAAATGTCTGGCTGCAGGAAATCAAACAACAAATCACTGACATAGAATTAGATACATGGCACGACCAGGGTCCATTACACCAGGAACTTAGTGAATTGTATAAGGCCCCAAAAGTAAAAGAAGAGCAATGTAAAATTGCCAAAATAGCGGTTTACCTATACCTCCACATTGGAGTAATTCAGGAAAAATAGTCCGAAAACCTAGAGGCAAGTACAATCCCTAGAGAAAACCCAAACTGATTTGCACTCTGCAGAGCAAAGGCTACAAAAGAGCCAATATTCGAAAAGAGAAACCAGACAGCACCTGACAAAAGTAAAGGAAGATCTGGATCTCCTGCAGCAAGAGAAGCTAGATCAAGATACCAAATTACTGGCACTACAAAAAGAGTGTCAAGATAGGTTGGACTCTTTAAAACAGAGCCAACAAAAACTGGCGCAACAATTAATTTTTAACAGAGCCTGTGCAATGTGCTCAGAGAGACAAAGCTTCACCTCACTGATGAGGACCAACAAGGCTGAAACACGTGTATGGGGTTGCTTTTGGTACTCTTGTTCAGAGAGGAATTGCCATAGCATTTCGGTGCTGGACTGCCCACGTGGGCGGGACAAAGACTGATATTCAAATGGATATTTCCCATCTGTGAAAGGTACAGTGAGCAAAAAGCGTGTGCTGCAAACTCACATCTCAGAACAGGTTATTATGCCATGTTCTTTCTGGAGAGGAGCGCCTACTACCTTTTTTGAAATATTTGAAAGGAACTTGGGGTTGGTCACCCTGAGTTACCTGGGGGCAACCAGACGTGGACTCCCTGCTCACTGTGCTCAGAGAGACAAAGCTTCACCTCACTGATGAGGCCCAACAAGGCTGAAACACGTGTATGGGGTTGCTTTTGGTACTCTTGTTCAGAGAGGAATTGCCATAGCATTTCGGTGCTGGACTGCCCAAAGGTACAGTGAGCAAAAAGCGTGTGCTGCAAACTCTCATCTTAGAACAGATTATCATGCCATGTTCTTTCTGGAGAGGAGCGCCTGCTACCTGTTTTGAAAATTCTGTGCAGAACAGCTCCACGTTTTACGAGACCAGGTGCACCAAGTAAAAGAGGAAAATAATAAATTAATAGTGAAGGATCTCCACACTCAAACAGATTCTGATGAGGAGCGCCAGAAATGATGTGCCATTAGAAAACAAAGGGACGACCTGGCTGCACAGAGGGGTACTCTAATTCAGGAAAGGGACGCCTTAGGCCAGGAAATCAGCCATTTAAAAACCAAGGTGGAAGAACATCACCTAGACCTCCAGGGACTGGGTGAACTCAAAATGGACTACAAAAAGCTGTTAGAGCACACCAGGAGGGTGGAAGATGCTCTGGCAAAGAATAATCAGGCTAGTAAGGATCAGACTCAGGAGGTGAGTCTCGTGCAGCAAAAAATGGCACAATACTCCCAATTCAGGCAGGAAGCACAGTGAGACAATGAGGCTCTCTGTGAAAAGAATGACAGGCTCCATAGACAGATAGCCATGGAGGAACAACTAATAGAGACCATTAAGGCCTTAAAAGATGAACAAAAGGGTCAGATTCTTGCATGCCATCAGGGAGTAGGGGCTCAGAGAGATGAGGTCAGATGGGAGAGGGAAACCCCTGAGCATAACCTCAGGAACTCTGTTCTTGTCAGAGACTTTAATCCCTGGTAGACTTCAACCCAATGGGAAATGTAGGGCTAATAGGTCAGCGCCTCCCAGAAATGGATGGGCGGACATCTCTGTACAGGTTCCCAAGTGGTAGGGCCATTTTCTCTGATCAGGGAGACTCCAGTGAGGGGAGAATCAGAGAAATGGATCCTCAGAAATATAACCTACCAAGAGATCAGGCAGTGAAATTTGGTGGGGAATTCCATGAGACTAGGCCCACCAAGAGGACACTGAAAACCTCTTCCCAGCTAGGACAGTGGGGGGGGGGTACTCAATCAACCCTGGGAGCAAGGAAGAATCTGAAAACTCTTCTTAGAGCCACAGGTCCCCCGAGACTAGGCCCCCACATTCTGCCAGCCATTCCCAAGCTCGCAGAATCTAGAAGATCAGACAGCCACCTCTGGTAGCAGTGCCTTTGAGTCAGAGGATGAGTGGACGAGGGTGACAAGAACTAAAAAGGCTAACAAAGTTAAGAAGGCTTTACTCAAGGATCCCCTGAAGCAAATAAAAGTGATTAGGAGCGTCATCACGCCCTACCACAAAAATGCAAAATATTTGGTTTGGGAGCACCTTGAATTATTTGAGCAGATGATGGAGACTTTCCATCTGAAGGACAGCCAAAGCTGTATTCAGTACGTAAAGTGGACATTTTCTCCTGAGTACTCCAGCTTCTTTGCGGGGCTGGATGATCAGAACCATTCCAGATGGTCCACCTATAGGGCGGCGATCCTGAAGTATTTTTCCATTCATAGGAACCCTCAAAAGGCTCGCAAGGCAGCCTATAACCTTCAATGTGGGGAAGACCAGGCCCCAAAAGAATTTGTTCAGGAATTGAAACGCACCTTGGCGCAGACCACTAGAAGGGTGCGCACTGACAGTAAGGAATTAGTGAGCACCTTCTTTCATGCTCTCCCGAAATACATTATGACCCAACTAGTGAGGGACTTTCATGGGAAAAGATCACTAGACTGAGTCATTGAACAAGAAACGGGCATCTATGAAGTGCAGAAGCCGTTGGGAAGTAAAAATATTAGCAAAAGCCCCAAACCAACCAACACCCCTGCTGCTGCTAAGGTGGCGGGAGTGAATGTTGCCCCCATTTTAGATCCGGAGATGGGGAGGCCTAAAAACCTTCCCACGCAGAATCCGACCAACCCCAAACCCAGAAGGCCCTCTGGCGAATCCCAAACAGGGAGCAAGGGAGATAACCCCACCAATGGGACCCCTAACTCCCATGACTACATCAGCCCACGCTACAAGGGCAGCAGACCCATCCTGACCAATTTGTAGACTCCTCCAGCCCAAGGGGTGGGGGGATC
The DNA here is from genome assembly GCF_040938575.1 of Ambystoma mexicanum. Taxonomy (NCBI): domain Eukaryota; kingdom Metazoa; phylum Chordata; class Amphibia; order Caudata; family Ambystomatidae; genus Ambystoma; species Ambystoma mexicanum. The sequence continues at coordinate 116,150,539 of NC_090932.1, read as the reverse complement.
CAACCAGACAGCTGGAAATCCAGGAAACTTCCCTCCTCACTTTCCCCAGGAGAGCAGTAATCCCCCAAATGCCAGACCAAATTTCTTTCTCCGGTACCCACCAAACTTCAACCCCCAAAACAACCCTTCTTTCTTTCCCCACTTTCCTGAGCTCAGACAGCCCAATCCAGGAGAGGGGAGGCCAAGGGTGGAGGGGTACCCAAACTTTCCTAACCAGGGGTATTATGCGAGAAGGGATAGTTACCCTTCCCGGGATCAACCCATGGTAGACCTCAGGACCCCATACCAGCCAGAGAGGGTGTCCCAACTAGAGTGCCAGGTCCAGAACATGAGCGTGGTGGCTCAGAATTTCTCCAATCCAGAGTCTGGTGCTCCTGAACAATGAAGGGGGAAGAACCCCGACAACCCACTGGTTCCCAGGTAGGAGGCACAAGGGGAAGGGGGTGTTAAGCCTTAGAGGAAGCTTCCTTCCTCACTTGTGAAAAGCCCCTGGAAACCCAGGAACCGCTACCAAAATCTCCTGCCCCCGAAAGTCTGCAATCCAAGGAACAGAGGGGGGGTAGAAGAAATAAAGAGCCTAAAATTACCCATTTTGAGGAGGAGGTGAAAATCTTCCAGTTTGAAGGAGAGGGGTCCTCAGAGGATTCTGGGAAAAGGATCTTCTCCTTCAGGGATGGGGGAACTCCTCCCAAAGAAAAATGGGTCCCAAAGGATCCAAATCCAGACTGGGTAGATGTGGGGACCGAGTTAGAACCACCCATCATCAAAACCCAGAATGACCAGCACGAAAATCCTTGGGTTCAAACCCATCCTGGTGACTACCTCCAAAAAGGGGGGGAGCCCAGAATCAGAACCAGGGAAGTCCAAATATTCCCCCATATCTAGCTGTCACCTTTTTTTTTTCTTTTTTTTTTCTTTTACTTGATTTTAATCGAAAAACTTTTAACGATTTTTACAAGAACCTTTCTTCTTCAGATGCGCCTATGCGCTCTCATACTGTGTTTGCGGAGATAAAAGTCTCGAGTTAAAGTCATCTGAACCATCTGTCTCAGGATTATGATGCCTCTTGACTGTTTGCAGAGATAGAAGGAGGGGTTAAAGATGTCGATGTCCCCACCTCCTCTGATGTTGATATGTAAGTCGGTGCGTTGGGAATCATTTCGAAAGCTAGATCTATCAATTTCACCGCTGCGATGGTACATCTCGTTGTCTCTCCTGAGATTAACCTATTCCACACCGCCTCTTCGTCTAGCATAATCGCCCCTTGCAAACAGGATTGTAGGTATTTATCTCTGTTTATCCTTGTTTTTGGGCATCTCAGGACTAGGTGTTTCAGTGTTTCCACGTCCTCTTTGTCTTTACATAAACGACAACTGTTGTCCATCTTCGGTGTTCAAATCGCTAAGATTTGGTGGGTTATCAGGAGGTTTAATCTAGCTTTCATAAATGTTCCTCGCATCTTTTTATTTGGGAATTTTGTGCAGTAATTCAGTGGCACTTTCACTTTATTGAAAGTCGGAGGGAGGTGGGTGAGTAGCTTATTAGCCCTCGCAGTATCCATAGTCCGAATCCAATCCATGAGTTCGATTTTTGTTTTTACTCGATCTGGATTTGTTTTTAGATCTTCTTCTGAGCATGATATTTCACCCAGAGTTTCTTGGATTGTTGTCGCCCAGTTGTTGAGTGCCTTACAGGTACCGTTTTTGAGTTCTTCTGCGATCACAGCGTATATTGGTAACGAGTCAGCCATTGTGATTTTTATGTACAGTCTCATCTTGCTCTGTTCAACTGAAGATGCCAGTGAGACCAGGCCTAGTTCCCTTCTAATTGACGGCATGGAGGTCGATTTGGGTAGACCTAGTACTGACTTCCACACGTGGCCCAGTTTTTTCCATATTGACTTCGGTATGTTGAAGGAGGCTTCCATACCATAAATTATAGATGGAACTACCTTTTCTTACAGGTTCCCAAGATCCCAAACCAAATCCTGCCCAAATCACCTCTCTGTCGGTATCCAAAGCAAGGAAATTAACCCACCAGTTGGCCAAAAATGTGCATTATTTTTGCCCCCTTGAGGAAAAGGAGGGAGGATTTTATGTCCCGGTCCAAATACAGGGGCAATGTACAATTTTGACACTGGTGGACACTGGATCCCAAGCTACCCTTCTGTCAAAAAGGCCTTTGATCAGCTGAATTCGGGAAGGGGGGAGAAATACCAAATTCCTCTCACCCCTCTTCCTGGACAACTTCAGAACTTCGAGGGGAAGGAAATTCCTCTCGAGGGGACTGCAGATTTAGACATTAAATTTGGGCGACACAAGGTGAAGCGTCGCTCATAGTTGTGACTCCAGAGGGCACACCATGTTTACTAGGGAATGACATCCTCGAAGATTGTCTACCTTCATAGATTGTGCAAACAAGGTCCTCTGGACCCAGACTAACTGACCAATAAAATTGAAACAGAGTGTTAACCATGTTAGTTCAAATGGCACATGCCACATGGTTGAACAAAAACCTGACCAAATAGAATTTCAATCCCAGAATAATCAAATCTCAGACGTGACAGTAATTGCAGTAGGATAACAAACTGGTGATGGGGAGTCCTCTCTATTTCTGAAAATCAACCTTCCTTCCAGTTTAAGGTGGCATTCCACACTGGAAGGAAACACTCTGAAATTCTATACAAATTCACAATCAGAAAATCCCATTCCTATAGTCCAAAAAGGTGAGAAATCAGCTCAAAGCTTGGCTGATATTCAGAAAATTGGAGAGCAGTTGTTCATCCCTATTCAGTTAAATGAGGGGAAGGACTCTGTTCTCGCCCGAGTATGTGTGAACAACGGTAAGAGCTTCATCAGCGAGGCCATGTTCAGCAAACTCCCAAAAGATCCAGCCATCCCCACATTTAAACTGTTAGACAAATGGGAAATGGAGCTGGAAACACCCAGTTCCAAACATCTCATGCCTAGCAGGTGTATGCTCAAAATGTCCATAGGCAACAAGAGCATAGTCCATAATTGTTGGGTTGTGAGAGATGTCCCTGCTGCATTTTATTTAGGCAGTGACATTCTCAATTGCTTTGCCATTAGCTTGGACCTAATAAACTTCAAAGTGTTGTCCCAATTAGAGGGTAATCCCATGGATTTAGATAACCCAGAGAATGAATTTCGGTCAGCTCAAATGCTGCCATATGCAGTTCAAATTCAGATTGGAGAGGAAGTCAGCATCCCAGAACAGACCCGACAATTCTCACTGGAGGTAAAAATTAAAAGAGGACAGAAACTGAAAAATCCCGACCCCTGTGTCCATCTTAATGCTCATTTCCAACAGCAAGGTTTGAGGGTAAACCCAACACCACTAGTCAACATAGAACATGACACCATTCCAATAGATGTGGATAAAAGTGACCTAAAGAGCATCACTCTATCCGCAGGCACCATTATTGGAATGGTGGTTGATGACTGACAATTTTCCATAGATTTAGGTAACAAACTATTAGGACCAATCCCCAAGGACTGTTTTGACAGTGATAGCGATGATGACACAACACCAAATAGGATCTTCCCCCGGCATGGGGGGAATTTCCTGGTGTACTCTTCCTGCCCTTATGGTAAGGAAGATGTGACCTGTGACTTCATGAGGGATGAGATGATCTTTCAAGTCTACAAAGACTGCCTTCCCCACCTGAAGCCATCAGTCCAAATCAGCACTCTTGAAAACAGAAGTAAAATATCGAGGCTGAGAACCCCAAAAGGAAATACACCGAACACGTGTTACAAAGGAACATACAAAGTACTTTATTTTATACTGAATCCAGTTACAAAAGCAGAGCTTAATCAGATAGCTATCGGCCATCAGTACAACACAATAAACTCCAGCGTGGTTCAGTGTGTTCAGTGAGAGACGCTGTACATTAAAATGCATTCGCTTTTTATACACATTGTGGGCACTATGTCCAGCCCCACTTCGGGTTAATGTTCTACTTTATACATCACCAATTCTAGGGTTCGTGCCGAGCCTCAAATAACCGCATATAACTAGTTTGTCTTAGCTCAGAGGGTGACTTTTACACAACAAATCCTAAAATGGCAGTTTGACCTAAAATGGCGGCCTACATAGATTTAAGGTCAGGACCTTGCAACACATATTTCTTTCGCAAACGACTTTCGAGCAGCTTGGCATAGGCCAATATTAATATATTTATTACAATAGGAGGCACAATATACTTTCTATTCCGACAAACCCTCCTTTTGGCCTATGCCAAGTGCTAAAAACTACTTTGGGTCTCCTTGCAAATAACTCCATGCATCATTATCCATGCACCCTGAATCACTATCCGAAATATTTATTGCCATTAGGTCTTTTGCTAGAATATCCTTTAACACATATTCTTTGGAAGTCTTATCTGGGGCATACACTTTATGTCCTATCGAATCTATCGCTTGTGCGCAACATCCCCCTAGCATCAAACACATACCAGGCAGACACTGAATACAGCAACAAAGAAACAACAGAATTCCCAAAATAATGAATAAGACCGAAAGTACCTTCCAACCCCAAGATTGCAAGAAGTCCCAGAACCAAGCGCTAAGATCCCAATTTCCCTTGGGAACATGCACTTCGGAACTAAGGACGTGCAGATTCTGTATTGCCCTGAAGATAGTTGGGGAAGAATCTGGTACGAAAACACAGCAAGCGGACCCCACTAATTTGCATACTCCACCACGCTCAGCTAAAATGACATCTAATGCCATTCGATTTTGAAGTGCTACTAATCTTATCGCATTTTGTTCTAACGTCACATTATAGAGTAAGTCCGTGGTCCGGTTGATGGTTCTCTCCAGTACTCTCGCTAGTTTTCTGATATCTTCTGAATTCGCTATCTGCCTCCAAAATGGCACAACTGATTTTGCTATATCTCCCAAGACTTCTACTGGGGTGTCACCATTCTCGTCCCGCCATGGACGACCCTTTGAAATTTCTATAGTACTTGCTATGAACACCTCAGGTAACAGGATCCCTAAATAACAAGTTCCCTGCCAATCTCTGGGCAACCACGGAAACACTACATTACCGCAAATGAAATAGACAGTTTCGACTACATACAAAGATCTGTCTTCTCCAGTCAAATTTGCAACGTTGGCACAGCCTTTAAAATCTCTCATTGACCGAGTGCCATTCCTCTGTATGTAGAAAGAAACTGAATCAGGGCTATGGTTAACAGTGTAGGAAGGAGGCATGGCATCCTTATTGCCTATCAGAGCCATTTTAAAGGAAATCAAAGATTGGAAAGCACGAGACAGTTTATCAGAAGGCCTAATCGAAGCAACATTCGGTTAATTCCTATTTGCAAAAAGCGAGCATCCCAGGGGAGTCAAAACACGTTTCTCAAAACTATTCAAATTGGTGCCATCAAAGGCCCCCTGAGACGCTATCATTCCATCGGCCAAAGAACAGTGCTTCAAAAGAAGCAGTTGTCAACGGTGAGGGATGAATATACCAACCTAGCCCCTTATCCCCGTGTTGTGGTAAATGTGAGCAGACCCAGCAGTTGGATTTATTAAAAATGGCATGTGTAGCATTCATGATAAGTAGTAGAGTGTTATTATGGTACCTTTGTCTGTGCTGTGAATCCTGAGGGGATAAAGTGTGCAAATGTACAAGAGGAGTAGGAACAATGGGTGCACTTTCAGTAGGCAACAAAAGTTCTAAAGAATGAGTTTCCTCAAGGTACCATAATCCTAAGGCAGCGACTATAAAAAACCCAAATATCATTACAAGAATACAGTAATACGTTTTCGGGGCCCAGGCATTTTGTCCATTGTCCCGGTTGGTCACCCCCTTATTTACAAGTCCAATTCGAGCGGCGGCGGTAGCAGGCATTGTAGTCTTCAGATGGAAACCCCAATGTTCGTTGCAGGCGACCCCCCGGTCGCGCAATTTCTTAGTCCTTCCACAACCCTAGCCAACAGAATCCCCTTTCTCAAATTTGGGCAAAAGCAAGCCCTCAATGACTCCTTTCCTTCTCCGAATGCACAGCCGAAACGTGCCATAAGTCTATCTTCGTGGTCGCAAGTTATATCATACTTTTCCTGGTACTGATTGATCCGGAAACAATATTTTGTCACTTCCTGCTGGAAGCAACGTGTCAGAGGCAAGTGAGGAGGCTGAATTTGAAACAGCCGTTTCCGGTTGCAAAATTTGTGGAGAGTGTGGAGACAAAATGGCAGCTTCCCCAGGCCTCCTGGGCTCAGAGATATTCTCTGACACACTCTCAGTGCTGCTTACTGCTTTGGGATCATTGGTTGCAGTATGAGTGAGGGTTTCTGTTTCTTCTGTAACGTGTGGCACTGGGTGAGGAAGTTTCTTGACATGCGACGCGTGGATCCAATGCTTCCGGCCAGCGACGCGCACCACTGTCTAGGTGACCAGCAGGACCTGGAATGGGCCCCGCCACCGACGTGCAAGGCAAGTGGAGCGCTCAAAGGACTTCACGAGCACCCACTCCCCAGGCCGTATGCTGTGACCCGCGCCCTCGTATCGTACAGGTAAAGACTCTCGTACCTGGTGATAAATCAAATACAGGTTTTTAGTCAACTGACTACAATAGTCTGAAAGTAATACATTTTCAACTTTTTTTAAACTTCGACATTTTGGAAGGTTCCAGATATTAGCAGGTCTCCCCATTACCACCTCAAAGGGAGAGAGACCAGCCTTAGTTTGAGGGGTCGTACGCATGGCTAGTAACACGATCGGTAAGGCATCCGGCCATTTTAGTTTGGTGCCGGCACACGTCTTAGCGAGCTTGTTCTTGATAATGCCATTGTGTCTTTCCACTAGTCCGGCGCTCTGAGCATGTCTGGCCGAATGGAATCGTTTGTCAATTTGCAAAGCCGTACATATCTGTAGGATTACATCAGCAATAAAAGGTGGACCATTATCCGACCAGATAACTCTCGGCAAACCGAACCGTGGAAAGAATTCCTTTAACATGGTCTTTGCAGTGGTCATGGCCGTAGCATCTTTGACAGGGAAAGCCTCGATCCACTTACTAAAAGCACAAATGACCACAAGGACATATTTTAGATTGTTGCATTGTTCCATTTCAATAAAATCAAAGTGGATTACTTCGAATGGGACAGAGGGTGGCCCAAAACTTCCTCTTGGAGTTGCTGTCCCCTTTCCCACATTATGTTGTAAGCAAATCATGCAGTTCTGGACGTAATGCTGAGCAATTTTTGAAATTTTGTCGTTTACCCAAACTTTTTCTAACATTTTTGTTATCTGCTGGGCACACACATGCGTAGGACCGTGTGCCATAATAACCATCATCATCACATAAGCATCAAGAAGTAGCCATTTTTCATCAACCATGTCCAACAAACACCCATCGTCATTGAGTTCCCCCAAGTCCTCAGCCCACCTCTTGGATTCTTCTAATGTGGCACCGGCTTGGATATCTCATACAGACCCAACGCCCTCATCCATTACATAGGCATCTACAGTCTCCCTTGAAACATACATATCCGTAAAGAGATCAGTGGCAGTTTGTCTAGCTATTTGATCAGTGAAAGCATTCCCTTTTCCAATATTATCTATGTTCTGCACATTTCACAACTGCTAACTGAGTAGGGAGCGCAAGCGCTGAGAGTAGGTGTACTATCAGGGAGTCATGCTAAATCTTGGTGCCATGTGAAGTTAAAAACCCTCTTTATGACCAAAGTCTCCCAAAGTTGTGAGCCACCCAAAAGTCATACTGACTATCAGTATATATATTTACTGTAAGCCCTTTGGAAAGTTCACAACCTCGGGTCAATGCTATAATCTCTGCGGCCTGCGCGGAGTTATGCGTGATTCTCTTGGTTTCCACAATCGTGCTCAATGTGGTGATTGTTATGCTGTGGATGTACCATCCGGAAGTTTGAAACAGGAGCCATCACAAAACGGCTCCCCTTGTGCATTAACCAAAGGAGTGTCCTTTAGATCAATTCTACCTTTTGTTTCTTGTTCGGTAGCATACGAACAGTCATGTGACTCTTTGTCACTGCAAACAGTATTTTGCGGGAAAGTTAGGAGTTCAGCCGGATTAAGAATACAACACCTCTTAATTTGAATGTGAGGGGCAAACAAGATCAATTCATATCTCGTTAATTGTGTGGAAGTGAGGTTTTGCATTTGAGTTTGGTTCAATAGAACATCTACAGAGTGAGGCACCATCAGGGTCAGATCATGGCCTAGGACCATTCCCTCACTCTGTTTAACAGACGCAGCAGCAGCAGCGACAGCGTGCAAACATCTTGGCAAAGCGCATGCTACAGGATCGAGGGCGGAAGAATAGTAACCGCACGGCCTACTCTTCCCTCCATGTTCCTGCGTTAATACAGCCAAAGCACATCCATCACATTCATGCACAAACAACACAAAGGCCTTTTCATAGTTTGGTGTGCCCAAAACTGTTGCAGAGCATAATGCAGTCTTAAGCAAGTCAAACGATTTCTGGTGCTCCGAGGTCCATGGCAACGGCAAAGAAATGCCCTTCTTCGTCAAGGCCAGCATCGGTTTTATCACTAGTGAAAAATTTGGGATCCACAACCTACAGTAAGAAGCCATACCTATCGAGGCTCTAACTTCCTTCTGCGTATTTGGGACAGACATGCCAGAAATGTGTTTTATTGTTTCAGGTGTCAATCTTCTTCCCTCCTTTGACAGGAGGTAGCCTAAATAGGCGACCTCCTGGTAACAATATTGAAACCTTTTAAGCAAAGCTTTGTGACTATTCTTAGCTAGATGGATAAGCAACAATACAGTGCCCTCTTTACAAGAGCTCTCAGAATCTGCAGCTAAAAGTCACCAATGTACTGGAGCAGCGTACAAGTAGAGGGTAATTCAAGAGTATCAAGCTGTTCTTTCAGAGCCCTACTATGAATGCTAGAACTCTCGGTGTAACCTTGAGGTGCACGGGTGAATGTGAACGAGCGTCCCCCTAAGGTGAACGCAAACAAATATCTACTATATTTGTGTATAGGAATACTGAAGAAAGCATTCTTCAGGTCCACAAACTAAAGTAAGTAGCCGTAGCTGGAATCATAGTCAATATTGTCGTTACATCAGGCACAATGGGAAATTGCGGTGCCACAACTTTATTAATGGCACGTAAATCAATTATGAAACAGAATGGAATTGCATTATCGCCTTTCTTGTACACAGGTAAAATTGGACTATGTCACACACTACCTGCAATTTCCTCAATCACCCCGCGATGCACAAAATCGGAAACAATGCATTTCAAAGCTCGCTCGCCCTCAACTGAGATCTTATACTGTGGAATGCATGGCAGCTTAATTCCACGTTTCAAGGCTATTTTAACAGGCTCAATCTGTAGAACACCGACATCATTGTCGTCAGTTGCCCATAAACACTCTGGTGCATCAATGAATTCTGGTGGCAAAGGTCTAGTCAAGAATTGAGAGACAGAAAATTGCTGTGGTGAAATCCATCAGAAAAACAATGAATTACCACATTTAATTCCTTCAACAGATTCAACCCCAACAAATTCTCTCCACAATTCGAAGTCAAAAGAAATTGACAGTGGTCCGTAAAGGGACCCAAAGAGAAAGGTACTGGCGAAGAAACCGGACAAACAACTGGTGTGCCAGAAAACCCTACGGAAACATTGGTTTGCCCTGATAGTGGAATGTTCAATGGAACACTTCTGTGTCAAAAACTGATGTTTCCTATTTCCCACTACCATTTCAACGTAGGGACCTTTCTGATTAATGGGAATAGGTGTAGGTTCCAAACCCTGCTTCGGGCAATCCTAACTAAACAAAATATCATCAAAAGAAAGCTCCTCAGATAAATATGCAGCAGAAGGATGATCAAATATGTTCCTAGAGTCCACACTCGGAGTCTGATTGTCCTGCGAAAAAGGTTGCTGAGGGTCCTGTGTAAACTGACTTCTTCCAGGGCCCCCTACGCCCGGGCGCCCTCTGGATCGTCTACCCATATTACCAAATGTATTATTCGACCTTTGTCGAAGGGCGGGGCATTGTGCACACCAATGACCCTCCTGGTGACAATAAGCACACTGGTTAATGTTCACAGGACCCAAGGGCATATTCCCCTATGGGACATACTGCCCTGTAACCTGAGAACTACCCCCTCTGGGGCCTCTAACAATTTGTTGTAACAATACTTTAGTCTTTAAATCACCTTTTCTCTTCTCAACTCTATCTTTTTCATTATTGACACGGTTCTCGTAGTACTGAGCCATATGCAGCACTTCTGATTGCGATTTCGCCTGCCAAGCGCTCTCGGAAGACATCATTTGTGACTGGATGTCAGGCAGCAATCCACGCACAAATTTGTCCACAAAAAATCTTTTCCCAGACTCTGTGCCTAAATCCTGTCCACTGAAATCCGAGAATACCTGCTTGAACCGATCAAAGAACTCGGTAGCACCCTCAGACTTTCCTTGGACACAGGCCGTAAGCTTGTCCCAAATAATTCTCTTTTTGGGAATTATGGTTTTTAATTTAGCAGCGATTCTATCAGGCAAAGTTAATATCACCTGAGGCGGTCTTTCACCAGCTAGCCTTTCCTGATCAAGTCTAATTATATTCACCCATGTATCCCCCAACCTCGGGTCCGTCGTCAATAGTTCTAACTTGTTTTCATGAATCTACGGGCAGGAGTACAGGAAATAATAAATCAATGTCGCCTAGGGTGAATACTGAAGACTGCAAGAAGGACTCTATTTCTTTATAGAACCCTTTCAGATTTTTCCTAATATCAGGAATAGACTGTCTAATGGTGTTCCCTTCCTGTTGTGAAAACGGGACGTGAACAAACTGTGATACATAATGTGCGGGAATGTCCACAGCAAGTGTACCTGCTGCAACATTAGCGGGAACCTCAACTTTCGGGACAAATGTCGGAGGTACCTCTCTCATAGGCAACTGAGAAGTAGGCAACTCTGAACGCTTACTAAGCAACAGAGCTAAATTGAGCGCTAAAGCAGTCTAAAAAGTGTCTAGCGAAAAAGCCCTCTTATAAATACCCAGTAACTCTGTGGGACAACTAATCTTACTCTTTACACATTCATACTGCTGGTCCTCTACCATCACCTGTATCACTTTCCTCTGCATTTCTAACATATATTGACTGTATGTGTCATATACCCCAACTGGAGTTATCGATACGTCTGAAATCCATCTAATCGCGTCTTTCTTACAAATTCGTATTTCCTCCGATATTGGTTTGCAATACGGGAGGAACCGTTTCTGTACATACATATTTTCCCCTTCATCATCCTCATTCTGTAACTTTTCTAACTCCTTTCTATACCCAAATAACCTCTCAACATGCTCATTTACCTTCTACACAGTGTCTCTAGAAAGTGCTAGAGTGTTTAGATCCCTTAACCCTTGCAGAACATCCGCATTATTTAATCTTCCCCACATTATACATAACTGAATCCCTAAACCTTCAATAAAAACATTTTTTCTCAGGAAAATTATCCGTATTAAAAAGTGTGGAAAAAACGCTAGCTTGATCATCCTTCTCCATACAATGCTTAGCCCATGCAATCAACTCATGTTTCTTCTCCGGTGGTACAGTACTGCGAGTGACAACCTTTGACCCTGCACCTCGATCGATTACAAGCGGCTCAGGACCACTTGGAAGAGATGGAGCAGGCAAATTCGATGGAGGTACTATAACTGGTGCGATAAAAAGAGGCAGAGGCGCAGGTGGAGGGACAAATACTGGAGGAATAGGAGCAACAGGTTGAGCAGGAAGAACAGGAATAACAGCAGGAAGAGGTACAGCAGCGGGAAGAGGAATATACGGAGGTGGTGCAGAGGCACCAGGCCTTCGTTCATTTAGCAATTTATCACTAAACTCATCAGAAACATGAAGATCTTTGGAAGGATAGATTTTCTGAATACTAAGTGAGAAAGCCCTATCCATATTTCTAACCGACTCAGACTGTTTATCCTGGTCATATAACAACGCTTTTTCGGCATTCGTTTTATGACGGCGCGCATGTTTCTCTCTACTCTTAAGCTGTTATAACGCTTCTTTTTTCCAATTCTGCAAAACATCAAATGCTGCAGGTCTAGCCTTTTTCTTTAACAAGACTGACTCCAAATATTCAATACGAGGGTCCTCAAAACTACCATTGATTGGCCACTGAAGTTCGGAGGCATGTCTGGTTTGTCTGTGCCAAATATCATTAAATACTATACTTCCAATGCCATGCTTACAGTACATAGTACATGCCGGCGACCCCTCCTGTGGTGCCGGATGGCCAAATTCCAAAGATTGTCTATCACTGCGGAATAATGCCTAAAGCAGGTAGACAATTTCCCAGGCATATCTCAAATTCTTGGTGTTACCTGGTCAATAATTGTGTCTGCAGATAAAATGCGCCAAAATTCAAATTGTCAGGGTTGAATTAAGAATCGGGTCACGACTCACCTGACCAAACCTAAGGAGGACCGATCGGTACTTCGAAGAACCTTACCTAACTAATTTTACCTCGTGTATGGTGATTTCGACAAATCTGCCCACCTCGATAAGTGGACCCTCGTCAAGATGCCGTCTCAGACCACAAGCTAATCGTCCAGGGATCGGGTCGTGCAGCGCTGCTGAGGTGTCGCGTCTCATCCAGGGGCCCCTTTTTTTTTGTCACACAGTCCGATCCCGTCCGATAGCGTGTATCAACCTTCAACAATCCGGCATCAATCTTGAGGGTCCCTATTCGGGCGCCAACTGTGAAAACAGAAGTAAAATATCGAGGCAGAGAACCCCAAAAGGATATACACCGAACATGGGTTACAAAGGAACATACAAAGTATTTTTATTTTATACTGAATCCAGTTACAAAAGCAGAGGAGCTTAATCAGATAGCTATCGGCCCTCAGTACAACACAACACAACAAACTCCAGTGTGGTTCAGTGTGTTCTGTGAGAGACGCTGTACATTAGAATGCATTTGCTTTTTATACACATTGTGGGCACAATGTCCAGCCCCACTTCGGGTTAATGTTCTACTTTATACATTACCAATTCTAGGGTTCGTGCCGAGTCTCAAATAACCGCATATAACTAGTTTGTCTTTTAATACATGTGACAACAAGCTTATGCATTAACTGTGTATTCTAAAGTATTCCATGCAGGCATTCTTAAACATAAATGCAATGTAGTAAGACAGATGTTCTTTGTTCAGTATGTAAATACATTGTCTCAACATATGCTCGTGGATTAGTTTCATTGCACGAGTAATCCCTTTACACATAGGTCAATGAAGGACGAGGTCTCAATTCATGACCTCAACAAGTGGCCTGCAGGCAAATTACACATTAGCTATGTACAGAGGTCAAGGCGGCCATGTTGTATTCTGCAATGACATCGTCCACCATTTTAGCTGACAGGGTGACTTTTACACAACGAATCCTAAAATGGCGGTTTGACCTAAAATGGCGGCCTACATAGATTTAAGGTCAGGACCTTGCAACACAGATGTCTTTCGCAAGCGACTTTCGAGCAGCTTGCCGTAGGCCAATATTAATATATTTATTACAATAGGAGGCATGATATACTTTCTATTCCGACACTCTGACCAGGGACTTCTCCACCCAGCTGGAGGAGGCCGCTGAGATAGCCAAACCAGAAGTCTTTCCAGGCTTCAGGCAGATGGTTGAAGAGAAAGTCAACCTAGCTGATGCCTGTGAGACTCTGGAGCAAAAGCAAAAATTGAAACAAGTTTTCTTAGATTTTCAAGACCTCTTTGCGGTGGATTCATATGACTGTGGTCGCACCGACATCCACACAACAACAATTCCCACAGACCCTGGCATGACTCCAGTGTTTGTGAAGCAATATTGCTTGCCTCTCGCATCAATGGAGACCCTTACTGAGATAATTAAGAACTTTGACTCCCGTGGGATAATTTGGCCAGTCCACAGCACCTTCAATAATACGGTGCTGGGGATTTTGAAATCAAACGGCCAGTGGAGACTCTGTGCTGACCTAAGGGAGCTCAACAAATGGGTACATACTTCCTGATGGCCTCTTCCCTACATTGACCAACGGCTGGCCCAGATCCAGGGGTCAAAGGTATTCACTGCCATTGACCTGACCAATGGGTACTGGACTGTACCTGTCAGTAGGGAGGACCAATACAAGCTGGCCTTTACCTTCGGGGGCAGTAGTACACTTGGACCCGGACTCCCTTCAGATACATCAACTCCGGCAATTCATTTAATTTCTTTCTACATAATGCCATGCCTGGCATGGGTGAAAGGGGTAACCTGGCCTATGTAGATGATGTTCTAGTCAAAAGCTCAACTGTGGAGGAACACATAGTGGAGATCCGTTATGTCCTGACACAGTTGAGGGCTGCCGGAGCAAAACTCTCCTTTCAAAAGGCACAGTGGTGCAGAACCCGTGCCAATTTCTTGGGGCATGAGATAACGCCTGACGGCCTCTGTCCCCAGGAAAAGAAAGTAGAAACACTCCAGAAAATAAAAGACCACACAACTCTGCGGGAACTAAGGAACTTCCTTGAACTAACTAATTACAGCAGAAACTTCATTGAGGATTACGCAGAGATCACAAGACCCCTGATCCATCTTTTGAAGGGGGGGTCAAGTGGGAGTGGGGTCTAGAACAAGCCGAGGCAGTAAGAAAACTCAAAATAAGCCTCTCTCATGTGCCTTGCCTAGCTTACCCTGTCAAAAACAAGGAGTTCTTCTTGGAGACAGGGTTCTCAAATACATTCTTGACTGCAGTATTATATCAAAAACATGACAAGGTCAATAAAGTAATCTCCTATGCGAGTAAAACTTTATCCTCTGTGGAGGAAAAATTCAACAATGTGAGAAGGCACTCCTGGCAACGGTGTGGGCATTGAAGAATTATCACCCATTTATCCAGGGGGAACACATCATAGTGGAGACTGCACACCAACCTTTGCAATATCTTCAAAGTGACAGAATCTGGGCCGGAAATGTGAGTAATTCCCGAATTACTTCCTGGATCCTGTCAATGCAAGGCTTTCCTGTGGTGGTCAGATATGGCCAAAACAAGAAGAGTCCCCTCGTGCATGGTCTGGCTGACTTGCATGATTGTGCCACAGAAAACTGTCTCGAGGATGGAAGTCTTAAAATCAACATGGAGGCCTACCTTAATTCCTCACACAAAGTCTATGAAGAAGACAAGTGTGAGGGAATGCCCACGGTCTATGTGGATGGGAGCTCCTACCATGTTGACAACAACGGGGAAAAGGAACTTGTGGCCGGCGTAGGAAATGCATAGGTGAATGATACCCCAGTACCCTCTGCTGGCTACAAAATCGGTCCACGAAGTAGTCAAGTATCAGAGCTGATGGCTGTGCATCAAGCCATCCTCACTGCTGTCCAACACCAACTCCACGAACTGGTCATAATCACTGATGCAGATTATGTACGGAGAGGGTTCGTGGAGCACCTGGTAAACTGGAAAATCAGAGGCATGCTATGTGCTAATAATAAACCTTTAAAACATGGAAAATTAATACAAAATATTGATGATCTGGTCACCTTGAATGGGATGACCATCTACTGGAAAAAGATCAAGGGTCATTCTAAAGTAGAGGGACTCAACAAAACTGGAAATTACCTAACTGATCAGCTGGCCAAAATTGGAGCCATCCAAGGGGATCTACTTGAGATTGAGTCCCTATTGCGGGAAATCCAGATCACTGCTATCACTAGGTCCCAGACAAATGCTCACAATTAACTCCCAACTGCACAATGGAGTAAGGAGACCCCAGATACTGATTTGATTACGGCTCAAAAAGGAGATCTAACAATTGGTAAGTTTTATCAACACCTTGAGGACCCTGAGTACTTTCCCCTGACGGATGCCAAATACATAGGGAAAGAGGACCTCAGAGTGTTGATGAAACACTTGATTGGCCTTTCCCCTTCAAAAAAAGGTGAATCCGAAGCAGGCAGTCGAACCCAAGACGGTTTGTTGGTGAGGAAAACCATATCTGTCCATGACCAGTGGGTGATCCCTACCTCATTCCAAAGCCTGATGCTAAGTCAGACCCATGATGCGGCCACAGCCGGTCATCGGGGGTCTCATATGACACTAGAAATCTTGTGAGAGGTTGCAAACTGGACACACATGGGGCAGGACCTCGACCAATACTTGAAGGGGTGTCTTGTGTGTGCACGATTTCAGCCAACATCACTCACACTCCATGCTCTCCTCCAAAAGAGGGGGATGACACTGCCTTGGTCAGATTTACAAGTCGATTTTATCGGGCCCGTGATTCGCTCCTCTAGGGGGAACAAGTACATGTTGACCGTGACATGCTTGTTCACTAAATGGGTGGAATGTCTACAAAATATGCATCCCCAAGGGCAGTTTAGTAGAAGGGAAAGACAAGTGGGTCCACATAAACCTGCTGAAGAGTTGCAATCCCAGGCATACTTTGTGGCAGATAGAGAAGCAAACCGGAAACCCAGAGGGGCACATTCTGGATACCTATAAGAATCCATCTGTTAAAACCCTTAGTAAATACAGGCGGGGAATATTGTAAATTGTATTTCAATGTATGCATCTGCCCCAATACACAAGTAGTAGTGGGGAAATGTCCATAACGATGCTCTGTTCTGTCTCATAGCATTGGAACCAAGAATTTCTAATTACCAAGGAGGACCAATCGGAGACCGGGGAGAAAGACCCAAAGAGCCCAGAGTATTGCTCCATACTCCCATCCAGAACCGGCAAGGAGAGCATGTCGATCCAGCATTGATGGGAGAAGCAGACGACTTTCTCCACCTGGACCAAAAGGAAGAAAGAACATCGCAATCTCCCAACTTCCCTTTGACGGGCGGTCAAACTCAAGTCATGAGGGGGGGGCTCTATGGGATGTTTTAACCCACTTCTGCTCTGCTATACTGCAGCACTGTGTTATGATGGTGCCATAAATAACAAAATGGCCGCAAAACCCTTGTGTACGCCAAAACCTCTGAAAACCGAGCTTTGCAAAGCACAAAAAGATGGCTGCCCAATCTGCCACGCATGTTGTCAGTGGTGGAACAGAGATCTCACTCCTGGAATATGTCACTGGCTCCACAACAAGGGAACATGGAGTACAGAAGGAAAAGGCAGTGTTTGGCTAATGAAACCCCAAAATCTTGCTTTAAATCCTTTTTTCTTTGGTGCTGAAACTGCAGAATGCCAGTACAGAAACCCTCAAACATCCAAAATTCTTGCTGGGTGCTACAATTCACGTAGTCTAAGAAATCATTGTGAACTTGCAAGGTCCTGAAAAGCTGAAAGCATAAAGG
The DNA here is from genome assembly GCF_040938575.1 of Ambystoma mexicanum. Classification (NCBI taxonomy): domain Eukaryota; kingdom Metazoa; phylum Chordata; class Amphibia; order Caudata; family Ambystomatidae; genus Ambystoma; species Ambystoma mexicanum. Next base: position 116,133,191 of record NC_090932.1, on the reverse strand, counting down.
GATTTCCACAGCAAAAGTGGCCTGACTGGATGTCAAAAAAATCTCTGTGCAGCAGAGGACTGCAGGGATGACAGCTGTCAGGAGCCTGCCTGATTAAACTTTAAACATGTATATAAACTGAAACAAAATGGTTGCAATCTAAGAGGCCTGTTACTGAGAGTAACCTAGGTTGTAATTCTTTTGATCCTATCGCTTACAATCTTGAATAAGTATTCTAGCTGCTATTTTGAAATCAGAAGTTTGTTTTAAGCTAAGGGAAAATGCAACAGAATTAACAATTAAATCAAGCCTGGCTAAAAGCTACCAAACTGGAATATCAGGTATCCTCACAGAAGGAAGGCCTTTCCCCCACCAGGAAATCACACCCAAGCGGTAATTATAGGGTTTGGAAAGAACTTGGTCTACAGAGGCAAAAGGGAACAATGAACAGCTGCTACTAAGGAAATGCGAGGTGTGAGGACAGACGTAATGGCCTCTGCAAGGAGCAAACATGGGGGATGGCTTCTGGGCCTCCAGGGAGAGACCAAGGAGTGGAGCTAAAACAACCATTTGTTGCTTAACAAGGACAAAGAACACATTTTAAAAAGACAGATAACTTACTATTTAAAATTGTGAAAAATATGAAAATAACAGATTTGTGAATCGAAATTTTGGCTGCACGTTTCAAGAGGTGGCACAATCATATGACATGTTCTGGAAAGAAATGGCAGGAAATGTGATTTTACACAAAATTTATTTCCGCTAGAAGTATGAAACTTTATACACTTATGCCTATGTTAAACGCGCACACTTGCAGAAATGTGCTTATAAATTGGACAATGTGTTCCTGATGAAAAGGACAAAATTCTGTGAAAAGCGGAGACAAGATCCCACAGCTACAGAGTTTTGAGGGATAGCTGCTATATAAAATATGTAATCTGTATATGTGATTGTTATAGAGGTTGCACATGTGTAAATATGTATGGTGCCAAAAGTATATTTTGTGTTCATGGGGCTACGGGTGGATTTTCAGCCTCATAAAATCACACCATAAAGGTGACACTCTGTTTCTTTCCTCCTATCAAGGCAGAGAGGAGACTCTGAGCCAATCACCTGTCAAAGGGGCGAGCTTAGGATAAACCAGCCCACACACCCTTTTATCATAGCATAAATAGAGACAGCTCACCACTCAGGAAGACAGACAGATTCATTCACTATCCTGATACTGGCAGAGCTCCCTACTGCTGAACTCTACATCTTCTTTGCTCCAGACTCCAGAAACTTGGCAAAGCAGAAACCCATTGCATAGCTGAGCCATTTTCAGCTAGGCCTCAAATTCCAGAACCAGAACCCCACAAACCTAAGGGAAAGCATCAAAATACAGCTGTGCTGCGCTGTACTGCTTGCCTGCTGAAAATAATTATCATCAGAACCAAAAAGGGCAGATCCAATCCAGTCCTGTGCCGTGATGTGACCAGCGTGCATTGCAGATCCAGTCCAGTCTTGTGCCGTGCTGTAACCAGAGTGTCTTGCTGATTGCAGATCCAATCCAATGTGCCCAGCCGTCTGTCCTAGAACCAGATCCAATTCCCTGACCAGAATCTTGACGGACCAGAACCCTGACGGTTCTGTTTAAAAACATATTGAGTATCTATAGAAAGAACTGTGTCATTAGCATATGTGCCTTTCTTAGTTAACCCCTATCTTAAACCCATCCTATCTCGTATTCAGAACCTGTATTGTTAGGAGTATTTTTGAATTGTCTGAACTCTCTATCCCTCCTATCTTCCTCATGTACTAGTATTGCTAAAACTATCATTGCGCTGATCTTTCTCATCTGAAGAAGGCAAGTTTCCTCTGCAGGCAGTCATTCTGATCAAGTGGCTGTGTTCCTGTGTGGTATTTGTTTTGTTCATAGTCATCCTCCAGTGTAGAAACCCTTTTGTCATTTTAAAAGTGCATTCCTGTTTTCCATTCTTGCGTCTATCTTGAAAAAACGACCTCCACTAAAACGTCCACAACTTCCTCAGTTTTTATGCTAGAAACAGAATTTCAACTTCTGCTTGTAGCTAACATCCACAGCTTTAAACTGCATCTAAAATCACATTCCAAATCCATCTGGTATCGCGCACTGAAAAGTTTCCTGCAAATTTTCATTTTTGGGAAATTCTGACACGTGTAAAACAGCTTTTGATTGCTTCCAACTCAAATTTTAAGATTGTAATTTGTTTCTTGGTATTACATCATTGCTTGTGTTTGTGTGCAACTATCCAAAGTTTCTCCCATAAGAATGTATAACAATTTCAGTAATTTAGATCATATTTAGTGTTTTTGCCCAATCCATCCTAAAATAACTTTAAAAGCCATTCTGACAGCATGACAGTCAATTCCGTGTTTCCTCTTGTGTTTGCCTGGGGAAAGGAGAATTGATATTTTGTTTGAATTCTACCATTCCTGAATACCTGCTCTCTGCTCCTATCTCTTTACATTGCCTATTAGGGGTTGAGGGGTGTGCAGGGGGAACCTCTAACCACAGTGCCATCTGATCTGAACACATACACACAAAAGTATTATTGCTGTGCTGAATTGTTTTGCTCACTATTCCTCCTTGTGTATTAAAGAGATTATTCAGTGTTACTGTGTAGAACGGACCGGAGGGGGGGGTGTCTGTACTTCCGCTCTCCATTTGGTAGAGGAGAGGCACAGAGAACCCCTGCCAAGATTCTCAATTGTGGTAGCAATGGACGAGAAATCAAGGCCTAGCTTCTCAGGAGGTGATGCGGGTCGGTTCTTAAGTTCAGCGTAGTCCCCAAGCACCCACAAAGGAATGTCCGCACAGTGTATCGGTTAAAACACAGTCTTTATATAATTAATATTCAAGGTTATATACAATATCACGATAACTCACTTGTACACGGTTATCTATAATGGCAAATATACAATTCTACGTGGTACCGCATTTACTATTAGATCTCTTTAGAGTGCATCAACTGTACGGTTAAAATGCCATAAAAATCAAGTCGTAAAGGAAACCAACCGTAGAGAAAAGAGGAAAACAGTGGATATGAACAATTGGCAGAATATTGGTCACTACCGCTAAACGCAGCTCTGTGTGGAGATCCCCCCACCTGGGCAACCTGTAGAATAAAGATACAAGCCCAGTCCATATATTGTTCACAAGAGACTTCCCAATAGTTCTGCAACCCCAAAGTACCTGGCATTGTAGTGTTCTTCGTCAGGGAATCGGCGGTCCTTCTTTAGTGGTCTCCCTTTAAGGCAGGAGTCACGGGTCATCGAACGTCCGACGGAGAACAGGGTGAGCTATGACGATGAAGTGGCAGCTTCTTTCCTAGCGGTGCTCGTTGGCGGGGAAGCGTACACGTCTTGCAAGGAAGAGGCGTGCGGGGCACCTCAGTGTCGATAGTTCTGGACCGCAAAGAGTTTGAAGAACTGTGGCCCAGCAAGGGCGTCGAGTCGTCGTCGTCTCTGTGGTCTTTGGGTGGCGGGAAACCCACCGGAGGATGCTCCTCAGCGCGTCGACGGTCAGGCCTTCTCCAGCAGGATACAGCAGCATCGATGCGGACGAGATCGTCCTTGGATTCGAAAGTTCTTAGGCAAACGGGAGCACGGCGGCTCTGGTCGGAGACGGCAGTCATCCACAGTGATGGACAACAGTCCGGGCACTTCTCCTTGGGATTCCGCAGCAGTCCCGGTCTCGGGTCAGCAGACTATCGAAGGTCTGTCTACCAGGGAGCTTTGGCAAAGATCAGCTGGTGCACGATGGTCCCTCGTAGCTCGGGAAGATTGCGCCTTACCAGGTCCTCTCTGGGTCAGTCCTTGGAGACACAGCAGCTTTCAGATTGTGAAGGAGAGCAACAGCAATTCTTCTCGTTCAGCAGGGCTTCAAGGTCAAGCTTCACTCCAGTTACTCGTCGTAGCTTCTGAACATGGTTCCTAGCATTGAGCGGTCCCCAGATATACTGTTGATCTCCCATTTATTCCGCTGGGTCATACTCAAGCATCCAATCACGACTAAGGGCATTCATGCAGGCAGGCAGCCAATCAGGCACACAGTGCATTCAGGCCATTCACTTCTCTCCAGACACTCACAACAAGTTATGTGTATTGGGAGAAGTACCCAGCCATTCAACACTCCACACTGAATTCATACTAGTTTCGGGCAGGGCTGTCTCAGTCATTGTGTCAAACACCCGATACTAGACACCCACAACATAGAATGCATATTCGTCACACACTCCATTCACCCAGGTCCCACCCACAGGCGTACCCACAACACACGTTTGTTGGGAAGGCTCCAGCCAGTCTGGTCAACACTTCCCCACACTACCATATATGGAACTTCCACCCAACAGCCAGTCAGGGGGAAGGGACAGAGTCAGGGCTTCGCGGGATTTCGGGATGATCAAGGTAACAGGCGATGGAAGGCAAGAGGCCACGGGGGCCATCTTGTCTCCATCAGGAATCTACCGATTCCAATGACAGGGCCTGGGCATCGCAAAATGGAGGACGCTCAGGGCACCAGTCAATTTAGAAAGGAGCTGCCATCAGCCCGTACCCTGCTCTGTGGGTCACACACAGGTGCCCAAAAACATACACTAGGGGCACAGGGTTGTACCCCTACCCATGGGTGCCATAAGGGAATCCCATGGGTCTGTTCACCAAAACCAAAAGAGAGAGCTGCACCGCCAGGAGTCCCACATGAACTCCTGCGTGGAAAACACAACAGAACACATGATAAAAAGCAGTAAAGGACAAGGATACAGAGGCCCTGTCCCTCCGATGCATTTCCAGCATCACAGTTACATCACCCCATTGGTGATTCTTGTGTACCCATTAAAACATAGTGTGATTACATTGTAAATATATAAATACATTTTTTAACTTTGCAAACCAGCGTGATTCCTGGTTCAGTGTGACCGGGGGTTGGGGGGGTTCCAGGAGAGGGGCGTGATATGAGTGGTATATCGTTCAGAATAAAGCACTTTTAGACAAAAATAAATAAGGATTTCAATTGTGCACTACATGAATTGGGTGAGTGCCGGATTGAAATCACTTACAGTGTCTAAGCTCACAGGTCTCAGAACACGCTGGATAGAGCAGATCATGGTACTGGATGAATGGGAATGTGTGGCCACAAGGGCAAATGTCAAATGGTTATTTAATAAAGAAAGATCACAACAGTTGCTATTCTGCATACCAATTTGATGAGCCCAGCTGACCGAGTGACCCGAGAAGTATCACCGTAACACCACGTGCGCCAAAGCCAGCCACAGCCCTCTGACCCTATGGCACCTATAGGTTTCGTCCCTAGTGACCAATCCCAACTGTTCATGTGCCCCTTAGGCCTTCCCTCTGTTCGATGACGAAAAAGCTGTATAAAAGTAATTTGTAACATGTTTTCTGAAGAGCGCTCTCGGAGTAGATCCTGCTTGCCCTATTTTAGACAAAGTCTTTTAATATAATCAAAACTTGGTCTTGGTCTTTTTCCCTCTGAGGAAGTGTCCTGATTGACTTATTGGGAGATTTGACTGCATTTTTGGGGGCCTCTCACCTACAGCACCAAAGCTCAAATTTGTGGTCTTCAGTCACGTGATGAACTTCGACAAACATGACAAACCACACCTACGCAGAGAGGCAGAGCGTGCCTCTACTCCTCTGTATTTGCCAATGCCAGAGCAAAGAACATTTCCAAGGCCAAGTTCAAAGGCTTAATTGATGTGCAGACCACTGAGGTGATGATAGATGATATGCTAATTGGTGGGAAGCTATCGTTATGACCAGCTCACCAGCACTTGGAATTCCACCCTGCGTGCTGCTAACGTGGGTGTAAAAGTACTGACGGATGTAAGAGTGCCAACCAATTGTAGGCGGCCACGTAATTATGAACCCTATAATTTGTATAACCAATAGGACATTCTTTATTTAGTGAGGTTCATAGTGACTTGTTTGAAGGAAGGGCTTAGTAGTCCCACCTGATGTTAAGGAGCCTATCACTTTCTTAGAGTAGTATGGAACGTATACCTAGATGTTCCCTTAAGACTATCACATTTTCCACTAGGTTTTTCGCAGTTTGCCACGTAGGATGACGGTAGCAAATTTATTGATTAACGTCATCAATGACACGTTTTTACTATAAGTATGATGTTTTTTGTTAAATGCACTGAGAAACCATGTTATGAGATGTCCGTTGTACTCCCTGTTTTAGATAATTGATATTAAAACAGTCAACTTTGCTAACTTTCCGAGTCGTTTTGATTATTGATGTTTGAGTATGTTCTGAATCCCCATTCATCTCAAAATATTGCTACCTGTTCTTAAAGGCTGGGTTGGCTGTCCTTGTTCACTGTGGCACCTGCCTAGTTCATGTTAATACCTCTCGTGCCCAGCCCTTCATTACTAGAGGTAAGGCCTTATTAAAAAGGAATTCATTTGGAACACGTATTCCTAGATGGTTATTTCAACCTACAGGCGTTGGTGGAGTGCTATGTATACTTTCACAGGTGACCTCCAAATGGCATCTGTGTGGTGTCAATTTATTTTCAGTGCTTTGTCTCTGGCTTCTGCAAAATCTCACTTCCCTTTAATGGCTTCGCAATCATTTGTCTGAAAGCCTTGGTGGCTTAATGGGATGGCGTGTGCCCTGGGAAGTCCTGGGGCTGATGGGATCTGTGGAGCTTCAGTGCTTAATGAGAAGCCGTTGCCAAAACATCCAGACACTTCTGTCCTTCCATGGAAGGTCATTGACTTTCACTCCAGGAGCCAACCTGTCCTGCGGCCAAACTTTTAATCCTCTGCAAATCACTGCCACGTGTTCCCCATAGAGCTCAATGCAAAATGTCAAAAAACAGTTCTAAAAAGAAGCTGTGTTTCATTTACAAATAATATTAAAACGGTGCCTCCAACCCAATGCACGCACTACTGAGCAGTAGTGGCCTCATGCTTCCTTGCCAGGAGAAGACATCAATTTGGTTCAATTAAGAACAAACTCAGTTCGTCCCTGCTAGTTATTTCAATGTTCTTCTAAGTTAGTAGGTACATTGGAACTTATTTTGGCATGATCCATGTATTTCCCAATGTGCCCCTTGGCGCCACATCTATAAAGATGGCACATGTTCTGGTGCTTCTTCATTCATCCATGTATGCGGCTGTATTTCAGCAGCAGGAGGTTGGAGAAATACCTTTTCTGACTCCAGCTTCTATATGTGTCCTACACATGGGTGCATAGGTTCTACCTATATACAGGACCTGCCTCTACCAGAAAGTTGTTTTTACATAACACAAAAAATATTAAAGTGGAACGCTAACGTGTGCATAATAAGTGAATCCACACAAGACATACACATTTGACACACTATTGTATACATACTAGATTCTGAGGTTTTAATCAAACCTTATACGCCCTCATTAATTTATTCTTAGTTTGGGGTAATTGATTTCCTTGCTTTTAAAGAACACGTTTTTATTTATTTTTTATTTTAACACTTTGTTTCTGTTTGTCTGACATGTACCACTGACCATAACTGTTGAGATTTACTCTATAGCGGGAATTTTAGTCTTCTTTTAGGGTGCCTGATTTACCGTACAGTTTAAAAAAGTGCTGTTGTTCTACGTTGGCACCCAGTCGCCAGCTGTCAACATGTTTCATCCATTTATAATTCCCAGACTTCATCAGGGCCATTATTTATGAGTTAGCAGCCGTACAATGGGCCTCATTACGAGTTTGGGGGTAGCCATGCCGTTTTTAGCGGCATGGCTACCCCTAAAGTCGGGTCCGGGTCTGGTACATCCCCATTCCCATTTGAGGCCCCATGGGGAGGATGCTAACAACGGGCTTGTTAATGACGGGACCGTTGTTAGCATCCGGTTCTGCTAGCGGGTGCCGCTCTGCACGTCTGGTCTGACAAGGTGTACAGGGTGGCTCCGCGAGCAGAACTCGTAATGAGGCGGTGAGGCAACAACGGCACCGGTAGCACTAACCCCGCCGTTGTTTCCTTACCGCCAGGGTTGTAATGAGGCCCAATGTCTTCACGCCATTTACATGTCAGCAGAATACTCTCAAAGTAATGCCATCAGCACTGTGGCCATGTTTCCAGTTCCCAGGTGTTGAGAAAAGAGGTTTGATAATATGACCAGTGGTTTTAATACAACATCCGCATTGTTCTTCTTTTCTGTGGGTAGCCTCTTTAAGGAGACTGAATGTTCTGGGTTTTGGAAAATGTCCAAAAGGAGCAAGTGTGTGAATATTCTCCTGATTTAGGCCACCCAATATGTGTGCACACTTTCCTGCCCTGTGTGGGAAGCCAAAGTGTCTAGAAATGACAAATCCAGTAACATAATCTTCTTTACAGGTTTGACATCTAAACAATGCGTATAACTTCCATGTGGGCCCCATGAAAAGGCTGTAGGACACCTCCCTATTGATACTTCAATGCCTGAAGACCATTCCTGAGCAGATCCACAAGACTGCAGAGGCACTACCATAAAACATTGCATGCATGCACTTCTGAGGCATTCAGGCTGTCCTTGCACACTGTCTGCCATTGTTGCAATAAGCGCTTCGTATTTCTGTCACCATAGATTAGGCCTGTCTGTCGCCACCACAGTTCAATTGCAGACATTCTGCGCATTTTCTCCCAGCACTCGCCTGTGATGTATATGCATTAAAGCGCTCTGCACAGGTGCAGGGTCTTATTAAATGAGGCGCAGTAGTAAATCAGGACGCTGAATCACAACATAAAGCTTTTACGTCTTGATTTACCTCGCTGCCCCATTTTCTAGCACTGACAAGATGGAGGTGGTGCATGCAGTAAGTGGAGACAAGGTCTCTGCTGTGGAGACAAGGTCTCTGCTGTGCAGACCGTGCAGACCACCACTATGTTGTCAGTTCATTTCGTGTTATGCCTCCATGAGATTTTCAAGCAGGCATGAAACTCATAGATCCCTATGCCCAGGATCAGGCAGATTGCATAAGAATCCAATGATAAATATTGCCTGCATAGCGTACTTTGCAACCGTTTGTATTTCTTATAAAACGCGAGTGAAATGAAAGAGTGAAAAACGAGTTAGCCTTGCTTTACTCTTTCCTTTTTCTCTCTGCCTGCGGGGCACCAAACAACAACACATAAGTGCAAACATTGGCGCTCCCATGCATGCAATTGGCAAGTATTGTAAAATGGCCATGATACTGTTTTTTCTCATTGATGACTTCCAGGGCATTCCGCAGCCAGGTGTGGCAGAAAGAGTTCTTTTGCTGCAATTCTTTTCATTGTGAACGGATGGCCTTAGTAAATGACTCAATCCTTGTGGGTGCTCTGCATTTATTAATTTTAAAAGATCCTATAAACTCAAGGGGAGGCCGCATTGGTGTGGTGTGTTTACTAATTGCATGGATCTACAGTATGGAAGTCAGGGTCTTAGGATCAGTGACAGAATCCGCTGACTTCGTAGATCTGTAAAAGATATTCGGTCTCATTCCAAGTCAGCCGGTCTGCTATTAAAGTGCTGGTATTCACAAAAAAGTAATGGCTGCCCGCAAATGATGCTTTGCAGGCAGCTTTTACTAATGGATTCCTATGGAATCCACCTGATCATTAGCAAATGCTAATCTGAGGCGGGTTCCATAGGAATCCATTTGTTTTACTCCTGCATGAAAATCCCATGCAGGCATAAAACGTGGTGCTCTTCCAAGACTGAGGAGGAAAGCACAGCACAGATGCAAACTCTGCTTCGTGCCCCATCTACGTCGTGAAAGGGTACGGAAAAGAGCCGCAGTGCAAAATGAAAACGCAAAAGCATCCTGTCTCGGTATACTCTTCATTTTGCACTTCAATCAATTGAAACTGGCCCCCTTTTAACATTACAAGACCTATTGTTTGCTGGCCCTTGACTGCGTTTCTGTGCCAGGTGGATTGGTCTAAAAAAACGTTGATTTCCGCATATAAATGTTCAGGGGTTGATGTAAAACCTTCCCAGCTAATCTATCTTCACTTCATAGTCACAGCACAGCCAGCCACCAGTCATCAATTGCAGAAGACGACCTCACTCTGGGTTCCCAGCCAGTTGCACATTCAATTCCAAGCCAGTACAGTTAATGTCCAGGTACTGAAAAGAAATAAAGATCACGTTGTGTTAACTATGCAGGTATGGGTATTTACTGCATGCTTGAAGTGGTTATTTGGTTGTTCTGTAAGAGGATCAGGAATGTTGTTCCCAGGGAAGTTGCCCTTTGGATTAATGGGCCCATTAGACCCCTGCAACTCAGCAGACATGGGTGCTCATGTTGCTGCGATTTGTAATTTGCTGACAGGGTCCTCATACATTCGCACTCAGGCGTAGCCATGTCTCGCCACAAAATGTTAATCATTTGCATGGCGGAGTACAAATGTGCAGGGCAAAAGGAGACACACATGTATATTTGCAGCCTTTTGCCCTGCACTTATGCACTCCGCCTTGAAAAGTGAGTAAACGCTGTCTAGCATGCTCACATGCTGGGCAGCATTTGCTTTTAGTTGTGAACCCTACTTACCATGCACCTCCACATGCTAAGCAGCGTTCCCAATTATAATTAAACACTGCCCTAAATGCTTGCATGTCAGACAGCATTTCATTTTACTTGTGAATCTTGCCTGCATTGCAGAGGTGCCCTGTTCATGCCTTCTCAACTCCAGGGTACCATTTGCGTGCTACAGTTTTGTCATTGCTACTTCAAGGCCTGAAATGTATCACAGTTTGAAGGTCTCAACAAGGCAAGAGGAGCTGTGTCCATTTTAACAATCTTGGCCGAATAGTGAATGCATTGATGGCTGAGATTACTTCATTTGTGAGGCTTATTTTAAATACTTCAGTCAGAAACTAGACACCACCCTAGGTCTATATTTCTCTTGTCGACATTGTCAGTTGCATTTCCTTTTAAAAATGTCCTTTTGTTAGAAAGCTGCTTTACGTGACCCTAATGTAAAAAGCTAATGACACTTGAGGTTCCTGCAAGCATACATCTCTGTGAGGTTGCTAAGCACTGGGTTGCTGCCTTGCTGGACTGGAATCCCTTTCTTATAACTAGTCTGCAACTGTGTCCCCTTCCACTTAACACTGAAGTACTTAGATAGGAAAGCGTCTCAGTAATAAGTAGGGAAAATCCCAGCTGGGAATTTACCAGGATAATGAGCAGGTGGTTCTAATCGCACATTAATTCATGTGGCAGAAATGACATTCAGGAAGAGAAATTGCAGTACTTAGACATATGGTAATTACCTGCCCTCCTGTCACATCCCCCCACATGTATCCTTCCCGCATGACTGAGGTTTGAAGGATGTCTTCAATGCTATGAGTTGCTATTGTGCATTGTTTGCGTCAACGCGAATTCATGTGCAGTCAGGATAATGTTTGCAAAAGACAACTGGTCTCTGCGGCCAACACCCAGAGGCCACCACGTGCCTCTCAGATCGAAGTGCAGGGAGCCACCACAGGAAGGCAAATATTATTTACACAAAGAGACATCAGCCTTAAACAACACACGAGTGGGTGCAAACAGTAGCAACAACCAAACTAGTGATTGCCCATTAGAGGTGTAAATCCATTCTTGCATGCCCCACCATCACGGGGAACCCCCAATAGATGCAATAATACCTTCTAAGTATAAGAAGCTTTCCCTGTTTTTTGCAACAATGTCTCGGGAGGATAGCTCAGGGGCAACGTGCTCAACTTGGAAGCAAGACGACAGAGCAACAGAGGTTGGATCCCCGTGTCCACGCTTAGAAACCTCTTTGTATTAAGCCTGTTATAAATAACCTATCATATCATATCAATGAGACAACCATCCCCATCATCTCTGGGGATGTGGTTCCCTCGACAATGTCCACCATCCAACTATTCATAGACAGAAATACATGCTGAAAAGGTTTCCTTGTGAAGATCATATCTGCAGTTGAACAGTTTATGCTAACTATGTCTTTGAACATGGGTACAGATCTATATATATATATATATATATATATATATATATATATATATATATATATATATATAGGATAATGTAACCCAACCATGCATAATAAGGATATTGCAAGTCACAACTTAGATGATACATCTACATAGATCTATGTTGTTTCCTTTTTCTCTGATGCTTTTTGAGTCTTTTCTGGTTTAGTTGTTTCCTCTTGGCATTTATTTCCACTCACTTTATCCTATGCCTGCTTTTATTATTTTTATTATTATTCACCTTATTTCATCGGTGATCCTGTCTTTTCTGTTTCTAGACTTATTTTGTCTAATTTCTGTGCCTCTGCAGTCACGATTCTGTGGGAAACGAGCCCTCTATTATCTTTTTTGATTATGTCTTTGTAGTTCTTTGCTCTCTTAATCCTAGTTTGCTCCTCTGTTGCTTTCCAGATTTGCCATTCTTGTTTTGCATATTTGGTCATTTAGAGGCAGCCATCTCTCCCTTTATTTGCATTCCATCCCCCCTAGCTTGTGTTAGGATCATGACTACTGTTATTTCCAGCTACTGTGTATGAATTTTATGAATTTTATGGTTAGAAATGTACTTTGCAACTTTGCACATGTCTATGCTGCTATTTTGGCTTTGCATATTTGCACATTTTGATGTGCTACGCTCTTCCTGAGCCAGGGTTGTATTTTGCAGTTTTGCACACATAGATGCTGCTATCATGTCATTGCATATTTGCACATTCTTATGCTGCAATGTTTTGTCTGCACTTGCACTTTACCCTAACCATTGCTTGCGTCATACTGACATATTGATGTCCAGCTATTAGTCTCACGCACGGGCTGTTCTATTTCAATATGGGGTTGGGAAATGGTCACCTTTTGTTTTGTTTTTATCTATTGTCATTCATGTATTTTTATTCTTGCATTGTGTGCATTATTTTTACTCTACCAATTGTATGCATATTATGACCATAGGTTTTTTCCTTTTTGAACTTGCAAACTAAACTGGATTCACAGTGGAACTGTGGGTGTGCCTGGTGCGGATTTGTGGTACAGACCATACAATTTTGGGTCTTTGACCATTCTTATGCCACTGTCCTTTTTGTGCAGTCTGCAATGCATGGACACTCCAACCCATCGCCCCCTATTTATTGGGATTCGCCTTGGTTCCCATTGTTGGCCACTGCCGCCCCCATTCCAACATGGCTGCCACCCTTTCCATCCCTCCATGCACGCTCACAGTTCCACTGACATAGCAATAGGACTACACCCTTCAGATATGAGTGTGCTCTGGTCCTTCTTTCCTTCACGTGATCAAGCGCTCAGTTGAGTGTGAAACGCGTTGTGTGCGGGTTGTGCCTCCAGGCGTCCTGCCTCTGTCTTTGCTGCTGCCTTTCCAGCCGTGTTTTTACCTAATTTTTGTATTACCTATTAAATTTATGACCATTCCTACATTGTGAGCTGCGCAATTTTTCTCCACTTTGCTGCTTGTATTGTGTCCGCGGAGAGTGCCATTGCCCTTTCCTCTTTATCTTTTTGATATATGTATATATATATATATATATGGTTTTAACTTGTATTTTAGTAGGGAGTATATCTATCTTTTTAGATTGATAATTATGTATTATATTGCTTTTTACACAGTGTTTTTTGGACTCTTTTAGACACAGTATACTCGTATTGCATTTGTCTCGTATTTTGAAATCATTAACTGTATGTTTAGGGTACTATGGATATGTATGTATATTGCATTTTCATTTTTTGTTTATTTTTCATATGTGGATTTTTAATCTATGAGTAAACGGGCCTATATAACATGTATGCACTATTTAGGTGAATTTTAAGGAATATCAGGAAGGTCGTGTGCCCCTTAAATTGGGGCATCGTATGGTCTATGCACTTTGCACTTTACTGTGGATCTATATATATTTTTATCATTCTCTAGCTGTCCATGGCTGCACGCCCTTTTGCCATCCTCCTTGTATTTTTATGGGAGGTCAGGCTGGTTTTCAAACCCTGTGATTACACGAACAGTGCACCCATGGACGTAGAGCACTATGCGTATTATCTTTGCTATAAAGAATGAAATTTTGATCCCTATGCATTTCCCCTTGTTTCCCCCTTTCTCCTTTCCCTGTACCCTGTTTAACTTTACCTTCCGTACTATTGCTGCTATGTACTTCACACCTTGCACCTTGTTTTTGGCACTTTGCACTATTGTGCATGCACTAAGCACTTTATCCTTTGTCTAATATTGCTATACGTGTTGTGATTTGACCCGTTCTGCACCCTATCTTATACACAATGTCTACTCAATGTACAGGTTAGATCGAGATTACCAATGATTAAGGCGTATACATTAATGCCATTTTATTAACGCACGTGTACACTTTGCATAGAGGGTCCTTAGATGGGAGACGGCAATATACCTGTGAGTTTGCCCCATTACTATGTTTCTTTGGGGCAGGCTTTATTTTATTATATTCTTGATTTTCGAAGGAATGCCGCTGACATTGCACCGCACCTTTTTAGGCACATTACATATCTATGTTTCATACATTATAGTTAGGTGCTATGCCGCTCGCCATTGCTTTTTGTATTTTGCATTCGCAAGGCGTTCCTTACTTTATACTTGTGCGGTTCCTTCCTTCTGTTCTACGGGTATTATTATTATATATTTTTTAATAATACTTTACCTTGTATTCTGACCATTTTAGGGTTTTGTGAGGTATTTGTCGTCTCTCTCATCTATTCCCTCTTTGTTGTACTCTGTGGCGTTAGCGGCAATATTTAAATTTGTAAATTGCCGTTTTAAGCGCAGTATTCTATTTAATGGTTTTATTTGAGACTATTAAGGTCGATATGAGGTAACACTTGGTCACTACAATATGGCCGATTGTTTTTCTCCCTACATTGGAATTACGTGGTGTACAAGACACTTTACACATTGCAACCATAGAGTTTGAATTGTGATTTAATGAGTCCATTTTCTGTGTTTACCCTACTATCGTGAACAAGCGGTCAGTTGATCGCAAAACACGTCGGTGTAACATTCCGGTTCTCCCTTGCTATGCACCTTTTATTAATAAAGAACATTTGGTGCTACCTGATCTTTGCCGTGCAGCCCTTTATTTGCTAAGTACTGGATTCTCTGGACCTGGCTGCTCTTGGGAGTGCATTCCGCAGATTTGGCCCTCTTTTGGGCTTAATTTTCGTTTAAAAAAAAAAAAATATATATATATATATATATATATATATATATATATATTACATGGCCACGGTAGTGGCCATGTAGTTATGGTTAAGTTGCTGTTTCCATAGGAAGAGCACTTTTTTGGGCGGCTTATAACTTCGCTCTCTCTGGACGAATCCTCACCAAACTTTGCAAAAAAAGTATTTGGGTCACTCTGAATTTTTTTGCAAAGTTTGGTGAGGATTCGTCCAGGGGGGGAAAAGTTATAGGGGGGTCCCAAAACTTTTTTTTCCCCATAGACTGAATGGGAAAAAACTTTGCGCACGGCTACAGCCCGAACCTCTGGACGGATTTACACCAAATTTGCGGCAGGAGCGGCGGCCTGGTCCCAAAAGCGTGCTTTTGTAAATTTGGTGTAAATCTGTCCAGTAGTTTTTTTTTAACAATGACCAAAATGTAAGGCAAAAAAATTAGTGATATCTGTGTTCGCTTCGCGGACGGACTTCCCTGTTCGCTCCGCGGACAGCATCCCGATTGGCCCATGGCCTTGCGTCATGTCCGCGGACATGCAACGTGTTCGCTGATTGGACGGCGAGGGGCGTGGAGCGCGTCAGATTTTCTGTGGCGCCCGCCATCTTGTATTCGCAGTCGACCGCGTACAGCGCAGTGAAACATGGATAAAAAATTGTATTTAGTGCCATGTGTTGGTGTGTAAGAGTGTTTGGGGAGGGTGGTGGAGTATGAGATAGGTTGAATGTTTTGTTTTTTTATGTGCTAGACGTTTTTGTTGCGTTCGATTTGTCCGCGGAGAACACGGATTTTCTGACATTTTGTAAATAAACTAAATGGTGGGGTGTTTAGAGGACAGAGTATGTGTCATTTTTGTTCGCAAGGAAGGTAAAAATGAGCTATGAACACTCGCGGTGTACTTAATTGTTTGTGAATACACAAACTGGGGGTGTCCTCAGGACGCTGTCCGTATTGTAATCTGTATAGTTGAATGTGTTCTAAGAACACTCGCAGTGTCCCGAAATGGTTGCAATTACACAAAATGGGGGTGTTCTGAGAACGTTGTTTGTATTGTTCGTTGTCAGGGTGAAAGTGTTTTAAGAGCACTCCTTTTGTCCGCTAATAGTACAATTTCCTAGGGGCGTCAACCGACTTTTTATCCACTAAAGAAACGATAAATCCGGCTGGTGTGCGCCGACATTATGTGATAATCCTATGACTGGCGCTATTGACCTGGCTGACATGCTTTTGCGACACTAAATCATATCTCCCGCCCCTAAGCCTGATATTATGAAAGCATTCATATTCCCCGCCTCTCTCCGTGACGTTACAGGGTGCGTAATCAAACGCGCCCAGTTGTCTCCAGTACTACGCGACTTTACACAGAACCCGGAAGACAACACACATTATGTCACAAGGCAGCGCGCCACAATTCGGAATATGAAACTGTGATTTAAAAGCAAACAGCAAGATTGTAAATGTTGTAAAGTACATTTATTTGACATCAAATGTTTAGAGAATATTCAGCAATTTGCATTTGTCTTTGTTGTCGATCCGCAAAAGTTCATGTTGAGACACGCAATGTTCCTTTGCGGTACAGAGAGTGTTAGATCAGCTTACAACTCAGTGCGCCACAATTCGGAATATGAAACTGTGGTTTAAAAGTAAACAGCAGGATTGTACATTTGGTAAAGTACATTTATTTCACATGAAATGTTTAGTGAATATTCAGCGATTTGCTATTGTCTCTGCTGTCGATCAGCAAAAGTTTATTTGGAGCCACGCGTTGTTCCTTTGCGGTAGATAGGCTGTTGGTTTATGATAAAAGCAGTAAATGGTCGCTCTGATAATCGGAAGGTTGCTCCAACAACGAGCCATTAGACCACCCTATTGGTTGGTATTTTGTTTGTAGCTGCTAGTACTGCGTAAGGGCATATTGGTCCTTGGCGATTGTCCCATAAAATGGTGAGGGTCATGAAGTTGCATATTTGGACCTGCACCTGGCAGTTGAAGACCCCATCCACTGGAGTCTGTAAATCGTGACATAGGCAAAATGGAGCCACATACCTGTTTTAAAAAACATAAATTAGTCTCACCAGCCGATCTTCATTAAAAATCATCATTTTATTTATTAGGGCGTGAAAATATTTGCTATCGAAGATAGTGCAACAGAGTATGTTAATAATAAAATAATAATATTTTCCCATTCATATAGCGCTAAGAACCGTGAGGTATCTAAGCAGTGCTTATTATTAACCACGGTGTGTGGTGCTCATTTATCAGAAGGATGAAAGGCTGAGTTTGGCCTTGCCGGGATTCAAACTTGCGTTAGCAAGCTGTGCACGGATGTCAAAGCGAGCGCTGTACTCGCTGTACCACTTGACAGGCTACAGTGAAGTGGCACAGCGAGTAGAGCGCTTGACCGCCTATAGACCGGTTAAATTATTTCTATTAACCCACCCTGTGTCATCTGCCTTTTTTAGAGCCCTCTAAACGACAGGGGATCAATTTGGCGGTGATAGTGTGCGGTAGAAAACATTATGCCACTTTCAACGAACAAGTTCAACTTGAGCGGTCTTTAATGCTACGCTATTGTAATTATATTTGGTATAAAGTAATCTAAAGGATTACTTACAGTACAATTGCAATTTCCATTGTCTACGAGTGGTGCAGTCCCAAAATACTACTCCGCGTGTGCCAACGATCTTTCGCATAGTGAAATAATATATAAAAGTGGTTTCGTTTCAGAAATTTCATCTTTATCTTCTCTTACGTTTTAGCAACACTCCTTCAAGAGAAGTCTTTCATCACAATCTCTGTCTGTCAAGGTCAAAACACAATACAACCTTATAGTCCGCTTCGTGAGCCTCTCCGGGGCCCGAGAAAAAAATGGAAGCAGCTGACCTTCACTGTGAACGAGCATAAATTCTTACTTTGCAACATTCTGTGTAAAGCCATCTGTAGAAGTTGTGGAAGCAGCTGACCTTCACTGTGAACGAGCATAAATTCTTACTTTGCAACATTCAGTGTAAAGTCATCTGTAGAAGTTGGTTTTTGCACGCCATGTTTGTATATTGTTTGCGTGATATTAAAAAAAGTTTGTTTAAAGGACGTTATGGTTCTAAGTACAGCCGAAAGACCCCTGAAAATCGCAAGTTATGGTAAGCTTTGAAAAATAACTGGCGCCACCATCGTGCACTGCTAAGACTAACACCCAGGACATCAAAGATGACATCGCAAATGTCATTGATGAAATCACTGATGACATCACGTGTGTATGTACTTTTCATGGAATTTGTGTACTAGGGATTTTTATTATAATGTTGCGAAAAAAGTGTCAAGGATATTGCAATAAATATCATACCGTTATTAGTGCTTTGAACGATGCATTGATATAAATAGCATTGTATTATGGGATTCTATCTAGTATACTGAGCTACTAATGGAGAAACATAGCATTGTGTGCAGAGTACAAGATGAAAGTATAATATGTGTAATGTTAATATGTTGAATAATGAAATAATAATTGTCCTGAAATGTTCGAAAAATCACAAAATGGGGTTGTTCTGAGGACGTTATTCGTATTGTGTGATTGCTTAGCTGTATGCAATGAGGGAATGGCACAGAGAGTAAAGTGGACGCCGTCCGCGGACAACGCAGCTGTTCGTGGACAGGGCGTGCTACATCCGGGTTTTTCCAGGAAATCCAACATGGAAAGAAGATTGTACGGATCAGCCAATCAGATGTCGGGGTTGTGGATTTGTGTTGAAAGAGACTGTGTGTGGTGAAGATGGCAGAGTGGAGAAAGTCAGGATGTTGGTGCTCGGAGATATGATTGTGCATGGTTTACAGCAGTACGCTGAATGCAGGCACGTTGCAAAGAACTTTGATGTGAAAGGAGTGGAGGTGGTGTGGAGCAGTGTGCCTGATTGCAATGTACAGGGAATTGTACAAGTTTGTGAGGATATGGCCACAATGAACAGTCCGCATGTGGTAGTTTTGCACTATGGTGCTTTCCATTTGGGCAACGTCAGTGCCCCTACTTTGTTGGCTGATTTGGAACGCTTGGTTCAAGCAGTAATGAAGATCCTTCCAAATGCAAAAGTAATTTTTTCTGGCTTACTACCTAGGGCAATATGGGACAATAGTTCCGTTTTTTGTCCTCAGCAAAATATTGCTAGGTGTGTCATCAACCGAGGCATGTGTGCCTTCATGCTTAGAGCTGGTATGTTCTTCTGTAACAATGAGAATATTGATGCCAGTAATGCTGTTAATTTTAAAGAAGATGACATTTCTTTATCTTTTACGGGAAATGCCTTTCTATTTTGGAATGTAAGGGTTGCTTTGGAGAAGGTTATGTGAAGATTTTAGGAGTAAAGTAAGAAAAAAAAACAAGAAAAAAAATACAAAATAACAGGTGTCTGTCAAGCATCTGTAAAAAAAAAAAAAACGGCTCTTGTCAGAGTCAACTTCAAAGGGGAAATGGGGACACTATTTAAATTTACATTCACCACGCTCAGATTTTAGATGTGTCCGCGGACATGGCGGTAGTCCGCGGACATGAAAATCACAACGAGGGGGTTAGTATGTTCTATGTTACATGTATATGAAGTCAGGGATATTATGGTTAAGTTGTGCACTAAAAACCTATGAAATTCAGTGAAAAAACTTTGTTAAAGGGACGTTATGGTTAAGTTGCGCTACTAAAAACCTATGAAATTCAGTGAAAAAACTTTGTTAAAGGGACGTTATGGCTCAAAGTAAACCGAAAAACCCCTGAAATTCGGCAGTTATGGTAACATAAGCAACCATAACTCGCACCACCGTGCACTGCTAACACTAACACCCAGGACATCAAAGATGACATCACAAATGTCATTGATGACATCACTGATGACATCACATGGCTTGCTCTCCCTTTTTATCCTTTACTGACATATCGAAGCCACATAGTTTTCTTCAGTAACAATCAGGAAGTAAAAATTGAAAAGGTACTATATTTGTAGACTTAGGGTCCAGTCACATCATATGAAACATATACATAGCGGAAGATACAGGCTTGAAAGAGAGCAATCCTTTCTGTGCATGAAGATAATCATTATGGTTATCAGCACTTTCTCATAGTTTTATTTTTATTACTCTACCTTCCCTCTATATGCTCATATTTGTATACATTATACTCACTCTCCATAGAGTGAATGAGAAAAAATATTTGCTCGCGCCTACAGCCGAAACCGCTGGACGGATTTCCACCAAATTTGGACCAGGAGCAGCGGCTTGGGCCCGAAAGCGTGCTTTTGCAAATTTGGTGAAAATCCGTCCAGTAGTTTTTTTTAAAATGACCAAAAAGTAGGTAAAAAAAAATTAGTGATATCTGTGTTCGGTTTGTGGACACACTTCCCTGTTCGCTCCGCGGAAAGTGTCCTGATTGGCCAATCGTCTTGCGTGATGTTCGCGGACATGCAAAGTGTTCGCTGATTGGACGGCGTGGAGCGTGAAGCGCGTCAGATTTTTCGGTAGCGCCCGCCATCTTGGATTCGCGGACGTCCCCGGACAGCGTGGTGAAACTTTGTTCAAAATGTGTATTTTGTAGAGTGTGTTGGTGTGTAGGAGTGTTTGGGGAGGGTGGGAGTGTATGAGATAGGATGAAAGTTGTGTTTTTTATCTGTTAGACGTTCTTTTTGTGTTCGATTTGTTTGCGGCCATCACGGGTGTTCTGAAATGTTCTAAATAAACTGACTAGGGGGTGTTCTAAGGAGTCAATATGTGTCCGTTTTGTTCGCAAGCAAAGTGAAACTGTTCTAAGAACACTCGCAGTGTCCGGGGAGTGTTCGTAGGGGGTGTCCTGAGGACGCTGTCCGTATTGTTCTCTGTCAAGTTGAATGTGTTCTAAGAACATGCGCGGTGTCCTGAAATGTTTGCAAATAAACAAAATGGGGGTGTTCTGAAGACGTTTTTGAGAACACTCCCGGTGTCCTGAAATGTTTGTAGGGGGTGTTCTGAGGATGCTGTCCGTATTGTTCTCTGTCAAGTTGAATGTGTTCTAAGAACAAATGTTTGCAAATAAACAAAATGGGGGTGTTCTGAAGACGCTTCTAAGAACACTTGCGGTGTCTGGGGGGTGTTCGTAGGGGGTGTCCTGAGGACGCTGTCCGTATTGTTCTCTGTCAAGTTGAATGTGTCCTAAGAACACTCGCGGTGTACTGAAATGTTTACAAGTAAACAAGATGGTGGTGTTCTGAAGACGCTTCTAAGAACACTCGCGGTGTCCGGGGAGTGTTCGTAGGGGGTGTCCTGAGGACGCTGTCCGTATTGTTCTCTGTCAAGTTGAATGTGTCCTAAGAACACTCGCGGTGTCCTGAAATGTTCGCAAATAAACAAAATGGGGGTGTACTTAAGACGCTTCTTAGAACACTCGCGGTGTCCGGGGAGTGTTCGTAGGGGGTGTCCTGAGGATGCTGTCCGTATTGTTCTTTGTCAAGTTGAATGTGTCCTAAGAACACTCGCGGTGTCCTGAAATGTTTGCAATTAAACAAGATGGTGGTGTTCTGAAGATGCTTCTAAGAACACTCCCGGTGTCCGGGGAGTGTTCGTAGGGGGTGTCCTGAGGACGCTGTCCGTATTGTTCTTTGTCAAGTTTAATGTGTCCTAAGAACACTCGCGGTGTCCTGAAATGTTCGCAAATAAACAAAATGGTGGTGTTCTGAAGACGCTTCTAAGAACACTCCCGGTGTCCTGGAATGTTCGTAGGGGGTGTCCTTAGGACGCTGTCTGTATTGTTCGTTGTTAAGTTGAAAGTGTTCTAAGAACTATCGCGTTGTTCTGAAATGTTCGTAGGGGGTGTCCTGAAAACGGTGTCCGTATTGTTCGCTGGCAAGTTCAAAGTGTTCTAAGAACACTCACATTGTTCGCGGACATTAAAAGTTTCCCATAGATCATAGTTGAAATGTTTGACTCTATTTGGCCATGCACCCAAGACTCTATGCCCTGGCAACAACCACCGCAGCATATCACATTCATATTTGCTTATAACTTTGGGTGAAAAACAAATGTATAAGGAACAAAGGTATTAGATACTATGGATGTGATATGCTGCTATGGTTGTCCTTATTATTGTATACTTACTGTTTGGTCTAGTAATGGGAGTCCATGTTTTTCTTCTTCATTTCTGTGATAAAAGAAAATAGCATCTTAGTATTAGTATTTTGTAATGACTTATTACATTGTATAAGCAATATACTTTTATTTTTTTTCGACCCTCATATTTAGTAGAGTACAAATCAGAGTACTGTGCAATTTGCTCAGTTTCTGTATTTGTTGCTAAAATCATTGGGTCTGTGGGAGAAAAAATAATCCATGTTGGATTAAAAAAAAAACCTTTTTCTGTTATGCTACAGTTTATTTGTTTGTTTGTTTTCAGTGTTCACTTGTTGTTTCTGGCTAATGCTTTATACTTTGCTTTGTTGTATTTTTTTGGGAGCAGTAACAGATTCTTCATTTGTTTTGATATTATAAAATTTTGGAGTAGTTAGATACCAATTGGCGTATTCTAACTGTCTATTTTTTTAATATATTTTAGTGGTTTTGATTTATCTATTTGGATATTGTTAAATTTTGGGACAGTTAGATACCAATTGGCGTATTCTAAATGTGTATTTCTTGGTCTAATTTAGTGGTATTCATTTATCTGATTAGTTGTTGTAGAATCTTTGAGCAGTTAGATAGCTTTTGGAGTATTCTAACAGTTTATATTTTTTTAACACAAATTTACTTAAAGGTTTAAATACAGTTGATTTATCAAATTTTGGTTTTAAGAACATCAAATAAGCATTTGTAAGATTTGCTGGTAATCTCTGCTTTAGAGTAATGGTACTATCATTACATTCAAACCATCCACATTTCTTTTTTATATATGCAGTGTAGTGCCCTGAATTGGTTGTGGCTCCTGCGTGGTAGATTATACCTATTGTTGTGAAGGTTTTCTTACCAAGTGATATTTGACCATGTGTGAATCCAGTCAGCTTGCAGTTGTTTTTGGTACCATCTGCATTGTAACGTAGAAGCATTAGTATTACGTATTTACTATGTGTTTGTATTACTAACGTGGAGCGATTATCTGAATTGCAGGTAGAGCATAATCTACCATGGTTTGCATTTTGTACAAGTTGCTGAAATGGAATGGATTCACAATTTGGTATTGATATATATATGAAGCGTTCATTGGGGATTTCTTCTTGTGTCACATTGTTGCAGGGAGTGCATGTATGTTTCCACATGTATGAAATCTAAAAGATTACATTAATAGGTATGTTTTTGTTTTCCAGTACTTGTAGTAAGTACATTAGAAATTCTTGTGGATCTTCCTCTGATTTTATAGTGAATTTCACCATTCCAGCACCATTCCAGCACAGCAGTCCAATTGTCGTCTTATTCCAAAAACACTATATGTGTTGTCAGGATTGTTTGCTGCATTTCTGTGAAGTACTAACATTTGCAAACACAATGGGTCTGTACTGTGTAAGTAAATGTTGTCAACAATTGGTGGTAATTGAAATAGAATATTCATTGCTACATTTGCGTAGCAACTTACACCAACTATATTTGAGAATGTAAATGGTCCAGGTAGTTCTGTATCTAACTGCTTTTTTTGGAGTTTGTCTTCTTTCTTTAAAGAAGTACCTGGTTTACTTTCTCTAATTGATTCTTTTTTGTTTGTGGTACTTGATGAAGTATTAATTTCTTTTACTCTCTTTGGAGGATTTGCAGTGACGTCCTGTTGCATTTCTGTTTGATTTAGTTTTCTTTTACAACGTTTTAGTTTTTGTGGAACAGAATATGTGTTTAGATGGGGAGTGTATAGTGAGCGAAGTCTATTATATTCTAAAATGCAAGGAATATCAGTGTTTACTTTACTTGCATCAAAGTTGATTAGAACCGTCAAGTGTACGTAAGCGTGATAGTGCTACTTAGCTCATGCCTTCTTTAAAGACTGTGTTACCAATATCTATCATTGCTTTGTCTAGGGTAAGACCTTGTGATTTATGAATCGTGACTGTGTATGCAAGAGTTAGAGAAAATTGTTCTCTGCGTACATACATATCTTTGAAGAGAAGGAATCTAGCTGTTGAGCGTCCTATCCGTTTTACTTCTGAAAGTTTGTCAAAGAGTATATTGACAAACTGAATTTTGTTGTCACGTGGGTATGTTTGAAAGCCAACAACTATACCCAGTGCTCCATTAACTAGTCCTTGGTCCACGTCAAGGTTACGTTTAAGCATTACTCTGCAATTTAAGGATAATTTTAACATCTTTTCTAAGCCTGCTGTGTTTGAGATTGATTTTTCTAAATTATTTAGTCTTAATGTGGCTTGGTCACACATGGGTAGTGTCATACCATGTACATCTAGCTTGTCTGTGGCGCTAATTTCCATTATTGGTTGCATTTCTTTACTTAACATTATTTCATTGAATTTGGGACAGCTTGCAAGAGTTGGCATTAAGGCCATACAATTGACATTTTTGTGGGCTAATTGTTCCATAACATCTGTAGCACATGCATTATCGCAATAAAGTGCATTAATGTGCCGGGTTTTCAATGTTGCTTCTGCTTCTTTAGAAAGTATACCAACTCTCAAACTTTTTAAAATGTTGGCATAAGTTAGATCTGCAGATTGGTGCATGTTTTCTGTTAATTCTCTGTATTGAAAATGTTGCCAAAGGTTGACATTTCCAATGCTGCCAACAGTTTTACGGCAGAGTTTGTGCCCTAATGTTTTAAAAATAGGTTCACCTTTTACTGGTGTTAATTGAAGCAGATCTCCAAAAACAATAATGTGTTTTCCTGCAAAGAGCTCTTCATAGTCTGTTTTGAGTACTTCTTGTAATCTGAGGTGAATCAAAGCTAACATCAGGTTGGAGACCATGCTCACTTCATCTATTAGTAGCATTTTCATTTGTTTCAATACTCTGCGTAATTCCATTGCAGCTTCTGCAGAAAGTTTGTAATAGTCTAATTTGTTCTGGTGTTCTACTGGTAATAGTAGTAATCGGTGTAATGTAACACCACCTATGTTGTAGGCAGCTAAACCTGTGGGGGCAGTGACAACAGCTGACAGTTTGTTGTTTGTCAATTGTTGAAGGAACTTACTAATGATTTTGATTAGGAATGTTTTGCCAGAACCAGCTTCACCACTGACGTACAGTAGTATATGTTTATAATTATAGCAGGAACATTCTTTATTTTCATGTTTTACACCATGTGAAATTTGTTTTGTTACTTCTTGAAAAATGCTACTTTGCTCATTGTTTAGTTTTGATTGTAGTATAGTTAAGTCTTCCTTATCTTCATACTGACACATGGTGTTTTCTACTTCTATCATAGCTAATTCTGCCTCATTAGTTATTAGTGGTTCTCCCAGTGGTTCTTGGCTTCCTGTTACAGAAGGTTGACTACTGTCAGGAGTATCCTTATCTATTTGGGCTTGGAGTTCTTCTTCATGTTGCTGTTCATTGTGCAACATTGTTTTGTACTGTGTAAAGTTTACATCCGTTATAGTGCTTTCATTTGCTTTGAAAGAATCCTCATATGAGTCATAGTTATCTAGTAATTGTTCTTCTTTTCTCCATGGTTTGAAGAGTTGTAGCAGGGACATGTAATATACTTCTTTATGTTGAGGAGTCTTCAATGACAATTTGATATGATTAATTAAATTTGGTTTAGTGAGTTTAACTAAGCTGCCTTCACAGTCTGTCACTCTATATTTACCTTTTTTTTCATCAGGTTTCATATTATTTTTGTATGTGTAGTTTTGGGCTATTTGGTATAGACACATGTTTTCCAAAGTATTACTTCTGTTTGGGTAGTATGTGTCCAATAAATTGTTTTTTTAAAATGTCTTGGCTGTTGGGATCATGTTTGGCTATTGTTTCTATATCTTCATATGATTTTAGAACTCTTTTTCTAGATTTAGCTGGACCAAGACTTAGCCATACTATATTTTCAGATTTACCATACAATGAAGTACCAGTTAAACGATCAGCGGCTTCATAAGATCCACATTCTCTATGGGTGAGCATTTTTATGCCCAAACTGTATAATTTCTGAGATACTGTTTTATCTGATGACAGGTCATTCCAGAGGTCTTGGAGCTCTGTCTTTTCTGCTTTAGTTAAGTATGCTGTGACATATCCTGAAACTGCAGTAGAATTGTCTGCAATGTACTGCACATCTATGTTTGCATTCCATAAGTGGGCAATGATTGCATTATAATCATTGATATATTTTTCTTCTTCTTTTCTTTTTATGTAATATGTATTTTTAGGTGACTTACCTTTAACACTATGTCTAACTGAAGACATGAGGTTGTTTACTTGACCTGTATTTGTAACTGGTCTAGGGAAACCAAATCGGCATTTGATGTAGTATTTGCCTTTGTTTTTGTATTTGCGACGACAATATTTTCCACATTTGTGTCTTTGAAATTGTAAAATTTGTGCACGAAGATCACTATTTGTGGCTTCTGATGGAATTTCATATTTTTCAATAAACTGTAAAAAAGTGGCATCACTGTCTTGACCAAATTTAGGAGCATCTTTAATCCATAAAAGCTGTGGATATGTGGTGCTCCTCTGGCTTGGTATTCTTTTCTCCAAAAGAAGTGTTGCACTTCTCCAAGGGGAGGAACAGTGTTATTACAAATAAAATGTAGCATAGCAATGAAGCGATGGTGAAAACATCTTGAAACATTAACAGGATCCAAAGAACAAAGTTCTCCAGGTGTTAGAATATCTATGTTTGTTTTGTTTTTATTTGATATGCGTAGGAAATCATGTAAATCTTCCCATGCATATTCTGCACAACTTAATGTAACAAACCAAGTGGGTGGGCCAAGGTTTCTGATCATACAACGTACATCTCCATGATGTCGAAACCAGTACTCTTTAGTACCACGCATATTTGCTAATAGATTTGTAATATTTGATTGTAAAAACTCATCCTTTTGTTGCACTTTCTCTAATAATTGTGTAGCTGTCATATTTTGAAAGTGTGATCCTGATTTTAATATGTGTGCAACTCTGTAACATAAAGTTGCTAGTTCACTTTCAAAGAATAGGTGGAATATGTATTCCACATTTTGTCTAAATCTGGGATCTTCAGAATACATCCGTAATGAGCGGTATTCTGAAGCTGATATTTAAATAGGTCTATCATCATACCTTCCTCCTTTGCCAGTAGGAAAGAGTAGAGGAAAAGCACATGCTTCTATACTTTTTTCCCATATACTGATTGGCGATCCTTTTGTTTGACGCATTTGGTAAATTTCCAGTACATCTTGTACGGTGTCATTACAGTGCAAAGGATGAATTGTATAATGGTCTAAAGTATTTGATATTGTAGCAGGATCTAGTAGCTCAAATTGACCAGCTTCTTGTGTTTCTTGAATTATTTCACTTGTATCTTTCAAGTTTTCTTCAATATTTATTTCTTTGTAATATTCATTATTCTCTTTAAGATATTGGAAGGCTTGTCTAACTTTATATAAATCTACCAGCTGTTGCCATATTTTTTGTCCTTTGTAGGTACTCTATTTACTAATATAATTAAAGATTGCTGCATTGGACGTTGCACTCCTAGAGTATGCACATTTTCTTTTAGATTTAATGGTAAATAAACTACTTTTCCACGAATGCCTTTTACCAATTCAGAGGGAGGTAATTTTGCTGTTTTTGGTTGAAGGCGTATTATTGGTTGAAATGGGTGTACTGTTTGAATTATGATGCTCTCATATAAATTAAGTTGTTGTAGAGGTTTTGGTACTGGGTATAATTCCAAATTATTTGTGATAGAACGTGAAGGAGTTTGGTTGTTGTCAAGTTTTGTAGTGCAATAACTGCAAAGTATTAAGGGCTCAGTTATTTCATATTTGTTTTCTGCTACAAGGTAGAGAGCTAATTCAAACCATTTATGATATGATATGATATGATATGATATGATATGATATGATATGGTATTTGTAACGCGCCTATACACAAGTGTTTCAAGGCGCGACGAGGCAGGGAGGGAGGGAAACAAGGGGAAAACAGACAAACGATCCTACTAGGCCAGGTGTCATTCAGATCGCGCAAGTGCAGAGGTAAGGGGAAAAGGAGGAAGTGCAGGGGGGAGGAGGTGGGGGGGGAAGTGCAGTACAAGGTAAGTAGCGTAAAAAAAAAAAAAAATATATAAAATAAAATAAAATAATAATAAATAATAAATAGGAAGGGCCAGCTGGTGGCAAGTGCGAGGTAAGTGCAGAGCAAGTGCTGGGAAAGGGGCTGTAGGGATACAGTGACAGTCCCACAGTGCAGGGGGAGCCGGGGAGGCAGTGCAGGTGGAGAGTGGCTGGGCCCTGGACCGAGGTTGCTGAGAGTGGCCCAGATGCAGGTTTGAGCTGAGTTCAGTGGGGAGTTAAGCAGGATTAGCAGGGGAGAGGGAGAGAGAAGGCAGAAGCGAAGAGGAAGGTTTTGAGGTGCTTCCGGAACCGGAGATGGTTCTCCTCAAGTTTCAGGGAGGCAGGAAGGCTGTTCCAGAGGGAGGCCCCTGCTGCGGAGAGAGATCTACCCCCAGCTCGTTGCTTCGAGAAACGGCTGACCATGAGGGAGTTGGAGACGGATGAGCGAAGGGCTCGTGAAGGAAGATATTTAGGAAGAGAGAAGTTGGAGGTATTTTGGTCCCAGGCCCCAGAAGGCCTTGTGGACAATGCAGAGGGTTTTGAACTTGATCCTCGCGGCCACTGGGAGCCAGTGAAGAGATTTCAGTCCTGGAGAGATACGGTCCCTGGGCTTGAGGCCAAGGACAAGTCTCGCAGTTCTGTTCTGGATAAGTTGCAGAGGGCGGAGAGTGGAGGCAGGCAGATTAAGATAGAGGCTGTTACAGTAGTCCAGCCTTGAGAGAACCAGGGCTCGAGAGACAGTGAGCTTCTGGGGGAAGGAGAGGAAGGGAAGAATACCTCTGAGGAGGTGCAGCTGGTAGTGTGACTTCTTAGAAACGTCAGATATATGAGGAGAGAAGGAGAGTGTGGAGTCGAAGATGACCCCGAGGTTTTTAGCCTTGCAGGTAGGGGCAGGAAGGGGGCCAAGGGAGGCCGGCCAGAGAGCTGCAGGGAAGGAGGGAGTGGGTGTGCCGATGAGTAGAATCTCAGTCTTACTGGTGTTGAGGCAGAGGTCATTGGCGGCGCACCATTCATGGATAGCAGACAGACAGTCGGAGATGAGGGAAGGAGAGGAGGAGGCTGAGGGTAGCCTGAAGATGAGCTGGGTATCGTCTGCATAGCACTGGAAGTAGGGGCAGAGAGCGGCGATGCGGTGGGCAAGGAGTGCCAGATACTGGTTGAAAAGCCAGGGAGAGAGGTTGGATCCCTGGGGGACACCACAGGTGGAGAAAAAGATGTCAGAGAGGAAGGAGCCCATTTGGACCTGGGAGGGTCGATCGGAGAGGAAAGAAGTCAGCCAGGCCAGAGCCTGACCAGTGAATCTTCATTGTCTTCTATTTTGTATGATTGGTCCACAGTTTTTGTGTTACTTTTATAAAAAATTCTACGGCAACATACACATACATGGTTTGGTACTTCAGTTGATGTACTTTTAAATTTTAGTATTTCTTTTTTGTATGTGTTTAGCAAAAGGTTGCCATGTGTAGAATTGTTGCTTAATTGGTTTAAAGCTATTTCATTCTGTAAATGGCTTTCACTTCCAAAATATTTTTTCTGGATATAGTGAATTTCTTCAAGTAGGTCTTTTGCTGTACCATGTAGAAGGATGTTATTTAACTTTGCTAGTGCTAAAGCAGGACTTTTAGCATAGTACAGTTTATAGACCAGATTTCTTATAGTTGAATGATGTGTTGATATCCTTTTGATATCCTGGAAAGTGGTTTTACAAGTAGGTCCTGTAATGCAGGCCAATGAATGTCCTTGTAGTCCTGTGTACTTGCGCACTGGACAGGTATCTATATTTTGCAGTAATTTAATTTTGATTTTGTCTTTGCTTTTTACATATTTATTGAGGAATTGGCGTAAACATTTGAAACATTGTTTGGGAATGTTACACATTGACGTGCATGGCCATTTGTACACTAGGCATTCTGATTCAGTTGAATGGAGGGTTAATTCTAAGTTTTCAGGGCATATTTTTGTAAGGAGTACTTCTTGTTCCATTATGGTATTATTCACTTTTTCATAACCTCGACCACTGCTATTTATGGCAATTGTATTTGTTTGCTTTTGTTTGTACGCTTCTTCATTAAAATATGGTTCTGTGCTCGTAGTGTGATTCCATGCACCTCCGCAGATACTTAAGAAGTTCTTTCTGTTGACATTTCGCTTATTGAGAAGTCTTTTTTGTAATTTAGTTATTAGTTTTGTTAGTGTTTTCATTTTGTTTAACAGTAAAATAAATACATTTCTTTTGAGAAGAATTGCACTGTCCATAAATGCTTCTAAGATTAATTTCCTACGATAGGTTTTAAGCTTTGAACCTGATTTCTCTCCTGTTTTTATAAGATTTTGAAGGGCTTTGTGACGGTATATTTTGGCTAAAATACTTTTCTTGGTATGCTTACTTTGCACTATATTAAAATTTGAAGAAGTAGTTTTATCTGTACTGATAGCTGATTTTCTGTTAATTGTTTTTTGGTTTGTTTTACATTTCGATAGAGGAAGCGAAGTTGTTGTACTTGAAACTTCTTGTGTTTCACTAAATGATTGTATTAGCTGTTTTGTTTCAATTTTTTACAAATTCTGCTAGAGATGGATGCTTATGTTGGACACCTTTATTTTCATTTGCTCTACTTTTGCGTTGCTTTCTACGGACTTGACTTTTGCTAGGCATTCTTTAGGGTCTGTTGAAAAAAATAAAGAAGATATGGGTTGGGGTGTTCTGGAATGTATGTGTGCTGTGTGCATGAGTGTTTGAGTAAGATGATAAAGATGTATGTAATGGTGTGTGATTGTGCATTGGGAACTAAAACTAGTAGGGATAGGTATTCTTGAATTTATGTGTTACTAAGCTGGGGTTCAGATGACAAAAAAAAAGTAAGCTAGTGGTGTGATGTCATCTTTGATGTCCTGGGTGTTAGTCTTAGCAGTGCACGGTGGTGGCGCGAGTTATGGTTGCTTAGCTTACCATAACTGGCGAATTTCAAGGGTTTTTCGGTTTTACTGGGAACCATAACGTCCCTTTAACAAAGTTTTTTCACTGAATTTCATAGGTTTTTAGTAGCGCAACTTAACCATAATGTCCCTTTAACAAAGGTATTTTCACTGAATATATATATGTGTATATTACATGGCCACGGTAGTGGTTAAGTTGCTGTTTCCATAGGAAGAGCACTTTTTGGGCGGCTTATAACTTCGCTTCCCCTGGACGAATTCACACCAAACTTTGCAAAAAACGTATATGGCCCACTCTGAATTTTTTTGCAAAGTTTGGTGAGGTTTGGTCCGGGGGGGGCAAAGTTATAGGGGGGGTCCCAAATTTTTGTTTTTCCCATAGACTGAATGGGAAAAAAAACTTTGCTCGCGCCTACAGCTCAAACCGCTGGATGGATTTTTTTTGGTGAAAATCCGTCCAGTAGTTTTTTTTTAAATTACCAAAAAGTAGGTCAGATTAAATTAGTGATAGCTTCGCGGACACACTACCTAGTTCACTCAGCGGACAGGACGGTGATTGGGCAAGCAGCTTGCGTGATGTCCGCGGACATCTGACGTGCTTTTCTATTGGCTGCCGTGAAGCGTGCAGTGCGTCTATTTTCAGAGACGCCTGCCATATTTGTTTATCGGAGTGGGATCTGCTGCCTGCACAGTGTAGATGTGGGCTGCGTCGGCTCTGCATTGGCCCTGCATCGGCCACGAAAAGGCAGTGAGGCACAGGCCCTCGTGTCTCTCTCTTGTTCCCCCCACCCCCGCTCATGGCCCGTGTCTCTCATGTTCCCCCCACTCACTGATTCTCAGTGTGTTCCTCCCACCCCCGCTCATGCTCCGTTTCTCTTTCCCGTTCCCCCTGCTCATGTCCCATGTCTCCCTCCTTCCCCCCCGAACCCCCACTCATGCCCCGTGTCTCCCTACTGTCCCCCCCACCCCCCGCTCATCCCCCGTGTGTCTCTCCCCTTCCCCCCACCCCCCGCTCATGCCCCATGTCTCTCTCCCCTTCCCCCCCACACCTAGCTCATGCCCCGTGTGTCTCTCCCCTTCCCCCACCCCCCGCTCATGCCCCGTGTGTCTCTCCCCTTCCCCCCACCCCCCGCTCATGACCCATGTCTCCCTACTGTTCCCCCCACCCCTCGCTCATGCCCCATGTCTCTCTCCCCTTCCCCTCCACCCCCCGCCACCCACCGCTCATGCCCCGTGTGTCTCTCCCCTTCCCCCCACCCCCCGCTCATGCCCCGTGTGTCTCTCCCCCACCCCCGCTCATGCCCCGTGTGTCTCTCCCCTTCCCCCACCCCCCGCTCCT
This sequence comes from Ambystoma mexicanum, assembly GCF_040938575.1. Taxonomy (NCBI): domain Eukaryota; kingdom Metazoa; phylum Chordata; class Amphibia; order Caudata; family Ambystomatidae; genus Ambystoma; species Ambystoma mexicanum. The sequence continues at coordinate 116,100,556 of NC_090932.1, read as the reverse complement.
GCCCCGTGTGTCTCTCCCCTTCCCCCACCCCCGGCTCATGTCCCGTGGCTCCCTACTGTTCCCCCACCCCCCGCTCATGCCCCGTGTCTCTCTCCACTTCCCCCCCACCCCGGCTCATGCCCCGTGTCTCCCCTGTTACCCCCCACCCCCCGCTCATGACCTGTCTCCCGTGTTACCCCCCACCCCCGCTCATGCCCCGTGTCTCCCTTGTGTTACCCCCCACACCCAGATCATGCCCCGTGTCTCGTTTGTGTTACCCCCCACCCCCGGCTCATGCCCCGTGTATCCCTTGTGTTACCCCCCACCCCCGCTCATGCCCCGTGTCTCCCTCGTGTTACCCCCACCACCGCTCATGCCCCGTGTCTCCCTTGTGTTACCCCCCACCCCCGCTCATGCCCCGTGTCTCTCCCCTCCCCCCACCCCCCGCTCATGCCCCATGTCTCCCTCCTTTCCCCCCGCTCATGCCCCGTGTGTCTCTCCCCTTCCCCCCACCCCCCACTCATGCCCCGTGTGTCTCTCCCCTTCCCCACCACCCCCGTTCATGCCCCATGTCTCTCCCCTTCCCCCCCACACCTCGCTCATGCCCCGTGTGTATCTCCCCTTCCCCCCACCCCATCCCCTGCTCATACCTGTGTGTCTCTCTCCCCTTCGCCCCCACCCCCCGCTCATGCCCCGTGTCACTCTCCCCTTCCCCCCAGCCCCTGCTCATGCCCCGTGTCTCTCTCCCCTTCCCCCCACCCCCCGCTCATGCCCCTTGTCTCTCTCCCCTTCCGCCCACCTCGCTCATGCCCCAGGTCGCCCTCCCCTTACCCCCACCCTCCGCTCATGCCCCGTGTCTCTCTCCCATTCCCCCCACCCCCGCTCATGCCCCGTGTCTCTCTCCCCATCCCCCCACCCCCCGCTCATGCCCCGTGTCTCTCTCCCCTTCCCCCCACCCCCACTCATGCCTCGTGTGTCTCTCCCCTTCCCCCCACCCCCCGCTCATGCCCCGTGTGTCTCTCCCCTTCCTCCCCACCCCCCGCTCATGCCCTGTGTCTCCCTTCTGTTCCCCCCACCCCCCGCACATGCCCTGTGTCTCTCTCCCCTTCCCCCCACCCCCCGCTGATGCACCGTGTATCTCTCGCCTTCCCCCTACCCCCGCTCATGCCCCGTGTCTCTCTCCCCTTCCCCCCACCCCCTGCTCATGCCCCGTGTGTCTCTCCCCTTCCACCCACCCCCCGCTCATGCCCCGTGTGTCTCTCCCCTTCCCCCCACCCCCCTCTCATGCCCCGTGTCTCTCTCCCCTTCCCCCCACCCCCCACTCATGCCCCGTGTGTCTCTCCCCTTCCCCCTACCCCGCTCATGCCCCGTGTCTCTCTCCCCTTCTCCCCACCCCCCGCTCTGCCCTGTGTGTCTCTCCCCTTACCCCCACACCCCGCGCAAGCCCCGTGTCTCCCTCCTTTCCCCCCACCCCCCCGCTCATGCCCCTTGTGTCTCTCCCCTCCCTCCGACCCCCCGCTAATGCCCGTGTCACTCTCCCCTTCCCCCCCACCCACCGCTCATGCCCTGTGTGTCTCTCCCCTTCCCCCCCAACTCCCCACTCATGCCCCATGTGTCTCTCCCCTTCCCCACCACCCCCCGCTCATGCCCCGTGCGTCTCTCCCCTTCCCCCCCACCCCCTGCTCATGCCCCGTGTGTCTCACAACTTCCCCCCCACCCCGACTCCCCACTCATGCCTGTGTCTCTCTCCCCTTCCCCCCACCCCCCGCTCATGCCCCGTGTGTCTATCCCCTTCCACCCATCCCCAGCTCATGCCCCGTGTCTCTCTCCCCTTCCGACCACCCCCCACTCATGCCCCGTGTGTCTCTCCCCTTCCCCCTACCCTGCTCATGCCCCGTGTCTCTCTCCCCTTCTCCCCACCCCCCGCTCATGCCCCGTGTGTCTCTCCCCTTACCCCCACCCCCCGCTCATGCCCCATGTCTCCCTCCTGTCCCCCCACCCCCCCGCTCATGCCCCGTGTGTGTCTCCCCTCCCTCCCACCCCCCACTAATGCCCCGTGTCTCTCCCCTTCCCCCACCCCCCGCTCATGCCACGTGTCTCTCTCCCCTTCCCCCCCACCCCCCGCTCATGCCCCGTGTGTCTCTCCCCTTCCTCCCCACCCCCCGCTCATGCCCGTGTGTCTCACCCCTTCCCCCCACCCCGCGTTCATGCCCCGTGTGTCTCTCCCCTTCCCCTCACCCCCCGCTCATGCCCCGTGTCTCTCTCCCCTTCAACCACCCCTTGCTCATGCCCCGTGTGTCTCTCCCCTTCCACCCACCCCCCGCTCATGCCCCGTGTGTCTCTCCCCTTCCCCCCACCCCCCTCTCATGCCCCGTGTCTCTCTCCCCTTCCCCCCACCCCCCGCTAATGCCCCGTGTGTCTCTCCCCTTCCCTCCCACCCCCTGCTCATGCCCCGTGTCTCCCTCCTTTCCCCCCAACCCGCTCATGCCCCATGTCTCCCTCTTTTCCCCCCACGCCCCCTCATGCCCCGTGTGTCTCACCCCTTTCCCCCACCCCCAGCTCATGCCCCGTGTGTCTCTCCCCTTCCCCTCACCCCCTGCTCATGCCCTGTGTCTCTCTCCCCTTCCCCCACCCCCTGCTCATGCCCCGTGTGTCTCTCCCCTTCCACCCATCCCCCGCTCATGCCCTGTGTGTCTCTCCCCTTCGCCCCCACCCCCGCTCATGCCCCGTGTCTCTCTCCCCTTCCCCCACTCCCCGCTCATGCCCCGTGTGTCTCTCCCCTTCCCCCTACCCCCGCTCATGACCCATGTCTCTCTCCCCTTCTCCCCACCCCCCGCTCATGCCCTGTGTGTCTCTCCCCTTACCCCCACACCCCACTCATGCCCCGTGTCTCCCTCCTGTCCCCCCACCCCCCCACTCATGCCCAGTGTGTGTCTCCCCTCCCTCCCACTCCCCGCTAATGCCCCGTGTCTCTCCCCTTCCCCCACCCCCCGCTTATGCCCCGTGTGTCTCTCCCCTTCCCCTCACCCCCCGCTCATGCCCCATGTCTCTCTCCCCTTCCCCGACCCCTTGCTCATGCCCCGTGTGTCTCTCCCCTTCCACCCACCCCGCGCTCATGCCCCGTGTGTCTCTCCCCTTCCCCCTCACCCCCCGCTCATGCCCCGTGTCTCTCTCCCCTTCCCCCATCCTCCCCCGCTCATGCCCCGTGTGTCTCTCCCCTTCCCTCCCACCCCCTGCTCATGCCCAGTGTCTCCCTCCTTTCCCCCCAACCCGCTCATGCCCCATGTCTCCCTCCTTTCCCCCCACTCCCCGCTCATGCCCCGTGTGTCTCTCCCCTCCCCCCCACCCCCCGCTCATGCCCCATGTTTCTCTCCACTTCCCCCCACCTCCCGCTCATGCCCTGTGTGTCTCCCCCCTTCCTCCCCACCCCCGCTCATGCCCCGTGTGTCTCTCCCCTCCCCCCACCCCCCGCTCATGCCCCATGTTTCTCTCCACTTCCCCCCCACCTCCTGCTCATGCCCTGTGTGTCTCTCCCCTTCCTCCCCACCCCCGCTCATGCCCCATGTCTCCCTCCTGTCCCCCCACCCCCCCACTCATGCCCAGTGTGTGTCTCCCCTCCCTCCCCGCTAATGCCCCGTGTCTCTCCCCTTCCCCCACCCCCCGCTTATGCCCCGTGTGTCTCTCCCCTTCCCCTCACCCCCCGCTCATGCCCCATGTCTCTCTCCCCTTCCCGACCCCTTGCTCATGCCCCGTGTGTCTCTCCCCTTCCACCTACCCCGCGCTCATGCCCCGTGTGTCTCTCCCCTTCCCCCTCACCCCCCGCTCATGCCCGTGTCTCTCTCCCCTTCCCCATCCTCCCCCGCTCATGCCCCGTGTGTCTCTCCCCTTCCCTCCCACCCCCTGCTCATGCCCAGTGTCTCCCTCCTTTCCCCCCAACCCGCTCATGCCCCATGTCTCCCTCCTTTCCCCCCACCCCCCGCTCATGCCCCGTGTGTCTCTCCCCTCCCCCCCACCCCCCGCTCATGCCCCATGTTTCTCTCCACTTCCCCCCCACCTCCCGCTCATGCCCTGTGTGTCTCTCCACTTCCTCCCCACCTCCCGCTCATGCCCCGTGTGTCTCTCCCCTTCCCTCCCACCCCCTGCTCATGCCCAGTGTCTCCCTCCTTTCCCCCAACCCGCTCATGCCCCATGTCTCCCTCCTTTCCCCCCACCCCCCGCTCATGCCCCGTGTGTCTCTCCCCTCCCCCCACCCCCCGCTCATGCCCCATGTTTCTCTCCACTTCCCCCCCACCTCCCGCTCATGCCCCATGTTTCTCTCCCCTTCCCCCCCACCTCCCGCTCATGCCCTGTGTGTCTCTCCCCTTCCCCCCACCCCCCTTCATGCCCCGTGTCTCGCTCCTTTCCCCCACCCCCCACTCATGCCCCATGTCTCCCTCCTTTCCCCCCACGCCCTGCTCATGCCCCGTGTGTCCCTCCCCTCCCCCACCCCCCGCTCATGCCCCGTGTGTCTCTCCACTTCCCCCCACCCCCCACTCATGCCGCCCCGTGTCTCCCTACTGTTCCCCTCACCCCCCGCTCATGCCCTGTGTCTCTCTCCCCTTCCCCCACCCCCTGCTCATGCCCCGTGTGTCTCTCCCCTTCCACCCACCCCCCGCTCATGCCCTGTGTGTCTCTCCCCTTCCCCCCACCCCCCGCTCATGCCCTGTGTGTCTCTCCCCTTCCCCCCACCCCCCGCTCATGCCCTGTGTCTCTCTCCCCTTCCCCCCATCCACCGCTCATGCCCCGTGTGTCTCTCCCTTTCACCCCCACCCCCCCTTCATGCCCTGTGTCTCGCTCCTTTCCCCCACCCCCCGCTCATGCCCCATGTCTCCCTCCTTTCCCCCCACGCCCTGCTCATGCCCCGTGTGTCCCTCCCCTCCCCCACCCCCCGCTCATGCCCCGTGTGTCTCTCCACTTACCCCCCACCCCCCACTCATGCCGCCCCGTGTCTCCCTTGTGTTACTTCCCACCCCCAGCTCTTGCCCCGTGTCTCCCTTGTGTTACCCCCCACCCCCGCTCATGCCCCGTGTCTCCCTCGTGTTACCCCCCACCCACGCTCATGCCCTGTGTCTCCCTTGTGTTACCCCCCACCACCCGCTCATGCCCCGTGTCTCTCCCCTTCCCCCACCCCCCGCTCATGCCCCGTGTCTCCGTCCTTTCCCCCATCCCCCGCTCATACCCCATGTGGCTCATGCCCTATGTGTCTCTCCCCTTCCCCCCACCCCCCTGCTCATGCCCCGTGTGTCTCTCCCCTTACCCCCCACCCCCCGCTGATGCCCCGTGTCTCTCTCCCCAAACCCTGCACCCCCATCCCCCGCTCATGCCTGTGTCCCTCTCCCCTTCCCTCACCCCCCGCTCATGCCCCGTGTCTCCCTACTGTTCTCCCCACCCCCTGCTTATGCCCCATGTCTCTCTCCCCTCCCACCCACCCCCGCTCATGCCCCGTGTCTCTCTCCCCTTCCCCCACCCCCCGCTCATGCCCCGTGTCTCTCTCCCCTTCCCCCCCACCCCCCGCTCATACCCGGTGTCTCTCTCCCCTTCCCCCAACTCCCGCTCATGCCCCGTGTCTCTCTCCCCTTCCACCCCACCCCCGCTCATGCCCCCTGTGTCTCACCCCTTCCCCCCACCCCCGCTCATGCCCTGTGTGTCTCTCCCCTTCTCCCCCACCCCCGCTCATCCCTGTGTCTACCTACTGTTACCCCCATCCTCCGCTCATGCCCCGTGTGTCTCTCCCCTTTCCCCCCCACCCCCCGCTGATGCCCCGTGTGTCTCTCCACTTCCCCTCCACCCCCCGCTCATGCCCCGTGTGTCTCTCCCCTGCCTCCCCACCCCCCGCTCATGCCCCGTGTCTCCCTACTGTTCCCCTCACCCTCCTGCTCCTGCCCCGTGTCTCTCTCCCCTTCCCCCCACCCTTTGCTCATGCCCTGTGGGTCTCTACCCAGCCCCCCACTCCCCGCTCATGCCCCATGTCTCCCTCCATTCCCCCCAACCCCCGCTCATAACCCGTGTGTCTCTCCATTCCCCCCACCACCCGCCCACACCCCGTGTGTCTCTCCCCTTGCCCCACCCCCACTCATGCCCTGTGTCTCTCTCCCCTTCCCCCACCCCCCGATCATGCCCCGTGTCTCTCTCCTTCCCCCCACCCCCCACTCATGCCCCGTGTCTCTCTCCCCTTCCCCCCCAACCCCCGCTCATGTCCTGTGTCTCTCTCCTTTCTCCCCAACCCCCGATCATGCCCCGTGTGTGCGCCCTGTTCCCCCACCCCCGCTCATGCCCCGTGTGTGCCCTGTTCCCCCCAACCCCACTCATGCCCCATGTGCCCTGTTCCCCCCACCCCCGCTCATGCCCCGTGTCTCCCTCGTGTTCCCCCCACCCCCTGCTCATGCCCCGTGGCTCCCTCGTGTACCCCCTCACCCCCCGCACATGGCCCGTGTGTCTCCTGTTGCCCCCACCCCTCGCTCATGCCCCGTGTCTCCCTCGTGTTCCCCCCACCCCCACTCATGCCCTGTGTCTCCATCGAGTACCCCCTCACCCCTGCTCATACCCCGTGTCTCCCTACTGTTCCCCCCACACTCCGCTCATGCCCCGTGTGTCTCTCCCCTTCCCCCCCCACCCCCCGCTGAAGCCCCGTGTGTCTCTCCCCTTCCCCTCCACCCCCCGCTCATGCCCTGTGTGTCTCTCCCCTTCCCCCCACCCCCCGCTCACACCCTGTGTGTCTCTCCCCTTCCCCACCACTCCCTGCTCATGCCCCATGTCTCCCTCCTTTCCCCCACCCCCAGCTCATTCCCCGTGTGTCTCTCCCTTCCTCCCACCCCCGCTCATGCACCGTGTCTCTCTCCCCTTCCCCCCACCCCCGATCATGCCCCGTGTCTCTCCCCTTCCCCCCACCCCCGCTCATGCCCCGTGTCTCTCTCCCCTTCCCCCCAACCCCCGCTCATGCCCCGTGTGTGCGCCCTGTTCCCCCACCCCCACTCATGCCCCGTGTGTGCCCTGTTCCCCCACCCCCACTCATGCCCCGTGTGTGCCCTGTTCCCCCCACCCCCGCTCATGCCCCATGTGCCCTGTTCCCCCCACCCCCGCTCATGCCCCGTGTCTCCCTCATGTTCCCCCCACCCCCCGCTCATACCCGGTGTCTCTCTCCCCTTCCCCCCACTCCCGCTCATGCCCCGTATCTCTCTCCCCTTCCACCCCACCCCCGCTCATGCCCCGTGTGTCTCACCCCTTCCCCCCACCCCCGCTCTTGCCCTGTGTGTCTCTCCCCTTCCCCCCCACCCCCGCTCATCCCTGTGTCTCCCTACTGTTACCCCCACCCTCCGCTCATGCCCCGTGTGTCTCTCCCCTTCCCCCCCACCCCCCGCTGATGCCCCGTGTGTCTCGCCACTTCCCCCCACCCCCCACTCATGCCCCGTGTGTCTCTCCCCTGCCCCCCCACCCCCGCTCATGCCCCGTGTCTCCCTACTGTTCCCCTCACCCTCCTGCTCCTGCCCCGTGTCTCTCTCCCCTTCCCCCCACCCCTTGCTCATGCCCCGTGGGTCTCTCCCCAGCCCCCCCACTCCCCGCTCATGCCCCATGTCTCCCTCTATTCCCCCCAACCCGCGCTTATGCCCCGTGTGTCTCTCCTCTCCCCCCCACCCGCCCACACCCTGTGTGTCTCTCCCATTCCCCCAACCCCCACTCATGCCCCGTGTCTCTCTCCCCTTCCCCCCACCCCCGATCATGCCCCGTGTCTCTCTCCTTCCCCCCACCCCCCACTCATGCCCCGTGTCTCTCTCCCCTTCCCCCAACCCCCGCTCATGCCCCGTGTCTCTCTCCTTTCCCCCCAACCCCCGATCATGCCCCGTGTGTGCGCCCTGTTCCCCCACCCCCGCTCATGCCCCATGTGTGCCCTGTTCCCCCACCCCTGCTCATGCCCCGTGTGCGCCCTGTTCCCCCCACCCCTGCTCATGCCCCATGTGCCCTGTTCCCCCCACTCCCGCTCATGCCCCGTGTCTCCCTCGTGTTCCCCCCGCCCCCCGCTCATGCCCCGTGTCTCCTTCGTGTAACCCCTCACCCCCCGCGCATGGCCCGTGTGTCTCCTGTTCCCCCCACCCCCACTCATGCCCTGTGTCTCCATCGAGTACCCCCTCACCCCCGCTCATACCCCGAGTCTCCCTGCTGTTCCCCCCACACTCCGCTCATGCCCCGTGTGTCTCTCCCCTTCCCCCCTCCCCCCGCTCAAGCCCCGTGTGTCTCTCCCCTTCCCCTCCACCCCCCGCTCATGCCCTGTGTGTCTCTTCCCTTCCCCCTACCCCCCGCTCACACCCTGTGTGTCTCTCCCCTTCCCCACCACTCCCCGCTCATGCCCCATGTCTCCCTCCTTTCCCCCACGCCCCCCTCATGCCCCGTGTGTCTCTCCCTTCCCTCCCACCCCCGCTCATGCCCCGTGTCTCTCTCCCCTTCCCCCCCACCCCCGATCATGCCCCGTGTCTCTCCCCTTCCCCCCACCCCCAGCTCATGCCCCGTGTCTCTCTCCCCTTCCCCCCCATCCCCCGCTCATGCCCCGTGTCTCTCTCCTTTCCCCCCAACCCCCGCTCATGCCCCGTGTGTGCGCCCTGTTCCCCCACCCCCGCTCATGCCCCGTGTGTGCCCTGGTCCCCCACCCCCACTCATGCCCCGTGTGTGCCCTGTTCCCCCCACCCCCGCTCATGCCCCATGTGCCCTGTTCCCCCCACCCCTGCTCATGCCCCGTATCTCCCTCGTGTTCCCACCACCCCCCGCTCATGCCCCGTGTCTCCCTCGTGTACCCCCTCACCCCCCGCTCATGCCCCGTGTGTCTCCTGTTGCCCCCACCCCCCGCTCATGCCCCGTGGCTCCCTCGTGTTCCCCCCACCCCCCACTCATGCCCTGTGTCTCCATCGTGTACCCCCTTACCCCCCGCTCATGCCCCGTGTGTCTCCTGTTCCCCCCACCCCCCAATCAAGCCCTGTGTCTCCCTCGTGTTCCCCCCACCCCCGCTCATGCCCCGTGTTTCCCTCGTGTTACCCCCTACCCCCCGCTCATGCCCCGTGTCTCCCTCGTGTTACCCCCACCCTCCGCTCATGCCCCTTGTCTCTCTCTTTTCCCCCCCACCCCCGCTCATGCCCCGTGTGTGCCCTATTCCCCCACCCCCTGCTCATGCCCCGTGTGTGCACTGTACCCCCCACCCCCCGCTCATGCTCCTTGTGTGCCCTGTTCCCCCCACCTCCCGCTCATGCCCCGTGTGTGCCCTGTTTCCCCCACCCCCCGCTCATGCCCCGTGTCTCCCCTGTTCCTCCCCACCCCCCGCTCATGCCCTGTGTCTCCCTCATGTTCCTCCCCACCCCCCGCTCATGCCCCGTGTCTCCCTTTTGTTCCTCCCCACCCCCTGTTCATACCCTGTGTCTCCCTCGTGTTCCTCCCCACCCCACACTCATGCCCCGTGACTCCCCTGTTCCCCCCACCCACTGCTCATGCCCGTGTCTCTCTCGTGTTCCCCCCACCCCCGCTCATGCCCCGTGTTTCCTTCCTTTTCCCCCCACCCCCTGCTCATGCCCCGTTTGTGCCTTGTTCCCTCTCACCCCCCCACTCCTGCCCATGTGTCTCCCCTGTCCCACCCCAGCCCCCCGCTCATGCCCTGTTGTGTTCTCTTTATACACCCCGTCTTCCCTTTCCATGGTGGCCATCTTGGTAAAAGATTTTCCTTCCTACACCGTGACGCCGCAGGCGTCCCGGTGTAGGAAGAAAAATCTTTTCTTTTTGTACCACCCGGGGTTCCCACTTTGAGGACCTAAGATGCGAGTAGTCTTCATCTATTGAAAAGGATGTTATGGTGACGTTGCACTAATAAAAACCTAGAAAATTCAGTAAAAATAAAATGTCTTACAGGGACGTTATGGTTAAGTTGCACTACTAAAAACCTATGAAATTCAGTGAAAAAATGTTGTCAAAGGGACGTTATGGTTCCAAGTAAAACCGAAAAACCCTTGAAATTTGCCAGTTATGGTAAGCTAAGCAACCATAACTCGCGCCACCACCGTGCACTGCTAAGACTAACACTCAGGACATCAAAGATGACATCACAAATGTCATTGATGACATCACTGATGACATCACATGTGTATGTACTTTTCATGAAATATGTGTACAAGGGATAACGTCCCTTTAACAACGTTTTTTTCAGTAAATATATATATATATATATATATATATATATATATATATATATATATATATATATATGTATATATATATATATATATATATATATGTGTATATATATGATAATAATGTAACCCAACCATGCATAATAAGGATATTGCAAGTCACTGAGGAATTGACCAAGAAGAAGAATAAAGGCGAAGACTAGGTTTATTTGCAAATTCATAACCAAATATGACCATCCCTAAGCCTCTGCTGATTGGCCATCGAACCGACAACCTCAGCCATTGGTGACCGGCAGGCGCAGCCGGCCTACATTCAGGAAGGCCCACGAAAGAAGGCTTACTTCCTGTGCCTAGCCTGTCCATGCCTGACCAGCCGTCAGCCAGAACCCCTGCAAGTCGCCTACGAATATCCTGTGCTCACTTGGCGTGACGCACATAAGGTACATTATCCCCTGACTATCGAGCGCTCTCACGCCCACGGCCCCCACGACCGTGCCTAAGTGCACACCTCCTTGACTCAATGGGTACCCAGCTGTTAGCAGTTCCGGCTGACACCTATTTGCAAGCCCGATAGTTGATGCTTTCACGTGCTCCACATTATATTATGTCGCACCCTGCTAGCACACATTCTGATTTAAACTTCGTATAACCTACCCATATACTGTTAGCTCTGCATAGCCTACCTTTGGTCATCCCGCTTAAACTACATTGCTTGTATTTGCCCTACCTACTGCAACCTTATATACAGGTATACTCATTCCTAGCACTAACTCTAAATCTAGGTGTACCCTGATTGCTCATGCATTTTAGCCTTATCCTGAATTTTGAATCTAGGTGTACCCTGATCGCTCATGCATTTTAGCCTCATCCTGAATTTTGAATCTAGGTGTACCCTGATTGCTCATGCATTTTAGCCTTATCCTGAATTTTGAATTTAGGTGTACCCTGATTGCTCATACATTTTAACCATACCCTTGAATTTTGAATCTAGGTGTATGTTGAATCTAGGTGTACCGTGTACCGTGCTTGTACAGGCATTTCAGCCCTACTACTAATCCTGAATCTAAGTGTACCCTGCTTGCACTTGCATCTTAGCCCCTAGCTGAATCCTAAAGCTAGGCGAACCTGCCTGTTCATGCATTCTTAGCACAGACCCTAACCTACTTCTAGCGTGCCTGCTTTAGCTATGACTGCTTAAATTGACAAACCCACTCTAGACCACTACTATGTATGTTCCACTAGTTTACACAGTTCTACTTAGAACTATCCTCCACCTGATCTCATCTCACAACATGAACCACCTAGCTCAACCGCACAATTAGCCATCTCCTGGTTACGTACCTCCGGAGCTAGCCAACATGCCCATCAAACCATGCAGCCTCCAACAGCGGAACCTTAGACTCCGCGCCAGACTACCAAGAATTTATGACCCATTAGCCAATAGCCAACCTGCCACTACTCGCAATATGCACTCTCTGCTTACAACCCCTCCACATACCCTTAACACTGGCCAACACCGACTACAACTCAACAGTCGGATCCTTAGAGACGCCCCCTCCAAATGCAAACACAAAGCCCAACCGCCCTCTGACCCACCCGCCCTCTCTGGAATAAAAGGCGCCCTACTAAATGCCCGCTCCATGGTAGCCCATGTCACCGAAACAGCGGACTTAATCCAAAATGAGAAATTGGACTTCCTGGCCATCACGGAATCCTGGCTCCATCCCGCAGCAGGACCAGCCATCATGCTAGCTACCCCTGACAACTGCACTCTCATACGTATGGATCGTACCGCATCTAGAGGCGGCGGCCTGGCTATAATTGTCAAAAACAACCTAACCCTTAGATTATCCTCACCCCTCAAAACCAACTCATGTGAATCCCTCACAGCTAAACTCACCATTGCTAATAATCAAACTATCATCATCCACCTGATATACCGCCCTCCAGGCCCCATAGGCTCCTTCGAGGAAGATCTCACGAACCTCCTTTCCGATAACCTAAAAAATTCCACTCAAAGCCTGATCCTAGGCGACTTCAACCTTGGATTTAATGACCCACGAGACCCCAATGCCTTACAAATCAGCAACACCCTGGAGGAACTAGGATTCCACCAAAAGATTACAGTGCCCACACACATCAAAGGAAGGACCTTTGATTGGATTGCCGTTCACAACTGCCCAATCACTATGACATCCATAATGCCCCAGCTATGGTCCGACCACCATCTGATATCCTTTACCTTAGAAGTTACCACACCCTCGAACAACAGCACCCTAGCCCCCACTGCACCCACTAGAAACAAAAAAAATATAACCCCTGAAAATCTTATCCCCCTCATTCTCCCCACCTTAAATTCCATTTCAGATCAGTCTGACCCAGCCTCTATGGTAGAAACCTACAATGACGTGATGCTCGCCTCTTTGGACATTATCGCACCACTAAAAATCAGGAAGAGCAAACCTTGCCAACACCTAAATACTTGGTTCACACCCCTTTTAAAAGACATCAGACAAAAGGAACGAATAAGCGAAAAAACCTAGAGATTAGACCCCTCAGATACCAACAAAAACAACCTTAACAAAATAGCCTCCCTCTACAAAAAAGAAATTATCCTAGCGAAACAAACTTCTTACAACACCCGTATCACACAAGCCAAATCTAACACAAAAGAACTGTTCACCATCCTGAAGGAAATAGAATCCCCTACCGAAGTCCCCGATTCCTGCCTTAAGGACAAGCACTGGTGCACAGGCATCCAAAACGCCCTTGCCAACAAAATTTCTATGCTTCAAGCGAAGATCAATAACAAAAACGTGTCCATAACTGCCCGAAACTCTGTTAACAGAGGCCCCTCATCCAAGACCACCACTAACCCACCACCACCGACTCGGAAACTACTGGACACCCCCTCCTTCTACTTTCACAAAGTTTCCACCAAAGAAGTCGAGAAAGTCATCCTCACCCTCAAACCTTCTAATTGTCAGGGTGACCCTTGTGCAGCCCAAATTATAAAAGACGCTGCCCGCGAACTTTCACCTTTTATTACCAAACTCATAAACGCCTCTTTCAGATCAGGTACCATACCCAGCAACCTGAAACATTCCTGGGTCCTACCCCTCCTCAAAAAGCAATTCTTGGACCCCTCCATTCCAACTAATTACCGCCCTATAACCACGGTACCGTTCCTATTGAAAATTCTAGACAAAGTGGCCTACCAACAAATTCAACACCACCTGGAATCAAACCACCTCCTAGGAGTCCGACAGTCCGGTTTCAGACCACAGCATGGTACCGAAACCGCACTCCTAGACCTTAAAACTCAAATAGATTTACTAAGAGACAATGGCACAACCTCACTTTTACTACTACTTGACCTGTCTGCCGCTTTCGATTTAGTTGACCATGCAATACTATGCAATCATCTGAGCACGGCAGCCTGCTTCTCACAGGAAGCTGTCGCATGGATCCAGTCTTTCCTGGACAACAGGACTATGCGCGTCTTCTCCCCCCTAGCAGCCGCTGACCCCGCACCCATTACTTGCGGCGTACCCCAAGGATCCTGCGTATCGCCCACCCTCTATAATATCTTCACAAAGCCCCTTTTCGATGATCTAGACGGTCTTGGTATCACCTACACTAACTATGCAGACGATACTCAGATCCTCATCCCGTTGACGGGGGATTATGACAAGGATTTGGCCTTTGTGAACAGAGTCTACCTCATCATCCAGGCATGGATGGCCGCTCATGGTCTATGCCTGAATGATGACAAAACTGAACTCCTCATTCTAGGCACCTCCTCCAATATCAAAAAACTAGGCACTAAATACGACTCCTTCATAATTGATAATAACACCATTACTGTAGCTAAAGTGGTTAAAACCCTTGGCTTTTACATAGACTCCACGCTTACCTTTGCCAAACAAGTGAATTCCATGGCCTCAGCCACCTCTTATACCTGCAAGCTAATAAGAGCAGCCAAGCCCTTCCTTTCACTTAATAACTGCGTCACCATAGCAAGAGCACTAATCCTTTCAAAACTAGATTACTGCAACGCCCTTTACATAGGCAGTAATCAATACATCACCTCCAAAATTCAAACTCTACAAAATAACGCCCTAAGAGCCGCCCTAAACTTCCCGAAAAATGCCCACATATCAGACCTCAGGAGATCCATCAACTGGCTCTCTACTAAAGACAAAATCCGCCTCAAAACAGCCTCCCTCACACATAAATGCCTTAACCAGGCAGCCTCACAATACCTCACAGACAGATTCACCAGACAGACAGCCTCTCGCCCCTTACGGAAAGCCAACTCCAACCTGCTTCTAGTACCCAGATTTAAACGTACCAAATCTGGCGGGAGTAGCTTCGCTGTCAAAGCGGCACAACTGTGGAACTCCCTTCCAACCGATCTAAGAGAAGACCTGCCTTACCAGCAATTCAGATCCAAACTTGCCCATTGGCTAAAAGACCACGATGTGTAACCCAAGCTCACGACATTTGGGATCTTATGTATATTTTGTATATTGATTCGGTTCTATTTATCTGTCATTGCTGCATTTTTTGTAAATTTACTGTACATACTTTCATGATTCTTTGACACTGCATGTCTACAGCATTGTAACAATAAGCTGTATTCCATGATTATATGCACCATGTAACTTAAGTTGAACAACCCTCTTTCTGCCTTCGCGCCCGTATACCCCTTTGTCTGGTTGCGCAATATAAATAAATAAACAAACAAACTTTAATATCTTATTACAGTTTTCTAGTGATGTCCCTTTTTTATTGCAGCTGAAGAGTTATGCCAAGTGAGCAAAGCTACACCTCACCGACGATGCCCAATGAGACTGAAACATGCCTAGGGATACTTTTGTTGTTCTGCAGAGGTGCTCTGACCAGGCAGTTTGGGCTGGACTGCGTTGGATTGTGCTTCCGAGCATTCCACAATGAGGTATGTGGAACGCTCGGGGAGCGAGAACGTGGGTGGCGGTTGGGATGAGAGATCGAGGGACTGTTGGTGCAAGCACTGTGCCTGCAGGCTCTAAATAAAGGAGCCTGGTACTCACCCCGGCTCTGAAGTTTCTTTATTGGCGATGAGGTGGTGGCATTGGGGGGTAGCTGGAGCCTGCCAGACCACTGTGGAGTGGATAACAGGGGTCTGATGAGGATTGGCCTGGCGGTGAGGCCTGGTGTTGTGGCGAATGGAGATGGGGTTCCCCCACCCTTGACCAAATTGCCGCGTTGTAGGCTTTGTGTTGCTCCTGCCTGCAAGCAACGGCCTGTGCTGCCCATGAAGAAAGAATGCTGCCTGCTGGCAACCACCTATGAAAACTGAAGGGAAACACGAGGGTCAAGAAAAAAGAACTCTGCTGCATGATGAAGCGTCCAATAGCAACAGGGAGTACCCATGAAAACGGATTGCAGTTTGCGTCCAACAAGTGTGTGCAAAGCCCACAGGACAGTGCAACCTTTGGACAGCAAGCCAGGGAGGCCCAGATTCATGCAACTTTGGATATTTCCTGTTAGGTTGAATTCTCTGTTTAGGCTGAATTTCCTAACCTAGTGAGTCCCCCAGCAGCTTTGCTGGATTTCTGGAGTTTTTTTTTTTCATTCTGCCAAGAGTGAGAATCTTTTTCTCCCACTCTTGGACATGATTTGTGGTATTTCTTTGAATGTTAATGTGTTCTATGGGCTATGGGGTCTTTTACTGCGTAGGGACTCATGTGTTTTGCTATGTGTGTTACACAGCACCCTCTGTGCCGTAATACTGGGGTGTCCTAGGTGACCCCCACCATAGACTCCATACCCTGGGACTGACTACTGTCTCCCAGGGCATGTAAAGTCACCATTGGCTTTACTAGACCTAAATTTACTAACAGAACCAGTACAAACCATCCTATTGTGGACATACTGGTAGGGGTAATTCGATTACCCCAGGGTCTGTTATTCGAGGGGGCACAGTCCCGTCCCCCCTCGTCGAGTTTTGGCTGGTGGCAGTGGATACTACTTTTTATATTCGACCACAAGTATATTCCTATGGGATTTTCCCATTGGTCGAGGATAATCCTTTTTCTATGTAGCCTCGGTCATACCGCCGTTTTATTCAATTAAAATGAATTCACTGGTTGGTATTTTCTGCCAGAACTCGGTTTTTAAAATGGAGTATGTGTTCGCCTCTGTAACTCCAAACCAAAGGTTGAGCCCTTTGTTCCACTTTTGGCGGACTTCTGCACAGAAGCCCTCCAGAGTGGTGCCATTCTGTCTGGGTACCACAGGTGGTGTGGGAGGGGGTTTAGGCACCCTGGACTGAGTTGCCTTGCCAACTCAAGTCGCACTCTAGTGTGATTGGCCCAAGTGGTGAGCCGCCCCGCTCACCACTTAGCATAATTGATTGACAGCTAGGCTGAATGAATGGGGGTTTTCTGCATAAAAGCAGGGCTTTTGGGACTGGAACTTCAGAAGTCGCCACAGGACCTAAGAATCTGACGAGGGTAAAGCTGAGCCGACCTGCAACGATGACACCTCCGGTGGAGCCCTGCTGAACCGACTCACCACTTCCCAACGACAGAGGAGATCTCCCTG